>NC_138370.1:133747834-133762211 GCF_054177405.1 Leptonychotes weddellii
AAAAAAAAATCATATATCAAAAATGAAAATACAGTTGACCCTTGCACAATGCAGGGGATGGGGGCATGGACTCTGTGCAGTCAAAAATCCAGGTATAACTTTTGGCTCCCCAAAAACTTAACTACTAGTAGCTTTACCAATAACATAAATAGTTAACGTATGTTTGTACACTCTATGTATCATATACTGTATTCTTCCAATAAAGCTAAAAAAAAGAAAATCATAAGAAAGAGAAAATATATTTACAGTATTATACTGTATTTATTGGGGAAAAAAATCCATGCGTAAGTGGACCCATGTAGTTCAATCCCATGTTGTTAAAGAGTCATCTACACTCATAAAATCTCAACTTTCTATTATCAATATTAGCTATTAAAAATAAGTCTAAATGAAAAAAAGTCAGAATGAACATAGCTATTATTTAAAAGAATATTCAAAAAATAAACAACTGCTTTACAATATGTCATTTATGATTATAATCAAGGATTGATTTCTATGTTGCTGAGAGAGGTTGAAATCAGGAAGGGCAAGCAAACTATACTTAAAACATTCAGAATATAAAAAGTATCTACTTCAAAGTAAATAATTCCATTTCTAATAGGAGCATGTGAATCTATTCCAAAATCTACAGTGCAGCAGGCAAAATAGTCCTCCTCATAACAACAGTAAACACCTACTGAGTCCTTATATATCAGGCACTGTCCTAAGAGCTCTCCACATATCAACTCATTTCATTGATTTTAAATATAAACTTTATTGTTATTCCTACAAAAACTCTAAAGAAAGGGACTATTATTATTCCTACTTTACAAATGGGGAAACTCAGGGACCAAGAAGTTAAAGAGCTTGCTGAGGTCATATAGCTAAAAATTAACAAGCCCAGATTTACACCTGAACTGTCTAGACCTATGGTTTGTACTTCATTCATTTGATTCTACCACCTCTCATCACTTCGAGTGACCGCTGATTTTCCAGCAGACCTACTACAAACTGCATGTTTGTGTCTCCCCAGAGCTCATATGTTGAATCCTAATGCCCAATGTGATAGTATTTGTGGGTGGGGCCTCTGGTAAATAATTAGGTCACAAGAATGGAGCCCCCAACAATGGGATTAGTGCTAAAAGAAACCCCAGAAATGTTTCTAGCTCCTTCCACAATGTGAGGTTACAGAGAGAACCCAGCTCTCTGTAACCCAGGAAGTGAGCTCTCACCATGCTGGCAGCCTGATCTTAGACTTCCACTCTCCAGAACTGTGAGAAATAAACTTCTGTTGTTTGTTAGAAACCCAGTCTGTGGTATTTTTGTTATAGATTCCTGTGCTAAGACAATCCTTCATATAAATATAAGGTGCTTTTAGCTTGGCAAGATTGGTGTTTAATTTCATTCATCTCATTCATTTAATTTATCTCATTCATGAGATGGAGATCTAGGATACAGGCATACACCGATATATTTAAACAAACTTCAGATTGAGAGAATCATGCAATCAACAGAAAGCCTTCATTATCTTCACTTTTAAATAATTCCTACCTAGCACCATGTATGCCTTTGGTACACTTGAATAGATACCAATGACCCATTTTATTCATGCTTGTTTTGGGTGAGTGAGGGGTAAGACCACAGACTTCATTAGGTGAGTCACCCAGAATTGATGGTTTGGGAGGTTCTTAGGTGCCAAGCAAGTGCTTCTTAAATTACACAAAAAGCTGAAAACAATCAGGAAAAAATAAATAAATAAAAAGATATCTCCCAAATAAAATGTTGAAGATTTCAAAATCTATCAATCTTATTCCAATCAGCATGACTATTTAATTCCATTAAAGTATTTTTCCCAAAAAGGGAACTGAGATTACTTTGAGTGTTACTGAAAAAAAACCAAAAAACAAGAAACAGATGTATCTTCAAAGTAGAATTTTTTGTGACTTTGTCATACTTATTTTAATGTCCAGAATCAAATCGACAGGGGCATCTGGGTGGCTCAGTTGGTTAAGTTTCCGACTCTTGATTTTGGCTCAGGTCATGATCTCAGTGTCCTGGGATCTAGCCTCACGTTGGGTTTCATGCTCAGTGGGGAGTCAGCTTGGGATTCCCTCTCCCTCTCACTTTGCCCCTCCCTCCCAAATAAATAAATAAATCTTAAAAATAAAGAAATCAATGAGTGAACAATCAAGTTAATCTCAAATGTTTCTAATATTTGTTGGATTTTTATTACCTACAGAGGCTTTATGATTGGGCTAGATTAGTACTGTTTTATGTTGTTTTCTTTTTGGCAATTTCATAACTGAAATCACCTGAGTACTTCAAGATTGAAAACCATGATAATATACTCTATCTAGTGTAAGTCTGTGTTATAATTAAAATTCCAGAGTTTGATTTAAAACCAACAAAATCACATTTTCTCCTGTAACAATCTAAAACATATCATCAATGCAAATAGCATTACAGTTGAGATTGGCTAAAAAGTTATTTCCATAGCTGGGAACAATGAACTTTAAACATCAAATTCGATGACCAGAATCGTATCATGCCACATTAATGAATTCAGGGGACTGAACTAGAAAACATCTCATTTCTTAACACTATTTCTCTGAAAACAATGCCTGTTACAAAGAAACTGACTTTAAAAATAAAGTCTAGAATAGAGAAGGTAAAAGAAATGAGGGAGTAATGTCAAATTCATTCTATTCCAATTCCTTCAGACAGATAAGGAAAAATACACATCTACTTACACTTTCTTTGAAGATTTTCCAAAACCAAGAGGAATGCAGGGGGAAGCTAAATCTCATTATGAGCTAGATGACTATATCAGAGTTTCACTGTGGCTTAGTTATCATGACTGGTCATTTCCATTCATCTCTTTCATATAAACATTTTGACTGTAAACCCCTGATATTCACATTGTTAAAAATTTCCATAAGTTTCCCTTTCAAAAGCAGTTTAAACAAGTATTAAAACAAAAAATACAATACTGGAAACTTTTAAAAAATGTGTATCAGACAAGGTCTAAAAAATAATTCCTTTAGAACCTCCTTAAATAAAAAGGATATCCATGCTTTAAATAATTTTCTTGAGATTATGAAAGAAATATATTGTCTTTTGTGATCCATAAAGTATTCCAACAAAGCTTTTCCATATTTCATTCATTGTAGTTAGTATATTAGTAGCAACCAGGCAGGAGAAAAAATACACATGTTTTGAAATTATCTCATCTCAGTAGGGTACACCTGGATAGGTCTCAAATTAAACATTTTCCTTAATGGCCCATTATGGAGTATCAGTGCCTAAAATACTCAAAGGGAGTCAGGGACCATTACTGCCAAGGGAGAGTTTCTAAGGTTGTAGCATATGATGCAATATTTCTGCTGTAACTTTAGCCTCACTGGAAGTTTATGTAAACACATATTTATTGTTTTAAAATCAATAGGTACCACAGTAAGGTTCAGCATGACCCTACGGCACAGATTAAAAGTATGAGTGCATCAATACATTTTTATAGTAATGCTTTAATAATCAGCATTTATAGGTAGCTACCAGCTGTGAAATGGGCCCTTTTACAACAGTTAACTTTTTTTAAAGATAGCTACTTGAATCCCAAAATGTATTCTTTGTGGGGAAGACAAAAAAAAAACCTAAAGTAAACTTAATATTTATAGTAAAATGCATATAATTTAGTAGAAATAATCATAACAGCTATTCTTTAGGGGTTCTTAGTAGGTGTTAACCCACTCACATGAATTATCTCATTTTATGAATTATTTCATTTTATTCTAATAATATAAAACAATTACAAGGTGGAGATATTGGCATTCTAGCTCTTAGGATAAAAAAGCCTATTTTCCCATCAAGAATACCTCCTCAACTTCTAGAGCTTTAATTGGTTGGCAAAATAGCAAACAGGGAGTAAAAAGAAATCAGAATGAAACTATCCTTTTGTTCGATTCATCTTACTTCTGTTTGTCCTATCACTGTAGAAACTGACATGAAATAGAATAAGGAAAAACTAAAAAGCAGCAAATTAGGTCTGGGGATAAGTAAGTAAAAGATTGTGTGGAAAGAAAAAATCAAAAGAAAAGAAAGAGAAAGAAAAGGTCTTAGATTCCCATAATTAAAGAATTTTATAACAGAAAGTGTATTTATTAATATACATATTTACTCAATTGTATATATGAAATACATATTATATAAATATACATATAACTATACACAATAGCATACACTTTTTATTAAACCATTTATTCATATTTTTATCCAATAAATGTTGCAACTCAAAATTATTGTGATTTTAGTAAACTAGTACAAGGGAATGTCTATGAATACATTAAACACTGTCATTAGTCAACTGCTATATCTCAGTGTACCATCTGTTTATCTGGTATACTTAATAATGGTGAAAATAAATGGCACCTCAAATTAAATAATGTCAAGCACTTGTCAATTAAAAAAGTTACACTGACTCTTAAAAAAAAATCTACACAAATAATGTATTTTCTGATGTAGCAAGATAATAAAACTAATCAAATATAGTGACTTAATTAAGACAATTATTGTTATTCTTTTTTATATTTACTGTGCAAATAAAACTTCGTTATTACTAGGTCATTTTAGTCAAAATGAAAAAAATGCATGAAATTCTTTAACTTTATTAAATCACATCATTGAGCTTATCATTACATATTACTTAGATCACTGACAATTATATGACTTGAGACCCTAGGTGTCTAGAATAAATAACTGTTCATTACCACAGCCAGTATAATACTAGAGATGTGTTAGGCACATTTTCATTTTATACTTACATAAAAATTGGTATATGTATAAAAATTTGGTAAAAAACAAACAAAAAGTCTTGGTTAAACTGAAGAACAACAGTGGAAAAAGAAGAGCCTCATTAAGAAATGCGAAAGCAAATGAAGAGCTGACCACAAAAACTGGCATACTTAGCATACCTAGACTTCTTTACACTGTATCCTCTGGCTGTCTGTACTTTTTAAAGTGTTCAAATACTAGGAACTTCATTGAAATCATCTCACTGATTTAAGAAAGATAGCATTTTTATAGGATGACTTTTTTTTTTTAAATTTCCCATTAGGTAATAAGATATGTTATATAATTATCCCCAAGTTATATTTAAGTAAATTTAGGCCACATAGCAACCCACTCTACATAAAGACTTTACACTGAAATGCAGAAGGAATGAAAACTTGAAAAAGAGAAGCATAAAAGTGACTATCCAAAATCATTTTAATAAAGATTGCTTCAGATAAATGTCTGTGAGACACTTTTTTTTACAAAATTTTATTTTCTTAATAATTAAGACATCTAAAATGGCTGAATGACTTCTATTTACTTAAAGATACCACTGTTTTGATCCCCACAAAAAGGCATTTTTTCCTCTTTGGTAAAAATATCTTTGAGTTATGCGATTTAAAAATTACATTGATGTTTCAGTACATGAATCATTTCTTTGTTCAGTCCTTTTTCTGCAGAATGGTGATTTCACAAGGACAATTCAGGAGCACCTAGGTTCTAAAGTAACAAAAAATGGCAAATTGTACAAAAAGATATATAGTGTCATTATTTAATACTTGGTTCTAGCTAGAAATAAAGTAGGGGAACATAGATTGGCTGTGATGGAAAATCCATCAAAAACAGCCAGGCTGGAAGAATATTATATGTATGATATCTGGATCATTTTTAACTAATATTTTATTTAAATATCCTCATCATTTATTTCTCAGTGATAGCAGATAAAGAGCCAAAGTAGATAACTACCTATCATGAAAAATGTTGAAACATCCTTAGGTTAAAAAGATTTCTTAACTGAGTAATTGTATTTGTACAATTTTTTAAGAATTCAAAAATTATGTGAATTAGAATAATCAAAAATCTTTCTTTTACCTGCTATAGAATCAGTACTTATCTGTTTTCTGGTTTTGTTTTTTCTAGCATGTCTATGATTACTGAACACTGAAGAAGACATAGTTAAAAGCGACCTAAAGATTATTTTCACTTTGCATTTTAGAAATTGATTTTTTAGTGATTTAAAGAAATAAGGTGATCCCCGAAATATGTCAGGACAACTGCGTTCAGGAAAAAAAACACAGTCTTATCTTAGCATAGAATTTTTTTAAAAATGCTATGCATGAGGATGACAGAGTTTAAACACAGAGTATAACTCCTTTACTTCTTATCTTCTAAAAATGTTTGAAAAAGGGAAAGACCATTACTTTTCTAGGTGAAAGCATAAGATTATTTAGTCTAAAATAGTGGTCTTCTGATAAGTGTCCTTCTTTCTCTTTCCTCTATATTTAGTTTCTTTATCTTTATAAAAATGTATATTCTAATATGTGGCATTAAAATAAAACACAGATAAATACAATTTGTCTCACACTTGCCTATGGGCTTAATAAAAGTACCTAATTAATTATAAAGTCCCAATCATTCCTAATATAAAGTGTTCCATGAATTAATTTTATTTAATAGCCTTTCATTATCTTGTCATGAGTGTTTTTTTTTAATCCTATATCAGTTTTGTCCACATGAAGAACATGTACATTTTTGGTGAGTCTTGTTGGTCTTTTAAAGTTGGATCTTTTAAAGTCTTTTAAAGTTCCAAGTTCCATCTTCCTCAAGCTCCCTCATTATCATTATACCTGCGGAGCCTGAGAAAACCAAGGCTTACATACTAGCATCATTCATCAGTACATGACACTATTGATAGAGATTCACCATACCTTTCTTTTGCCTCCTTCTTGTTATATTCATTTCATATCCATTGTGCAAATAAAACTTTGTTATCACTAGGTCATTTTATTCAAAATGAAAAAATGCATGAAATTCTTTAATTTGATTAAATCACATCACTGAGCTGGTCATTACATATTAATTAGATCATTGACAATTATATAATTTGAGACCCTAGGCATCTAAGATAAATGACTCTTCATTACCACAGCCAGTATAATACTTGAGGTGTGTTAGGCACATTTTCATTTTATAATTATATAAAAATATCAATATTCACCATTATAAACTGTTCAGTAATTAAGTCAATGTCTTTTAGAAGAACTCATTATGATTTAAAATTAAGAATTCTGTATACCTCAAGGAACTAGAAAAAGAACAAATGAAGCCCAAATTTAATAGAAGGAAGAAAATAACAAAGATCAGAGCAGAAATAAATGAAACAGAGACTAAAAAGAAAGTAGAAAAGACCAATGAAACCAAGAGCTGGTTCTTTGAAAAGACAAACAAATTTGACAAACCTTTACCTAGACTCACCACAAAGAAAAGAAGTCTTGAATAAATAAAATCAGAAATGAAAGTGGAGACATGATAACAGATACCACAGAAATACAAAGGATCATAAGAGACCACTAGGAACAATTACATGCAAACAGATCTGACAACCTAAGGAGAAATGAATAAATTCCTAGAAATATACAACCTTCCAAGACTGAATCATGAAAAAATAGAAAATTAGAACAGGCCAATTACTACTAAAGAGACAGAATCAATAATTGTAAAAGTCCCTACAAATGAAAGTCCACAAGCAGGTTTCACTGATCAATTATACCACACAAAGAAGATTGATGCCAACACTTTTCAAATTCTTTCAAAAATTAGACAAGGATACCAAAACTAGACAAAGACACCACAAGAAAGGAAAATTACAGGCCATTATCCCTGATGCACAAAGATGCAAAATTTCTCAACAAAATATTAGGGAACCAAATTCAATAATACATTAAAAGGATCATATGCCATGGTCAAGTGGGGTTTATCCCAGGGATGCAAGATAGCTCAACATATGCATATCAATCAGCATGATATACCACATTAATAAAATGATGATCATATGATCAGCTCATTAGATAGAGAAAAAGCAGTTGACAAAAATCAGTATCCATTTATGATAAAAACTCTCAATAAAGTGAGTACAGAGGGAATGTATACCAACATAATAAAGGCTATACATGGCAAGCCCACAGTTAACATCATACTCAGTGGTGAAGAGATGAAAGCTTTTCTCCTAAGATCAGGAACAATACAAAGATGTCCACTCTCACTACTTCTATTCAACATACTATTGGAAGACCTAGCCAGAGCAATAAAGCAAGAAAAATAGAGATAGATTATAGATAGATAGAGAGATAGATAGATGCCCTTCAAATTGGAAAGGAAGAGGTAAAACTGTCACTATTTGCAAATTATATGACACAATATATAGAAAAACCTAAACACTCCACCAAAAAACTGTTAGAACAAATGTATTCAGTAAAGTTGCAAAAAACAAAATTGATACACAAAAATATATTGCATTACTATACACTAACAATGAACTTTCAGAAAGAAAAATTAGGAAAGCAATCCCATTTACAATTTCATGAAAAAAAAAACAAACTAGGAATAAATTTAACCAAGGAGGTAAAAGGCCTGTAAACTGAAAACTATAAGATAGTGATGAAAGAAATTGGAGAAGACCCAAATAAATGGAAAGATATCTGTGTTCATGGATTGGGAGAATTAATTTTGTTAAAATGTCCATACTGCCCAAAGCAATCTACAGACTCAATGCAATTTCTATAAACATCCCAATGGCATTTTTCACAGAGCTAGAACACACAATTCTAAAATGTGTATGGAACCACAAAAGATTTCAAATAGCCAAAGCAATCTTGAGAAAGAAGCCAAAGGCTGAAGTCATCACTCTCCCTGATATCAAACAATATTTCAAAGCTATAATACTCAAAATAGTATAGTATTGGCATAAAAGGAACACATATATTAAAGGAACAGCGCAGATAGCCCAGAAATAAGCCCATGCATATACAGCCCATAATTTGTGACAAAGGAGCCCAAACTATACAATGGCAAAAGGAGAGCCTCTTTGATAAGTGGTATGGGGAAAACAGATGTCAACATGCAAAAAATGAAACTGGACCACTATCTTATAGCATATGCAAAGTTAACTCAGAATGGTTTAAAGACTTGAATGCAAAAACTGTAACCATAAAAATCCTAGAAGAAACCAAACGTGGTAAGCTCTTTGGCATCAATCTTCATGATGATTTTTTGAGATTTGACACCAAAAGCAAAAATAAACAAGTAGGACTATATCAAACTAAAAGCCTGTAAAACAAAACTATCAACAAAATGAAAAGGCAACCAACCTACTGAATGGGAAAACATATTTACAAATCATATATCCGATAAGGAGTTAGTATCCAAAATATGAAGGACTCATATAACTCAATAGCAAAAAATCCAAACAACTCAATTTAAAAATGGGCAGAAGCTCTGAATAGACATTTTTTTTCCACAGGAGACATACATGGTCAACAAGTACATGAAAAGATGTATGACATCACTAATCGTCGGGGAAATGAAAATCAAAACCACAATGAGATATCACCTCATACCTGTCAGAATGGCTATTACCAAAAGACAAGAAATAAGTGTTGGCCAGGATGTGGACTTTGTGCACTACTGGTGGGAAAGTAAACAGCTATAACCACTATGAAAAAAGTATGGAGGTTCCTCAAAAAAATAAAAATAGAACTACCATACGATCCAGCAATTCCACTTCTGGGCGTTTATTCAAAGAGAATTAAAACACTACCTCAAAAACATATACGGACCCCCATGTTCACTGCAGTATTTATAATATTCAAAGGTATGGAAACAAGTTAAATATCCATGGATGGATGAATGTATAAAGAAAATGTGACATATATATAATGGAATATGATTCAGCCGTAAAAAAAAGAATAAACTTCTTGTTATTTCCAACAACATGGATAAACCTTGAGGGCATTACGCTAAATAAGTCAGACAGAGAAAGACAAATACTGTATGATCTCACTTATATATGGAGTTTAAAAAAAAAATTAAAGACACAGTAAATAAATCAGTTGTTGCCAGAGGCAGGGGGAAGAGGGTAGATAAAACAGGTGAAGCAAATAAAAAGGTACAAACTTCCAGTTATAAAATAAATAAGTCATGGTGATACAATGTACAGCATGGCTATTACAATTAATAATACCATATTGTGTATTTCATCATAAGAAAAAAATTCTGTAACTATGTTTGGCAATGAATACTAACTGGACTTAACTGTGGTGATCATTTCACAATATATGCAAATAGCAAATCATTATGTTGTACACCTAAAACTGACACAACAATGTATGTCAAATTATACTTCCATAAAAAAAAATCTGCATCCTTGAAATGTAACAATGTTAATTTAAAAAAGCAGAAGGATGGGGCGCCTGGGTGGCTCAGTCCTTAAGCGTCTGCCTTCGGCTCAGGTCATGATCCCAGGGTCCTGGGGTGGAGCCCCACATCGGGCTCTCTGCTGGGTGGGGGAAGCCTGCTTCTCCCTCTCCCACTCCCCCTTATTTATTTATTTGACAGAGAAAGACACAGCGAGAGAGGGAACACAAACGGGGAGAGGGAGAGGGAGAAGCAGACTCCCTGCCGAGCAGGGAGCCCGATGCGGGACTCGATCCAGGGACTCCAGGATCATGACCTGAGCCGAAGGCAGTCGCTTAACCAACTGAGCCACCCAGGCGCCCTATAACCAAGTATTTTTTGAGTATATGCACTTCCACCTTGGAGTATGTGTGCATGTGTTCCACATACATAAAGTTTATATGTATGTATAAAGTCCAAATATCTTATCATAAAGTCCTTTTTAAATATGTAAATTTTCTACCATGGGTAGTTGGTTTATACTCAGGGATTATTTGCTTATTAATATTAATTTTCTTCTAACAGAAAGGAAAACTTGGATCTGGTTGGGAGCCTAGTGTGAAAAAAAAAAAAAGGACTGGGAATTAAAATGCCAAAAAGGCACCTCCTTAACAATTCTGTCTAGAGTTGACCTGCTAATAACCAAAATCTAAAGTAAAAGGAAGAGAAAAACAGGAAATCTTTGTCAGTTCAGATGCCTATAAATCAAACAACAAAAATATGTTCAAAATTTCCTATATGACCTAGGCTACATAAAGAAGTTTTTTAGAGTTTACCTACATATTTTTTTCTTTACCATGGAAACATATCTGAAATAAAAAGTGCTTTTATTTCACATTAACATAAATAAAACAAGCACATACACATGCACATTTAAAATTTTGATGGTAAGGGATGTATTATTACAAATCAATAGTTAGGGCAAACTTGCTGAATACTGCCAGTAAATATCAAACTATAAAATATCTTCCTCATCTAGATCCAAGAAATAGGTATAACAATGATGATCTTTATCTGAGAGTGAAAGAGTCAAATTGTTCCATACTGGGTTCCCAATTTTTAAATTCAGGTATGAAAGCATATAGCAGAGGCCAAAAAGAAATGTGATTGGCAGTCTGGAGAACATCAGTGTTCCCAGCGATTAAAACAGTTAATGTAATGGAAAAGTTTCTTTGAATTCTAAGGAGCATTAAAAAATACATTTCAGACATCGTTAAACCAAAAACATCCATTAGCTACTCTCAGACATGACCCCACTATGTTTCCTTTTCTTTTTTCTTTCTCTTTGCTTTGTTGACTCACAGTGTTCAGCCAAGAAAGCAGAGGTTCACTAACACTATTACCAGAAGCACCCTGTTATCAATGCAGAAGCTTTTATACAAACACATATCTCAATGCGAGCTTGTGTATTTTAAAATTAAACAGAAGATAGACAATTGCCTAAAAAGAAATGTAGCATTAATCCCTGTAGCACAGAGTTCATCCTAGATACCCATAAAAATTACTCTGACATAGATCAACTTTTTATTGGCTTTAGGAGATTCTGTTCCAAATGAAGTGATTATTATTTCATGTTCTATTCTTCAAGCAAATTTATAAGGAAATAAATGTGAAACATGTGACTCTTGAGATATTTTATGGAGAAATTAACTAAAATAGTTTAATATATATAAAAAGTACAGAGTCCATATTTCGGTAATTATGGTGTATTAGAACTTTTGGAAAACTGTTAAAATCATCCACTTCAAGTCTTTTTTTTTTTTAAAGGAGAAATGCAATGCATTAAACATCAAAAATTGATTAATTTTTTCATGAATTCTCCAGTAAAAATATATTTTATGCCAAAATAATTAAAGCTTCTTATAAAAATAATAAAGATAAGGAAGGATCATAATATTATGGCAGAATTCACGGACTCCAAACCCCAAATATCCTCCAAGACATACTTTCAATTATACCCAGCCTGTCAAATCTTTAAACCAAATAAGGAGGAGATAATGTTATAACCTACTTCCCCAAACTCTCTGTATCCTTTCCCTGCACACATTTCTTACTATTGGGATACATTGTCAAATGTCCTAAACTGAAGAAGGTGTGAAATACAGCTGGGAAGTAACTTTCTGTTTACAAGGAACTAAAGGGTTTAGTTCAAATTCTTGATTCCACACAGTGTTGTACCTAGCACTTTGTCCAGAGAATATATTGCTTCATGAAATATTAATAGCTTTAATAAAAAAAATAGGCTCTTTTGGTTTGACTCTTCTTTTTTATAATTTTTGATGTGAATCATTTCTTTTTTAAATGAAGTATTACTATACAGCTTAATAATAAAACAGATATGATCACTATACCAAAGCTTGATCATATTGCCAGATAAAAAATGCTGGCCATGGGCGCCTGGGTGGCTCAGTCGGTTAAGCGTCTGCCTTCGGCTCGGGTCATGATCCCAGGGTCCTGGGATCGAGCCCCGCATTGGGCTCCCTGCGCAGCGGGGAGTCTGCTTCTCCCTCTCCCACTTCCTCTGCTTGTGTTCCCTCTCTCGTTGTGTCTCTCTGTCAAATAAATAAAAATCTTTAAAAAAAAAAAAATGCTGGCCATGAATATTCTAACGTAATGATGGGAAATCTCATTAATTTCTTTGATGCATTTGACTTTTGTGGTTTTATAGTATTTGTATGGAGGCCCAAACTGTAGTTGAAATTAGATATGCTGAAAAATTACTAAAAAGCAACAAAATATAGATGTTTAAAAAGTATGTATCAGGCATATTTGTGCCCGAATAATGCTTTTTCAAATAAGAAAAAGATCTAGTGCAATATATTTTCATTTATTTCTGTGTATTTCTTTAGTGTTTTCACATGAAGTTCAGGTTCTTTGTTTAAGTGGGAAGTAGGAGGTGGGATAGAAGAGCCCTATCAAAAATAATCACCCTTATAAACTACTGATATGCAAGAACATTTATTGAATAAGTATAGAAAGAATACTTAATTTAGAAAGGAATTAGCCATAAGATAGAATAGTATGGCTACTGTGCAACAGAAAATTTGACTTATAAATGCGATGATAAATATGAGGAGTCTTATGAATCAAACTAAGCACAGCCCAACAAAGGGTCCAAGGGCCAACATGGATTATAATACTGCTAATCCACCCACATTTTTTACTAAAATATTTGTGTACTATCATGAAGTTCTTGAAATTAAATTTCACCATTATTTTATCAGTATATGATCTGTAGATTTACTTCACAATGAGTAAGATGATGTCTATAGATTTCAACACTAAATGCACATAGTCTATAAACCTACTGAATAGAATTTAGAAGTTTCATTTATCCCTGATCTAAATTCTTGAATTGAAGTTTAAATCCCTGAAATAATATCAGAGCTCCTGAGGAATCTCTACAATCGTAGCATTTAACACAAGATCTTGGCAGGTATTTTGACAAAACAAAGAAAATGTAAGATATATTTTATGAATATTAATCAAGACCTACTCTTGGCAGTCATAATTCATCACTGTTTCAAAAAATTAGAGTGGCTTTGCTAACGTTTCCCAAATCCACCTTTAAAATACACCTTCATAGAAAATATCTTGCCATTAACACTGTTTCTTATATACTTCAAGAAAGATGTAGTACCATGGGGACTAAGCGGAACTGACAGAAAAGAAACTATAAATCTTGTCACTTTCAGAAATGGGCTCTGAATTCAACCAGAATTAAGCATTTTTATTCTCTCTCAGCTGGAGTAACAGCAGTTTTGTCAATGGTATTTCCAAATTGTTTCGTCCTCTTCAGGTTCTAATAAAATATGCTTAAAATTTCATGATTGAAACAAATACGATTATTTTTTTACACAGAGAATGAAGGGACGCTGACAGGTGGCCTGTAATAAATACTACTACAGAACAAATAGTGATAAGCTAGAACCTTCAGAAAATTCCCTAGCTTGTGAAAACTATTCAGAATGCTCAATTAGAGCATAGTGAGAAGACATTTATTTTACATTTTCCCTCCACATTCTAAAATAGTTAGTCTAAAATAGTTTAATTGATTGTTATGAGGTGTACACGTTCCTTGGTGAGAGATTAATCATTTTAAATTTAAAATGTAACTTTG
>NC_138370.1:133762311-133821406 GCF_054177405.1 Leptonychotes weddellii
TTCGATACTAAAGAGGTAATTCCTTAGAGCTAAAGCTTTGAGATATGGAGGTCTTTTCCTATTAATAAAGTCTATCATGGTGCTGATGAAATTAAAATATTGATTCTTGTTTAGGGTGAAAAAATTATGAAAAGGAACAAAACAAGGACATTTCTCATTGTGGGGGTTTATTTTGCTATTTGAACTGTTACCACTATTTTGTCTTGTTAGACAAATGAGTATTTTAACAGTTCCCCCGCAAAAAAAAAAAAAAAAAAAAATCAAGATTTTAAGGCAACAACGGTGCCAGTTTGGTTCAATGAATTTAGCAACTAATACTACTCTATAATAAACACCTGTATTCAACAAATAACGTAAATAAATTATCTCAGTGTCCTAAAAATGCTTTTTATCATAAAACCCAGTGAAACTTGTTTGTTTACATGTACTTAACTTTGAGAACCTCATATGGTAGGGGGGGCGAGAAAGTCTCCCTCACAAGACTCAAATTGAGTTTGTTAACTATACTGAAATAAAAATCTTAAAAAGATTCAAACTGAATTTTTTCACCATCAATTCACAAAAGGTGACAGGACCTTTTTCACTTCTTTTATTTTCCTTGTTTAGAAGTCATTCATACAAGACTCTTGTAACTAAATGCCAAGACTATATTTTGAGTATTTCTGTGTTCTTTTACACACATTGTCTACATTCCTATTATATACCAAAACTTCTTTTTGTAAAATGTTCTGTCTGCTGGCTATATGGTAAAAGTAAAGACTTGGGCATGAACTCCCTGATCATCTATATTGTTAATCCATTTGTTAAGCTCTTCCAATCAAAAAATAAAACCTAATTCTTGGATTTTTCCAATGTGAAGGTTTTCCTCAGAATTCCTCAAAATGCCTATTCAAAATTCTATCACAGGGTCAAGAATACTTTATTACTCTCATTTGTTCATATGTGTATATCTCCTTCTGGACAATAAGTCCCAAAAGGACAAGGTCATGTTTTATTCATTTTTATGGTCCCATCAACTAGCACAAGCCTTCACATAGAGAAGGTCAATAAATATCTGCCTCACTAAATTGTAACAAAACAAACCCATGATTAATGCTCAAGATAACGGAGAAATTAGAGTTGGTTAGGTCAAAGAGAAAATGCCTGAAAATCTTTTTTTCCTAAATAAAACTAGTTAATAATAAGGGTTAATATGTATTAAGTACTTAGCATGTTTTATGCCCTGTTATAATTAATATATATGTTTTGTGTTTATCTTTGTTGTTCTTGTTTTTCTTCATTTATTTTTTGTGCAGTCTGGAATTACACCACTTTACATACGGAAAAGCTGAGCCACAAAAACTCTCAGAAACTTATGCAAATACTTGTCACCAAACGGATGAAGTGCTAGAGCCAGGACTCAGTCCAGGCAGTGTCAATCTAGAGACCCCTGTGAATGTATACTCTCTGCCTTCAATGACAAAAGAAGGAAAAGCTGCTTCCCCTCATTTACCAGAACTTTGCCCTGTTTACTTTGCCCTCGGCACTGTAAAAAGCACCCAGGGTACAAAGATGAATGAAATTGAGGGTTTTTTAAATCCCTGCTCTCTATCTTTCTCAGAAATATATGAAAGTCTCTCATGCTTTAAAATAATGAAAAAAAAAAGACAACACACACCCTCACACACATACAAAGAGGTGTCTTTTTGCTTTCACTGCCGAAATTCTCACCTTAGCAACCAATAAATGTTGGCTCTATTACCTCACAGCCACTTCAATCTCTAATTACTTTCAGTCCAGGTTCTGTCTCCTTCACTCACTGAAAATTCTCTCAAAAAATCCCTTATTGGCCTTATTATAATTGTCAAATCCAGTGGCCTCTAAATCGTTTTCAATCAACTTAATTCATTTGTAGCAATGATGACCTTTATACCCAATCAGATTCCTTGACTCCTAAAATACAATCAGATGCAAGGAATATGATGGCATAACACCAAATAATAAAGAAACTTAGGTATAATTGAGCCTAGTACCTCAATGTACAAATGGGAAACCCATGGACTAAAAAAGTTAAATAAGTCTCTCAAGGTCTTATCTTGAGTAAGCCATGGTTAAAATTTAGAGAAATCTCTCCAAAATCTATTACTACTTAGCTTAATATAGATCTTTCTACTTCTACATCTCAGGCTTTAATATCTGTAGTAAGCACCCTGTAAGTGGGCCCCAGTGATTCTTGCCTGCAGGTGTTCACAAGCTTGTGTAATCCATTCCCCATGAGACTGAAGTGGACTTATTCTCTCACTTCTAACAAAAAGCATATGGCAGAAATGATAGGATGTCTCTTCCAAGATTAGATGACAAAAAGACTGTGGCTTCCAACTGAGGCACTCTCTATTTTGTATGGCTCACTTTGGAAGAATTCAGCTGCCATGTCATGATGCAGCCCTTGTACAGTGGCCTACATAAGTGAGCCTAGAAATTGATTCTCCTCCAGTTGAGCCTTCAACTAAGATTGCAGACCTGGCCAACAGCTTGACTGCAACCTCATTAGAAATACAGAATTAGAGGCACTCAGCTTATCACTTAACACTCAGATTCATGACTGAGATAAATCATGAGATGACACTTAATTTAAGATGATAGTTTTAGAGTATGTTTTTCCTGCAGGAAAAATAACTAATACAACATCTTATCCTGAGACTACTGCAATAGTTTAAATACCTCTTCAGCCCAAAGCATTTTACATTGTTCTACTCCTTCATTCTTCCAAAACCATCATGTGGACAGTGTGTTTCTATTAACCAGTATCCCATAAGCAATGTCTTAAACGTAACAGCAGTCCAAGGATATGCTAAATATACTGAAGTTAGTACTCAAAGCCAACCACAATCTTCCACTTTGTGCTAACAGGTTTACTGCTTCTCAAATATATTTAGTGGCTTCCTTTTGTTGTTTGTAATCATGACATTTGAAACTTTAAAATAGGTAATGAAATCCTACAAAAATGTTCAGAATTAGCAAAAACTCGGTCAGTAATGCCTATATTGACTACTTTCTGCAATTCCAAAGTCACTGTTACCTAAATGCTTTTGTCTCCCCCGGCAGAGACGAACCATAAGAGACTATGGACTCTGAGAAACAAACTGAGGGTTCTAGAGGGGAGGGAGGTAGGGAGATGGGATAACCTGGTGATGGGTATTAAATAGGGCATGTTCCGCATGGAGCACTGGGTGTTATACGCAAACAATGAATCATGGAACACTACATCAAAAACTAATGATGTATGGTGATTAACATAATAATAAAAAATAAAAAATAAATTATTTTGTCAATCAGATAAGAACTGCCTAGTTTTATTGGTTCTACTGTTACTTAAGTGTTTCAATTATTTCTTAAGTGTTTTAATACAGTGCTCTTTACACTCAGGTATGCCTATTCTGGGAATATAGAAAGACTCTCTAAAGGTATGGGATCCCAGATAATTTTCAGATAATCAATTTCAGGATCCAAAAATTCAACATATTCTTTGAAAAAATGAATCTGCCTCAGAAGTTATCTGGTATCAAGATTTTCCTCCCCAGTCCCTTTTTAAAAATCATATTTTTTCCCGATTATATGAAAGAAAGACTTTCCTCTCAACTGTCTAGAATCTTACTATATTGTCTAAAAATGTAAAATACAAACAATGTGATTAGAAGGGAAAAGCTGAATTTAAATTAGCTTTATCTAGTTAGTGTATATAATCAATAATGAAAAATAAAGCATTCAGCTGGTAGAAAGCATACCCATTGCTTTAGAGGTTTTTGTGTATTTTTTTGTTGTTTTTGTTTTTGTTTTTTTACAAAAAAAACAGAATAAAATTATATCTTATTAGGGTGGTACAATGATGATAAAAATATACTGTCTCCTTTTCCTTCCTAGGCATATACAGTTAGGAGGCTTGGAGTTATGCTTGACTTTTCACACAAATCATCCATAACTATATGTTAAATGAATTTCTATAATACATATTCTCTTTGCAGTTGAATTTTGTCTAACATTCTCATGTTAGAAACTATAAATGATCGAAAACGGATAACACTTAGAAGATTCACATGGCCAAATCTATCTCTTTTTCCATCCAAGTCAACCTCAAGAGAGTCACTAAGAATATTTTACAAGTGATAAAATATTACCACAAAGGTAAAACTGCAACTCCAACCAATGGTTCTAAAGAGAAATCTATGAGGCTGTGAGAGCTTATAAACAGAGGTCATTACTTAGCAAAATCTTCCCCATACTGAACACCTACTATGTACAAAGCTTAATTTATTTAATCCTCATAATAATTCTTCCTATCATCTCTTTTACTGATAAGGAAAGTGAAGTACTGAACAATTAAATAATTTCCCAAGAGAGTGTCACTATTCACAAAGTCACACTGGCAAAAAAGGGATTCAAACCAGGCAGGATGACTCCAGGGTCTGAACACTAAACCACAAGGCAATACTGCCCTTCTAAGATCTGAAGTTTGAGTAGGAGTCCATTAGGTGTAATGGAGGCCAGACCTCCCATTAAGGACAAAAAAAATTCCAATGCTCTAATGCTTCCTAGAGTTAGGACAGAGCTACATAACAAAGCCCAGCCAGGTCCAGCAGAGAGTCCAGAACTCTGAGTCTGGCTCCAGAGATACAAAGTAGAAAGAGTTTAATTAGTAACCTGCTTTTTTTTTTTTTTTTCCTTTCATTTTACCTCTTACATGAGAAATGGGAGCAATATCAATACAAAAAGGTTGTTGTGTTGAGAGTCAATGACTCAAAGAGGGAAGTTTGCCCTTTTTTCTCTGGTTGAGTCTGCAGTGTAGGCTCTGTTAAATAACATTCACTCTCTGCCAGCCACTCTAACAAAGCCTTTATTACTAAGTCCATTAAACAAGAAACAATGACTTCTCACAATTACTAATAATTATCCTAGTCCTATTTCCAGCCTCTACTGCAAATTCCTCACTGTTCTCGCCACTATTTGCAACATGCAGATTCATAAGACACTATTATTTTGGACAAAGGCAAGGAATTTTTAATTCAGTTGAGGTTAAGGTTTTGATAAAGCGAAATTTTATCTAAGACGCTAATCGTCTTGTGTATCACCAGATATTTAGGACACTCTGAAAAAGACTTTGAGAAAAATGGCTCCTTTCAAGGTGACTTGACAAAAGCAGACCCGTTGAAAAAGCGATCCCTCACTCGCCACCCAGCACTGGTTTTCCAGCTGTACCTCATAATGATTCACCAAAGCCAAAAAGTCAGGAAAACAATTGCTGAAGCCAAGCTACCTGGTATTTATACGCCTGGCAATAAAACTCAGACATGGTTTCGCAAAAAGTTACTTGACCCTTGCGTAAGGGATGGTGCAGCTACATGGTTAGGGGTTAAGGAGAAGGGATGGAGGGAATTATGCCAATGGTAACTGTCTTTCAACAATGGTTTTTACTTTGTTTTATTTCCTTTTACATTTAATTCCTTTGCAGCACCTGTTGCAGTAGGCACTGCAATGATTTAGAGAGGTGTTAGCCTCAAGTAAATTTTCTAACTATAAAGACTACAGGGGAAAGACTGTTAGAGCCTGGCTATTTATTGGTTCCCTAGCACCCAAGCAAAGGAAAGCAATATGCGAATGAATGTCTCAGAACTTAAGTTCCTATATGTGAAATCGCTTAAAATGAAATTATTGTACATCACACATACACAGAACTATTATATGTGGCCTTTTACAAAGCATTATTTTATGGGGATGGCAATAGATGTTCAAAGAAAAAAAAGGCATAATTTGATAGAGCAGGGGCTTTTGCATCAATATTCAATGCTGCCATTTTAAAGTTTCCTCAAGACATAAATCAATCATCATTAAAATCTGAAAATATTTTGAAGGGCATACAGAATTACAATGAAACTGTCAAAATATTTACAAGGACAAATGGCAACTATTAATGAAAAACATCATTAATGAGGAGAAAAATCAATGTGATTATCATTTAATTCATTTACCAAGAAAGAATCTGAGTCCCACTATAACTCCTAAATCAGTTTCCCCAATAAGGAATTACAGTAGACCCTCGAAAAAACATAGGTTTGAAATGCACAGGTCCACTCATATGCAATTTTTTTCAATAAATACTGTACAGTACTGTAAATGTATTTTCACTCCTTCTGATTTACTTAATAAATTTCTTTTCTCTAGTTTGCTTTATTTTAAGAATATATATAATACATGTAACACACAAAATATGTGTTATTCAACTGTTTGTTATCAGTAAGGCTTTTGGTCAATAGTAGGTTATCTGTCATTAAGATTTTGGGGAGTCTAAAGTTATACTCAGAAAAAAACGTTAAACTCAGATTTTTGTGCAGGGGATTGGCACCACTAAACCCATGTTGCTAAAGAGTCAACTGTACTTAGAAATGTTTCCATCATATCTAATATTTTATAGAAGTGTCAAAACTCAAGGGATTACTATTCTTCAACAATAAGGGTTTAACTTTATTTTATTTATTTCAATTGTTTAAGTACTAAATATCTGAAATAGGAAGTCAAATGTCTCAGAAACTAATCTTTCCAAAGGACACATTTGCAAGTTCTCAGAACTGTAATAAAAAGACAAATTTAAACATATCCATATCAAGACTTGTAAACTAGACAAAAGAATTAGAAATCAAGTGTTCACTAACATTTAGTACCATAAAAACCTGGAAAATAAAAAAGGAAATAGTTTCAGTAATATTACTTTAGTTCTTGATATCAGCAAATATTCTCAGACAAAAATGTACACAAGATCATATAATGTATTTTGAAAACTAGAGTATATTTTTTATTCTATAAAAAAAATTCCTGAGTGATAAATTTTGAAACAACTAAGTATGTTCTCCTGAAACAAATATTCGATGGGGATTGATTTTAAATGTTTCAAAAAATAAAAGGTAATTGGATCAAGAGAAGCTAATGTTAAAAACCTTAATAAGGTTTCAAACATGTCACAAGGTCTCTAAACTTAGATAATCTCAATACCCTGAGAAGGTCTACCTCTTCGCCCACACCCCAAAACTCTTGGTTGAGAATTGTACAGAATTTCAATTTCTATATAAAAGTACCATCTGCCAGATAAAAAAATCAATAAAGAAAATGTATATTTCTGTAGTTCATAGTTTTACTTAGGAGACTGACACACTTATATAAATGTACAGTATAATTTTTCCCAAACATTAATATATTCAGAGGACTTATGGTTCAGTAAAACAAGAGTACGTAGATTAACAATAGATATTATGGAATGTGTCATCTCTTTTTAGAGGAATATTTGTACTCCTTATTGTGATTATTACAAAAATTATGCTGTTTATTCTATCAAAGAATTCAGCATGTGTCTTCACTTTTTCTATTACATTTAGCAAATATATTAAAGTAAATAATTATTGATTGCTAGAGTTAGAGGACGAAATGACATCAATTGTGTCTGCTCTGGATAGTTCTGTAATAGGTTTTTTGTTGCCTTTTTTCTAAAACTTTTAGCTTCCTCCCATAAAAGAGTTAAATTATTCTGAAGTTCTCTATTTCGAATATTATCATTTGCTTCATACTAGTTTATTGACTAATACTTGGTAAATCACATCTAAGGTAGCCACCTCTCCTTTCTCCAATTTATCCCCACAATGCAGAATAATACACATTCTCTTCTCTGGACATGTCTGTTCTTCTCCATGTCCCTTTTAATCTACTCCCTGAGATATCATGGTATACTTGCCTTAACCAGGGTCTAATCTACTCTCTTTGACAAAGCACTGTTAGGTAACAAGAACAATTTTCTGCAATGATTACAATATTCTTCCCTCATGTACATATCAACTCAGTGATTAAAGAGGAAAAAAAACAGACATGCAGCCATAGTCATGAATAGAGAAGAGCATATATGTGGGTATATATACATTTCTCAAAGTTTCAAAAATTAAAAATATACTTGAAGGAGAGAGAACATCAGAGAATGAGAATTAATCAAAGATTTTTTTTTAATGAAAAAGGAAACTGTTGAAGGAAAGTAGGATCTGCAAAGTTTACAAATGGGATAATGAGGTATCAAATAATTAGGAAGTGATTTAGCTATATTAACACAAACTGTGATGAGGAAACTAGAGATCACTTCTACTCCAGAATGTTTCAACTTTAAATAAGAGTTCCTTTCATTGACACAAGTTTTAAGAGAAACTGTTCTCCAACTACATCTACTTCAATCCTCATTTACTTTACATAGCTATGTGTCTACACCTGAAATCAATCAAATGTCTCATTAATTTGTTAACTCATTCATTCAACGGGTATTTATAGAGTAGCAGACACTGGATTTCTTTAACCAAATGTATGTTAGGCACCAAAATGCTTTATTTTATTTATTTATGTATTTTTTTAAAGATTTTATTTTTAAGTAATCTCTACACCCAACAAGGGACTCGAACTCACAACCCCAAGATCAAAAGTCACAGGCTCTACTGACTGAGCCAGACAGGTGTCCCTGAAATTCTTTAAATGTATGGTCTATAGTATCAGATAAATAATTTCAAGAGTAGAGAATGGAAGTGAAATGTAACAGTAATATATTCAAAGACTTGAGGCAGCTATGGAAGTTTTGACATTGATAGATAAGAGATTAAAACAAAACATACCTAAGATAAAATTCATGGCTCCATTAACACTTCAATGTTTGCCTATTATAAGCATTAAAAATTAAGTATTAAAATTATTTATTTATATAATTTTTCCTTCTCCCTGACTTTGAACCACTCCAGGCTGTGTCTTATTCATTTCTGCATCCCAGGACCTAAACCAAAGTTTTGTACAGCAGGTAATTATCATAAGGTTGATGAATAAGTCAATTCATACATATAGTTTTAAAATAGTTACTTTTAAAAATGTGTGCTTTCTATTTTTTATGCATCGTGCTACATTCCTTTAAACACACTTTTTTTTCATCCAGTCATTACATTAGTTGTAAATAGTAATTTAAATATTGACACCCATTTCTTATTAATGTGAACACTAAGGATCAAAAAGACACAAGGAGCTTATCTAAAATCACCAAAGCTGACACTCAAGCTGGGATGTGTTTGATTTAAAATTAATTTTCTTAATTTTAAATAATAAATTTTTCCAAACTATTATTGATTTAATCAGACTCTTATTGGTTTAATAAACACAGGAAGGCATCATTCATTCAACAAATAACTATTCAATGTCTACTTTGTCAAGACCTTCTAAGTCTGGAACAGAGCAGAGAACAAATCTTATGAAACTTATAATCTCTTGAGGATATTTAATTCTCTAAGTAGTACTGAGCCCAATCTTTGGCAATTTAATAGCACGAATAATATAATGTAAAATGCACTCCTGCATAATCTGATTTATGTATCCCCCCTAGACCAACTACATAGACCAACTATAACTTCTACAATGGAAATTTATCCAGTAGTCCTTTTATCATGGATACCCATATGATATGATGACATAAGATGTTGGGATTTTTAAAAACCATCTTTCAAATAAAAAACTAATATGGTGAGTTGAAATACATTTTATATTAATTCTAGAGATGACAAATTTCCCCAAAGCTTTGTTTCTGGATACTGGTTAATGTATGAAATAACCTAGAAATAAGATTAAAATGAATCAGCTAATAGAAATTATTTTAAATGTTACTATCAACTTTTAAATCCTTCAAGTTTTCACATTAAAAATGACTTTGCATATTTTATTATATTTTGATTATAAAACAAAAATTCATGTATATTATTTTACCATTCTAGAGCCAGCCCAAAAAACTGAAACAAGGTACAGTGTTATTTTCGACAATCATGTTAGACAAACTTACCAATAGAAAAAACAAATTTTGGGCAAAATCATTTGGCAGTTAGAAATAATTCAGATTCAAATAATTATTGGATTTTTGAACATTTAATTTTAAAATTATAAGAAATATAAACAGAGGTGTACCTGGCCGGCTCAGCCGATAGAATATGCGACTCTTGATCTCAAGATTGTGAATTCAAGCCCCACATTGGGCTTAGAGCTTACTTGAAAGGAAGGAAGGATGGAAGGAAGGAAGGAAGGAAGGAAGGAAGGAGGAAGAAATACAGGTAGAAAGCATAATATTTGCTTTTCTTTTAATAAAATACAATAAAAATTCATCTAGGTTATTTATAAAATGGACAACCATGTCTTTGCAATTGTATTTCAATTATATTTAAATGTAATTCTATGTATTGTGTTAGAGCTGAGCAATCAATTTGCTTATGACAAAAAATGTGGCTATTTGTATACTATATTTAGACTATTCAAGAACTTTTTTAAATTATTTTTTTAAAGATTTTATTTATTTTATTTGAGAGAGAGAGAGGGCACAAGCATAGACAAGGGGCAGAGGGAGAGGGAGAAGCAGGCTCCCTGCTGAGCAAGGAGCCCATCACAGGGCTCAATCCCAGGACCCTGAGATCCTGACCTGAGCCAAAGGTAGACGCTTAACCAACTGAGCCACCCGGTGCCTCTTGAACCTCTCAGAATTAAATCGGACAAATATTACTATTAAATGAAATATATCTAAAATCTTGGCAAATTCTAGTATTTTTGTATTTGCATAAGTCTATGCTTATAAAGTAGATATATTTACAGATACTTTTTAACTGATATTTTGTTGATATAAAATACTTTAAAATGTAGCATTAAATTGTTCTAATATCTACTTGTGTCTTCTAAAATAATCCAAATATTTAAAAATGTATTTAAACGTATTTTCCCAAATCAGTTGACCACAACAATTTGTAAAGGACATTTCTGAAGGACACCCCAGAGCCTCTTCATTCAGCTTAAGATTCAAAACATATGGGTATCAGAGGAATAGTTACATTGTTCCGTAGACTAAAACGCCTATGGTACTTCCCAAAACATTCACTAAGTATATATATACCATAAATACAAACTGGTTTTCTGCATTAGAGAAGGTAGTAAAGCATGTATGTGCTTCAAACATGAAAGTTTTCTAGAGGACACATAAATAATAAATGTTCTATCTAAAATTTAAGGCAATTTTAAATCAAGTAGTCAAAAAAGAATACCTTCCATATCAGTTACATGCAATGTGTATTCCTGGTCTTAATATTAAAATGTGCATTACATAATATAGACTCTTTAGGAATTATATTATCAGTTAGACGTCACTTTAAAATAATAGAAATATATTTTAAATGTTCGATTTTAGAACTTTGTTTTCCAAAAGTCTCAATTAAATGCAAAAGGTTCTACAGAGATTTCTGAAACAAATGGATATTTTTAAATATCATAGATAAAGAGTGTAAACAAAAGGTTAAATTTAAGAAATTAGATTTAAGAAATGAAAATATGAAAGCGTCTTGGCAGAGAAAGTGAATCTGACTGAGCTTATTCCAACTAACAGTTTTGCTTACTCATATTCCCAGGACAGGCCTTAATGACTAATTTCAATTTTACCCTTTTGCTATATGTCCACGCACTCCTTATCCTAACATGCCTAACACGCCAATAAACTATAAGACTTGTTTTGAAAACATGCATTGGTTCCAATACAATTGATGTCTTTGGGAAACTATTTGAGCATAATGCAACTTCTGCATTTGCTTATATGAGATTTTGTAGTCAAGAAACACTAAGCCATGGGTCTGCAAATCTATGCAAAATCCCCTGGTAGCCTGTTTTTGTAAATACAGCTTTATTGGAAGACAGCCATGCCCTTTCTTTTATGTATTGTCCAAAACTGCATCATGCTTCAAAATTAGAGGTAACTAAAACAGACCATCTCTTGGACCTTTAGGAAAATGGCTGTACTCAACTGACCCAAGCTGCAGAGGGATACACAAAATGCACAAATAGATCTTCCAATGTCTAGTAGTGACTTCAGTTTACTGTGTATGAGTGATGACCATCTACAACAGGTACTGGAACTTTCCATCCAATTTTAGGTAACCCTCCTACCCCACTCCTTCCTCACAGTAACTCACAACCTGACACCTACTTCCACAATAAACTGGAAGTCTTTTTCAAGGTAAAGCACTACATTTATTATATTTATCATGTTCCTATCTTTTTTCTTTAATGAAGTTTTTGACTGTTGTATCCCTAAAATAGGATTTGTCGGATTTAAGTAAAACATGCAAGATGCTAGTGAAATGTGAATTTCAGATGAACAACATACACTTTTTCAGTATGAGTGTGTCCTAAATATTGCAGGTCATTGTACACTCCCTTTTCTCCTCCCCTTTAACCATACCTAGAAACAAGGGAAATTAAGCAGGTCTATAAAAACTCCTTTGTCATATCATTTCTACATTCAGTTTACTTTTAAACTGTGTCACCTTTGTAAGAATATGAGTTCTATAATAACTGAGGCTTATTTTTTTTTTCTACTGAACTCCCTAAAAGAAGGAAAAAGCAAGCATCTGAGCATTGGACCATTTAAATGTCTCTGATTAGACCCTAATGTGACTAATTTTTCATCCCTTTGGTGTAGGAATTGTTCTCTTGAGCTTTGGTACAAGAAGCAGGTACTGTACAATCATTATACTCTCTGAACAATGGCTGTTTCTTCTGGGCTAACACTGAGGCACCTGGCTAGGCTGACTGGCCCTATAAACTCAGCCAAGTCTAAAATAGAACTCTCAACATTATCTTCTTTTTTTGTTTTGTTTTTTTCTCTAAAATACTCAGCTCTATTACTTCCTTCTATTAAGCGGCATTTAAGGAATAGTTTATTAAGGGACAGTAACACTACCAGTCATTGTACCCCTTGCTAATTATGTTTTAGTATATAATGTTTTTCTACTGATTCAGTGAAAAGGGCTAACAAGCCCAAAACATAGAGGAGACTTGTCGCTCAGTCTCCTCTATTTTGGAGCTACTGCGTCCACACTAATACTTCCTTTTTCTTTCAGAGGCCCCCTTTTCTCAAAGCCTCACTCCTTCTTCTCCACCTTTCTCAGGAAACAGTGTAATAAGCTTCCTTACATAAAACATAAAGTTCTGTAGGGCTAACAAGGGCTAGTTTGTTATCCTTCCCATGAACATCTGCATTGTAATAAAGCCAAGAAATGATCTTACTGGAGACTTCACTCATCAGCAAAGTAGAGGTCAGAGGATCCAAGGGCTTTCTAGTACCCTTAAAATCACAATACATAAACAATAACTTACTGTCCTATTTTTAAATTCAGCCCAAATTAGAAACACTTGATGACAGCATATTTCTTCCTATCTCCATGTATGCATTCAGGGGAGATAAACTGTTTCCTAAAAGGACTATTAAAACAAAAGCTCAAGTATAAGTTTTATAAGAAGATGCTATTTAATTACATCTATAAATACTATATGTTTTTATATCTCAAACAGTTAATAACAAATACTTAGGCATTTATGATGTTTTTGTTTGATTTTTTAGTTACCTTTTTGGTTTGTTTAAATTAAGAAAAGGTGGCCTCTCTGAGAAGATGAGTAACAAAAAATACAGGATTCAATTATGAGTTAACTCATAACAGAAAAAAGACATACAACTAGAACTGGTTGTAATTTTGAGGTTTATCATTGATCCAGCCTGGGTTTCATTTGTTACATCACAGTGTTTATATACATCTAGTCAATATGGTAGCTACTAAGATCCATGCTGGGTCTTAGGAAAATGAAATATTTCAGGTTCTAATGACTTTTTAAACCATTACTGGCTCTTAAGGTAAGTGCCTAAAAATTTAGTATCAGGAATAACAATGGATTTAAAACTTAAGAATAAAATGAATCCTTAATATTTAATATGAAAAATTTATAAAGATAATTCATATAGAACAGAACATGAGGGGACAATGGTAAACTAAAATTCATTTTTGGCTGTGATATATATAAAGTTCATCCATTCAGTTTAGTATATGCACATTTATAATAACCTACATATAGGGCTCTGAATCTTATTTTCCTCCATATCACCTTTCAATAAATGACATATTATTTTATTTCTAATGTTTCACTTATTTCTGTCCCTCCAAGTGGAATATGTATTCCAGGAAAACAATTATTTTTTCTACCGCCATATATAAGCCAAGACCTAAAAGAGTAATCGGAGATCATTAAACATTTGTTAGCTAAATAATAAATGAATGGGAATGCAAGAATAGTTTAAAATACAATCTCTTGAAAATTTTTTTCTTTTGATTATATATTTTGAAAATGTGAGCATATATTTTTTTTTCTTTTTTCCCCTCTATATCATTTTCTAGAATGTGAAGAAAATGATCTACTCTTTAAATTTTGGTGGTGTTTTTATTTTTTTTTATTTTTTTTTTTAAAGATTTTATTTATTTATTCATGAGAGACAGAGAGAGAGAGAGAGAGAGAGGCAGAGGGAGAAGCAGGCTCCCAAGGAGCAGGGAGCCCGATGCAGGACTCGATCCCAGGACCCTGGGATCATGACCTGAGCTGAAGGCAGACGCTTAACCATCTGAGCCACCCAGGCGCCCTTGGTGGTGTTTTTAATATTCAATAGAACTCCTAAAAATATATTACCATCAATTATGTCATAACATGTTTTTGAAAAAAAATGCCTTATTGGTGATATTTTAAATGTATTAAATCCTTTAAAATAAATGTGATAAATAGGAATTAGAAAAATATATAGAACTGAATTTATGAGATTGTAGTGTCATGCAAATCACATTGCAATTTCACTATTTCAAAAAATAAAATATCTAGAGAATGTTTAGGGATAAGAAAGTTCTAAAAAGTAAATAAACAAAGCTCTCATAATTTAATATATATTTCCAATATAATTTAAAATTAACTTCAGTCAGTAATATTAGGTAACCTAAACAATCTGTTCTGGATAATTTGACGAGGTAAATTCAGTTTCTTGGCAAGAAGGCATTATGTTGTCTTATTTAAAAGTTGGAACAAATTGGTATCCAAGATCAAATTTCAGGAATTTTCTTATTTCTAGTCCTATTACATTCCCTAATTCATTTCTTCTAAGACAAATCACTATCTGGATTTGTCTTAGATAGGAATATTATTAGATCATGCTCTTATCTTAAACAGATTCATAAATCATGTCTCTAATACATATTTAGTATATAACAAATTGTCACTGGAGGTGATATTTCTAGTCCTAAAATTATATTAATTCTTCTGAACAAAAATTACTAATAAAGGTTTTACTTATTAATTTGTAAATAAATCTCCTTGATTATCAAGCAAAGTAATTCTTTTAGCTCAGAAAAAATAAGGAAAAACTGAATTATTATAACTAAATTGTTTCATCATATTTTTATGAATTAAAACACTTCCATATCTATGGACATATCTAGTTAGTTATTTTCACTTCCCAAGAAGCAGATGCAAATCAAGCAGAAGTGGTTCAAAATTGTAGTACAAAGTACCCTATTCTGACAAAAACAAGAATATTATCACATGCACTCTATTTTTAGATAATTACTGTCTACAAACATATTAACTCAATGACAAAGCCATCTTGGCAAAATTATGACATAAAAGCACTTCATTTTATCTGAAGACTTTCAAAAAGACTAAATTCTCTATTTGCAAGAGACCTTAAAAATCAGTGGTTGTTTATTTATTTTTGGAGATTAGAAACTCCAAGAAAAATATCTACATACACACATATACACACACATTCACATACATTGTGTATATATACACATTTTTTTTTTTGGATTTTATTTATTTATTTATTTGAGAGAGAAGGAGAGCATGAGCAAGGTGGAGGGGCAGAGGGAGAGGGAGAAGCAGACTCCCCGCTGAGACAAGAGCCCAGGACCTTGGAGATAATGACCTGAGCCAAATGTAGATGCTTAACTGACTGAGCCACCCAGGCATCCCTATATACACATGATTTTATACAGAAACTCAAGGCCTTCAGGAGTAGCTAAGAAATTCCAACCTTGTCCAATCTAATCATTTTATAAGTCAGTAAAGTAAGAAATGTTAAATGACTTTCCTAAAATTCATGCATATAGTAGCAGACCTTAAAAGGGAACACACATGAATCTTAATCGCCAATTCAGGACTCATTCTAGAATAAAATACTGAATCTGATCAGTCACAAAGAACAAGAAACAAGTCAGAAGGGATTAAAAATGTAAATTAAAACCCCATTAATTTGATTAAATTCCCATTATTCAACAGTATGTAATTTGCATTTTAACAGAGGTTTTCAAACTAAGCTACTGCAGAACATGACTGTTAACATGATTTCAACTGAAATTTCTGCTATAAAAGTTGTGTTCACAGAAAAGAAACTAATGGATAGAATTTTCTCTCAAATTTTTTCTTAATTTTGGAGATAAGTGATTTAATAAAAATCAGTTTTATTACTTCATGTTTAATAATTTCCCATAACGTTCCAAGTCAAGCGGAGTAAATATCAAAAGACAATCCTAAATATTTGAGAATGACTACATACAACCCTGTGAAGTAACTTTTTTCTTTTTTAAAGATTTTATTTATTTATTTGACAGAGAGATACACAGCTAGAGAGGGAACACAAGCAGGGGGAGTGGGAGAGGGAGAAGCAGGCTTCCCGTGGAGCAGGGAGCCCAATGCGGGGCTCGATCCCAGGATCCTGAGATCATGACCCGAGCCGAAGGCAGACGCTTAATGACTGAGCCACCCAGGCGCCCCAATGAAGTAGCTTTTTAAACTACTAAATTACTCTATATCTGGAAAAATATTATTAAGTTGGGAAATTTTATATTTTCAAACTGTGATTTAATAAAGGAGCATTGTTTTTGCTTTTTTGTTTTTAAACAATGGAAACAGCCACTAAATCACATTCTAAAAATAGTTAAGAGTAGGAAGAGGACCTCATGATATATTAATTTAAGGACATAAACTGCACATGTATATATACACATGTATAAAGACTATAATCAGAAAGAAAATCATAGGTACATATTTTTTCAAAAGACTAAAAAGTATATCAAAATAGTAAATGATATTTATTGATAGGAAAATATCACAAAGAAATTCAGAAGAGAGACTGAGTTATAGAACTCCCTAAATTTAACCATATAATTAATTTGTATGATTAAATTTTTACCAATAACTGGAAAGTCATTTCCCATCTTCTCCTTCTGATAACTTCTTATGCATACTTCCAGACCTATCTCAACACACCTTATTTCAAAACTCTAATTTACCTCTTTTAAGAACCAAAGGAATCCCAAAATAGTTTCATCTGAACCACATACCATTTTGTTTGTCCTTACTCATTCCCAAAACTCCAGAGGCTGTGTTTTACTTTACATCTGATCTGCCTAAATTACACAGCCAAGACAGAGTAGGTGTGGAATAAAGCCTGTTTAAATAACTTAGTCACTGAGCACCATTCATAATTGTTTTATACTATTTCATTCAAATATCTGGTTTATTTTTAATAATATGAAGAATAGGGCGCCTGGGTGGCTCAGTTGGTTAAGCGACTGCCTTCTGCTCAGATCATGATCCTGGAGTCCCTGGATCGAGTCCTGCATCGGGCTCCCTGCTCGGCAGGGAGCCTACTTCTGCCTCTGACCCTCCCCCCTCTCATGTGCTCTCTCTCTCTCATTCTCTCTGTCTCAAATAAATAAATAAAAAAAATCTTAAAAAAAAAATAATAATATGAAGAATAGACAATTTGGTAGAGACCAAGTGAATGAAACATATATAACTCCTAGCACTTATGTGAAAATGGTTTTTTGTTTTTGTTGTGGAACAAATAACTAAACATATATCTCTACATTGTTATAGATAAATAGTGTTTTATATCTAATTTTGAAGTAACAGGTTTATTTCATGTCAAATATCTCAATGATACAAAAGAATGTGTTTCTTTAAGTAGTGCAGGGTGTTATCTGGATTTTTTTTTTCTTGATTCAGAATCAAGTAAGGAATAGAATGAAGTAGGATGGAATAGAATACAATAAAATGGAATGGGATGGAATGGAATGGAATGGGATGGAATGGAATAGGGTAGGACAAAGAAAGTAGAGTAGAATAGCTATAGACTATTAATATATAAAAATGTGATTTATTATACTTATAAATATTTGATTGTCTACTTTCCACCAATCAAATATAAATTCCAAGAGGACAATGTCATCTGTTTTTTGCTGTTGTTGTTTTTTGTTTTATTTCACACCTACAATCTCAGGGCCAGGCACATGATTGATGCTCAGAAATTTAGTGAATAAATGGATGAATTATTTAGAATCTTGTACCCTCAACATCCAGCCTCAAGAGACAGCTAAACTCTCACATATTCTAACGTTTTGGTTATAAGTTTACAAATCTATAACCATTGTCATAGGAAAACATTTTCAACAATGGAAATATTCCAAAATTTTGATTTTCTTTTTTTCACTTTAAATAATACTGCTTAGTTGCTTTTCCCACTGCCTTGTCTACTCCAGCCTTCATGTGATCTTCTTTCTGCTTTAAGAGTCATCATTAATTAGGAAATAATCTCTTTGAAGTGTTTCAAATCTAAAACTTGTCTTCCCCATGCCACCACTATTTTTTATTATATTTAGGTACACTAAAAGGAGAACCCACTAAAAACTTAGTTTAAGATTATTGAGTGGGGGGCACCTGGCTGGCTCAGTCGGTAGAGTGTAAAACTTTTTTTTTTTTTTTTAATTTTTATTTATTTATTTGACAGAGAGAGACACAGCGAAAGAGGGAACACAAGCAGGGGGAGAGGGAGAGGGAGAAGCAGACTCCCAGCTGAGCAAGGAGCCCGACGCGGGGCTCGATCCCAGGACCCCGGGATCATGACCTGAACCGAAGGCAGACGCTTAACGACTGAGCCACCCAGGCGGCCCGAGTGTAAAACTCTTGATCTGGGGGTTGTGAGTTCGAGCCCCACGTTGGGTGATTACTTAAAAATAAATTCTTAAAAAAATTATAAAGTGGTTTTTGAGACTTTTGTTGTTTGGGGTTTTTATTTGTTCTTTGCTTTTGCTTTAACAGGTAAAATATATTACTAGCCACATAATGAAATTTCTCATCTTTAATCTGTAAGGCAACTGTTACTGAGAAAGGATTTCTAATGTGAAAGGCATTCATGCATCCTAGTAAAGTGAGCTCTAAACAAAAGAAATTCCAAAGACAGATACTCCTCCTCTCATTTTCAGATTAAGAAAAAAATATCTTCCATTCTGTCCTATCATATATTTGCATGATTGTTTAGTATGTGATTTAAAAAAAAAAAAAAAAGTATCTGTGGGCACCTGGGTGGCTCAGTAGGTTAAGTGTCTGCCTTCGGTCAGGTCATGATCCCAGGGTCCTGGGATCGAGCCCCGCATCAGGCTCCCTGCTCAGCAGGAAGCCTGCTTCTCCCTCTCCCACTCTCCCTGCTTGTGTTCCCTCTCTCACTGTCTCTCTATCAAATAGATAAATAAAATCTTTAAAAAAAACAAAAATTATCTGTATGAGTCTACATACACAAAAGTTAAAGATTATGTATGTGTATGTATATTCATATATGTATACAAACACACATATACTTGCACAGAAACAAAAAGCTACTACTTGTTCAGCCAAATTCATTCTGACTATATGCAAAAGAAAGTACTCTAAATCTCTGAATAAGCTCACTGTTGTAATGTTTGATTTATTCATATTAACTATCTAGGGTTATAAACCATGCTCTTCACACTCCAGTAGACTATATTAATATACTTTTCACCAAAAAAATTCATCCTACTTGCATACATTCTCATTGTTTTAAAAATAAATCTGTTTTGAAGTAAATTTAAAATGCAAAGTATTTGTGTCATGTTATAAGAGTTATCTGAATATTATCCTAAAAAAAGGTCGGAATGAAAAACAACTCAAGCAAAAAGAAAGGAAGGAAAGGAAGGAAGAAAGGACAAAAGCACTTATTTTTGCTAAAGATATCTCTTTTCTCTCTCTCTCAGTGAAACCGGTATTCAGGAAGTAGAAGTACAGATTTTCTTAACTTCCAGTCCGAAGCTGCTAGGTTATGACGAACCTGAGTCATGGCAGTTGTTTAATTAAAACCTCATACGATTTGGAGCTGCAGGAACAACTGTAACTCAAGGATAGGCAACCATGAGGTCTCCAGCTTTCCTTCCTGGCAGGCTCTTTGCTGAGCACTTCACATACATGTTAACTCATTTAATATTCACAACAACCTTACAAAGTAAGAACTCTTAGTATCCCTAATCTTTATGTAAGTAAACTGAGGAATAGAGAACGTAAGTGACTTGCCCAAGGCCACTCAGCAAACAGATGGAAGAACCAGGATTTGAAACCTGCATGGTCCACATACGTTCTCTTTAACAACACTACATTTTACTTCTCTATTATAAATGTTTCTTACAAATTGTATGTGAGTTTAAATGACATCGTCTTGGCATATTCATCTCCTTTTCAGGAATATCTTAATGTTAATTGTTCTTTACAGCAAATTGCTATTTAAAATTGTTATGTCTAGACATGGGTGTTGAGGTTTTTTCACGTCCAAGTACTTTCTTCCCCTGAAAAAAATATTGCAGTAACGGATTTTTCACTACTCCAAGCTTCAAAATGTTTTAAGGTCTACATATCAGCTGCTATCCTAAAATGATCTATCAACTGCAAGAAGAAAGCTATTATCCTCTTAAGAGCATTTTTAAATCCCAGAAGTAACTTTCTCAAGACTTCTTTAATGCCAAATCACAGAATTGTTGATTAAAACATTCTACTAAAAACTGTGAGCATTAACAACTTTGTATCTTCCCATCAAAATATGAGCTAGCATGGTGTTATATACACAAAATTAAAGATAATGGACAGCTCAGAAAAAACACAGTAGCAAATGTATTCTTTTGTTTCTAGGTGAAGCTAGGAACAATAGCAAACTGTTATAAAGACATAAGGCCCACAGGCCTAGCTCAAGAGGCTGCCATTCACAACTGCAATTGGGTGAACATGGAGAGCCCGGAGAGCCCAAGCGGAATAAAACCATCTAAATATGATCCTCAAAACAGGTCAGTTTATTTATGTTTTAGATTCCAATTATAAAATACACTTTTTATTTTTGCTATTTTATTAGAATTACCATTCTAGAAATTAGAATTTATGATCATTCAGAGAAAGTAGCCTTTGTCTTTATGTAGTCTTAAACTCCAAAAAAAAAAAAAAATCCAATAATAATAATACTCCAATCACGAATACTTTCTTTATGTCTAGCAACATTTCTGCCCTGCAGGTGGAGAACAGAGGAAGAAAAGATTAAAGATAAAAATTTACAAGTAAACATCATTTATTTGGATTCACAGTAAAATATATGTGGTACACATCTATTTTGTAATTGAAATGATAGGTATAAATAAATATTACCTCCTAAATCTTAAAGAATTTTAGGGGAAGTTTATTTCAAAAAATAACATTAATAAATTAATAAGCAATCAAATAGAAATCTATTTATAGATTAAAGAGTAGAATGTTTTAAATTTTATCTAGTCTTGAAAAGCTAGGAAGTGTGCAAGGTCTTATCACTTACATTTAAACTATTTGGCTTGCATAACAAATTCACACTTGAATTGTATGAAAATAATACAATTTTCATGTAAATATTTAAATACGTGGGTATAATTGGTAAAAATTTAATTTAGGAGGAACAAGTTATATATAGAGAGAGAGACATTACCACACACATGTATGTAAAGTTTACTATTACTACATCACACACTCATTAGCTTTAAACTTACAATAATGAAAATTAACATTGTTCCATTTTTAAAAATTCATTAACCAAACATAACGACAGCCTTCCACATGCTCAGTACAGGGAAAATAAATATTCATATTGCAGAAACTGAGTCCCTATTATTTTTAAAGATAAAAAAAACTACCATAAATTTGAAAATAAAAATAAATCCAAGATAAATAAAAAGTTTGTATATACAACAGCCACTATTTACACCTATTTGCAGGAAAAAAACTTATATTTTGTTTTAATCTTTCCTCTATGAGTTCTACATAATAATCTTATTTCTCATTAATAACTAATTTTATAGTAATTTCTACCAAGGTCATCTATGCAACTTTTTCTTATCTAACACTAACAATACAGCAATGGCCCTAAAGAATATTACTGGAGAAAAGAAAAATAACATGAAAAAAGATAGGAAAGCTGAGGCAAGAAAAAACTTAAAAACAATGATAAAACAATTAACGGGTATTGTAATTCACTATATGAATATAACAGAGAAAAGTCACCAGTATTAATAGAATGACTAGGAAAATTATAAAAATGTATTTACCTATAACTATGGATATAGATATAAATGATAAAGACATAGATCTTTCATAGTTTTGCTACTTCTTTGTAAAAATCCTGACCAGTATTCAATAAAATAGAAGTTATTTCTCTGTAACAAATCTAAAAGTAAAATGAATGAGGGGCACCTGGGTGGCTCAGTTGGTTTAGCGTCCAACTCTTGGTTTCTGCTCAGGTCATTATCTCAGGATCATGTGATCCAGCCCCATATCAGACTCTGCACTCAGCACGGAGTCTGTCTGTCCCTCTCCCTCTGTTCCACCTCCTGCTTGCAGTCTCTCTCTCCCTCTCTCTCTCTTTTTCTCTCTCAAATAAATAAAATCTTTAAAAAAATAAAATGATATAATCAACTTGACTGTATTTTTAGTTCTGTTTACTTTACACTTCAAGTGTTTCCTTTTTAGTTACCTCATAAACCTCTGTTGACATAAAATGTTCTTCACTTGCATAAATCACATAGCTTTTAAAATTTTTCTATTTACAATTAAGTGAAATAGCTAGGAATGAGGAAGATACAAATCTGGTTTGGAATCACACTTACATTAGTTTGAAAGGTGATACTACTTACTTCTATCAACCACATGGGAAATAGGGAATGTTCTTAGAAAATGTGAAGTTCATAGAGTCTAAAATGAGTAAAATATAAATGCAGATACCAATTTGTGTAATTATGAAATACTGCCTATCTGGATTATCCATGCTAATTCAATTAAAATTAAGAAATGAACAATGACAGCAATTTGAAAGCAATTCAGGTAAATATAGATATACAGATATTTTGATATATAGATACTGATATCTATACATCCATATCTATCTTCACTTGTATCTATACTGTATCTACATGTGTATATATATATATATATATATATATAGTGTATGTGTGCAGGTACTTATGCAACTTTTAGATATTATACCTAGTGCTACCTATTACAATGTTTTTTTAAATAAAATAAAGAGTTTAGTGAAGGCTAACAGAAGTCCCTCAATCAGTATGGTAGAGGTAAAACTATGTCCTTATATAAGAAGTGGACAATAATTATAAATTACAGATTGATGTGTACCTGTGAGTTCAAATCAATTTTCAATTATCTGCACAACCATCACGAACATGAGGTACTAGGTAAAACCAACATGGCTTTGTAAAGTATAAATACTTTCAAATCAATTTAATTTTCTCCTGTGATAAACCTAGAGTCAATGTAGATAAGAAGAAAGGAACATATTTAATCTGTGCATTTCAGCGAAATTTTATGATTTTCGTTGATATGGCATCCATTACAAACTAAAATGATAATTCTGTGTCTCAACAGGTCAATATTCAACTGTGTAAAAGTTGTATGACAATATGAGATAATCCAAGTCAATAGTTACCCCCAGGAATCAATCCAAGGGATATGAAACAAATACATACATATAAACTTTTTGAATAATGGGATTGAGAATGTGATAATCTAGTACACCTCTGTCCTACATTGAGATTGCTTCCCAAATGGCCCTTCCACCATTCTCTTCCTGTACAAATTCATCTTACACATTTTTTTTTTAAGATTTTATTAATTTATTTGACAGAGACAGAGAGATAGCGAGAGCAGGAACACAAGCAAGAGGAACGGGAGAGGGAGAAGCACGCTTCCTGCCGAGCAGGGAGCCTGATGAGGGGCTCGATCCCAGGACCCTGGGATCATGACCTGAGCTGAAGGCAGACGCTTAAATGACAGAGCCACCCAGGCACCCCTTACACATCACTTTTTAACCTGCAATATATTTTCATGTTATCTATCCTTTCAATCCTTTTAAACTTCATACTACTACAAAATAAAGTACAATGTCCTTAGACTATTATTCAAAACCTTTCACAGCCTACCTCCCTCTTACCTGACCTTACTCGGAATGTACTTGCATTGCTGTTCCCAAATTGTTCACTGCTGACCTAGTCTATTCTCTTCTACAAATCTTTCCCAATCACACTATGAGACTTCTGAACTACAATAGTACTTAATAGTACTTATGGTCCTTATCACTTAATTATAACTTAGTATATATTTTCTAGTGTAATTTATGCGTGTCTTTCTGAGCTATCAGAAAATTAAATGAAACTTATGATTAATATCTTATGTCATCTATACAACAGAATTTTAAAAACTTGGGAAAATAATAATAATAAATCCTTTATAAATTGCCAAGCAGTTTTATATGCTGACATTTTTGCTTCAGGCATTTTGTGAAATAAGAGCTGTCTCACTTGCCTATTCCATTTCTAAAGACAGCACATCATGGGATTTCACATGCCACAAATGCTCCAAATTCCAAAATGGATTGTGGACATATCACATTCATTAGACCTATGCCTACAATTTTAGGGAGATTGAGAACACAGGATTAGATTTACATGTTTTGTACCTTAAAACCCTGTCAATGGTTTATAAGATGTCAAAGATGATTTCAAACACCAAGCAAGGTACATTTAAAAGAGTCTCAAACATTACCTGCACAAGTTCAACAAAGGAAAACAGTTTGTTTTCCTCTTCCAGGGAGCAACAAAAACTGAGATAATATCAGCAAAATTTGGAATATTGTCTTAATTGTGACTAGTGTTGTAGGTCAGATTCCCTGGAAAGCAGACTCTGAGTCTGTGATATATTTGCTTGAGGGTTCTTGGGAACAACACACAAGAGGGAGTGAGGAAAGTAGATCTGGGAGGGAAAGGCTGAACTATGATAATATACAGAAGCCTCAGCCTATTCCCCAGGAAACTGCAAGGCAAGATGGCTCTTTAGGGTTGTCATGGAAGTGAGGCACTGGAGAGGGTCTGGCTACCACAGTATTTTTTTTTTTAATTTTATTTTATTATGTTATGTTAATCACCATACATTACATCATTAGTTCTGGATGTAGTGTTCCATGATTCACTGTTTGTATATAACACCCAGTGCTCCATTCAGTACGTGCCCCCTTTAATACCCATCACCAGGCTAACCCATACCCCCAACCCCCTCCCCTCTAGAACCCTCAGTTTGTTTCTCAGAGTCCATAGTCTCTCATGGTTCGTCTCCCCCTCCGATTTCCCCACCTTCATTTTTCCCTTCTTACTATCTCCTTCTTCTTCTTTTTATTTTTTAACATATACTGTGCCATAGTATTGACCACTCATTGGAGGAAAACTTCCCTAGGGCAGAGATATAACCTTGAGCAAGGCAACTCGTTGCCTGAGAGAAACTCCTGCAGAGAGATATAGCTATTAGCCTAAAGCAGCCACACCCCAGGCATATGGAGTAACCATTATTAGAGAGGGGAAATCTGGAAAATGTACAGAACATCCATTATTACTAGTGACTTCTTTTCTGTAGGTAGAAGGCAAGAGCTTTGAAAATAAAGTAATATAAAATCAGAGTTCAATATATATTAACCTTAGTCTATTGTAGGTCTTTAACTGGTATGCTTGCTACCATAACTTCCCAGTGACTTCTTGGAAACTGAGCCCTACTCTTGATTCACTGAGATCAGAAAAGATTAAGGAGGGCTGCTAACTAGTTGATGTGGTGTCCAGGATATGTCCAGATTAGGTTATGTGCTGGGCTACTCCAAACACATAAACTATGTATACATACAGAGAAAGAGAGTCTGACGATTACATTTGGGATTCCAGAAGATATAATGTAAGCCTCACTCAATCAGATGTTATTGTCTGAACTTTTGTATCCTTTGGTGAGGAACTTGAGCTCAAAGTTTGAATGTCCACTTATACTAGAAAATATTGCTCATCCCTCCACCATGTATGCAGACTGCTCTGAGTTTTTCTGTTAGGTTTTAATCTATTAGGTAAGTAAATTCTTTTATTTACCTTGGTAGTATCTGACCTAGTCTATCCATCAATCTGGAAATTGTTGAATTGTTGAAAGTGTTTGTACATCCTTGGTGATATTTTTCATTATGTGTAAGCTTATAAAATCCTTCACCATTCAGAGGTAAGTAGTATTTGGCCCATTTTTTATTAAAATATTTTATGTTTTACACTTAAATCTTTAAACCGTCTATAATTTATTAGTCATATGGTATGAAAGAGGGTCAATACATTTTAAGAGAAATATCTAACAAATTATCAGAGGAACAGTTCTTAAATACTCAATTTCTTTTTTATATATTTGAGTCATCTATTTTATCATATATTCATTCAGGTCATGTAAAAATCTACTAGGGTCTGCTTTTGACCTATCTATCCTATTCTAATGATTTTCTTGTACCAAACGTACTCCTTTAAAACGATTTAAATTATTAAATTAGATAATGAATGTAATAGTAAGCAAAGATTAAGTGCTCACTAAGTTTCTCACTAAATTTCTTTTCAACTATTTATAGTTCCAGATTAAATTTTTAAAAATCTTGTCAAACTTTAACACTATTATAATTGTGCAACTCCATAACTACATCTATGTAAGTTGATTCACTTTTTTTACCAGATCACTTTATTAAACCTAGGTTTCAATAATAAACAAATACATTTAAAACAAGCTGAGAGAACAAAAAATAACAGAAAATAGAAATCACTGAAAAATATCTTAAACCAAAATATATACATAATTGTAATACATGTAAATGGACTCTAGGTCAACTAGAAAACTATTTATTCAAAGAATAACTAGACCAAATAAAGTCATATGACTTGCCCCAAATCACACAACTTCTTAGATGCCCAGTCTGGACTATGAACATAATACTCTGTTTTTTTTGTTTGTTTGTTTTTTATAACACTCTGTTGTATGTAACATTCTCTAATTTGGCTTTAGTTACTCACATTACAAATTATGATCATCTAGAGAATAGGACCATGTATTTCTTTACTTAATTTTTTGGGGGGTTAGCTAATTTTTAGCTGACTAAATAAGGACTTTATAAACCAACCAAAAGTAAAATGTTCATATTCAACACCTTCACTGAATACAATTAATACTAGTCCATAGCAACCTGAGTTTCTCCAATATACTTAATAATTTTATTAGAAAATGTAAAGTCTTACAAGGAAAAGGACACAATAGTGTTTTTCTAGGCATGTCTGTTAGAAAAAGCAATGTGATATTCTACTAATCTGAAATAATTAACAATTATCTTTTTTAGATTTTTGTTTTTATGGCTTGTTAATAGTAAGTCTGTTGGCCTTAGGAAGAAAAATAAAGGCTTCAATGTAAAAATAAACTTATGTCTGTAGTCTTGCCCATGGAATATGTAGTATATACTTAATCAAAGGTTGCACTGAATAGAATATTTATGTTTTTAATAGGCTATAATGTAATTTTAGATAATTTTAGTTGATTGAAATTAAGTAATTAACCACTATATCTTTAAAAATATTAATTTTGATCTAGCTTTACAAAATATCTGAAAATATAAGACCAAAAACTAGTCCTGCACTGGTAGAATATATATCATTATAAATTACTAATTGATGATGGCGAAGGTAATGATAATGCAATAATTTCCTTTGAAAGAATGAATTCCTGGGGCAGTTTCTTGTCACACATTAATCCATTTGTTATCTAATACTCTCAAAACTCCAAAATTAACATTAAATTGAATATAACACTAAAATTGAAAAATGTACATACTACTCTCATATTACTATAGGAAATGGAAATAAAATATTAAAATAAGCACTGACTTGAATTTAGAGATGAAAGACTAAATAGCTTATGAAAGAAATAAAAATAACTATAAAAACAAATATAATAGTTCACCTTTGACCAGCATTGTTCTTATTTCTTTATGTGCCTTATGATATTTTTTTTAAAGATTTTATTTATTTATTTGAGAGAGAGCATAAGAGAGGGTAGGGTCAGAGGGAGAAGCAGACTCCCTGCTGAGCAGGGAGCCCGATGCGGGACTTGATCCTGGGACTCCAGGATCATGACCTGAGCTGAAGGCAGTTGCTTAACCAACTGAGCCACCCAGGCACCCATGCCTTATGATATTTAAACCTCACAAAATAATATATGGCACCCACAATTATCACCCTTGTTTTAATTTTGGGAAACCAAGGCACAAAGTAAATACACAACCACCAAGTAGTGAGCCAGAATAAGAACTCCAGCAATGGTATATAAAAAGGCTGGAATATCAATATATTTACAACTAGGGTAAAGGAAGCTATAGCATTGCTACACCTTCTAGAAAGTTTGAACTTAAAAAATCATTCCTAGGGGCGCCTGGGTGGCTCAGTCGTTAAGCGTCTGCCTTCGGCTCAGGTCATGATCCCAGGGTCCTGGGATCGAGCCCCGCATCGGGTTCCCTGCTCGGCGGGAAACCTGCTTCTCCCTCTCCCACTCCCCCTGCTTGTGTTCCCTCTCTCGCTGTCTCTCTCTCTCTGTCAAATAAATAAATAAAATCTTAAAAAAAATCATTTCTACATATTTTTCATATTTGACTAAATTCCCTTTGCTTCTCTTATATATAAAGTAACCATATATGAATGATTTCCATTTTCTCACAAATACATCACTCATTAACCCCTTATAATCTGACTTTTTCTCTTAACACTCTACAAGGACCTGTATCATTATTTGTGTGAATATTTTATTAATCTATAAAGCAATATAGAGTAATAAGGTGATCTTAACCTTCAACTCTAGGTTTAATTTACAACAGTGAATTCTAGTCATGATTAAAATTGCACAGTCCATATTCATTTGTTTAATAAAAAGAGAATAATGAAATATCTAGGAAGAGTTTGTTCTGAATAATTAAAAGATGAGTGTGAGGGTGGGCAGTACTCTTTTGTAAAGGTATCTCTGTAGAATAATTATAACTACCATTGAATAACTGTAGGACATAACACATCTGTGATAGAGAATTCACTTATATTATTTAATGCTTATTTTCACTTTTACATTAGATGAATGTCAGACCCAGATATTTAGGGCTACTATTAGCCCATAGGTTAATTTTATACAAATTTATTCAAAAAAGACTCCCTATCCATGCATACTCATCGCCATACTAGAGTACATGCCTTGGGAAGTGAAAGTAGAGTCTGGGTTTCGGGCTTCATTGCCTCCTTGACTTGTACAGTAAACAACCTTTACATCTGTAAACAACCTTGTATATATTAGAAAGCAATGCACATGAAAATGTGGTTCAAAAAGATGTGATTAAATATTTTGTTTATAGCCTTTAAAATTATACTATTATGAGAAAAATCAAAAGGAACACCAGTAGAGAGAAAGAGACAAGCTCAAAAATAATATTATTCTAGGGGCGCCTGGGTAGCTCATTCGGTTAAGCATCTGCCTTTGGCTCAGGTCATGATCCCAGGGTCCTGGGATGGAGCCCCACATCAGGCTCCCTGCTCAGCAGAGAGCCTGCTTCTCCCTCTCCGTCTGCTGCTCCCCCTGTTTGTGCTCTCTCTCTGTCAAATAAATAAATTAAATCTTTTAAAAAAATATTATTCTATAAACCTTCAAATCCCTGTTTTCTGTTTCGTTTTAGGGAAAGTAGAGGCAACATATCCATCCATACTCCATTATTCTTAGCAAACAATATATAGTCTACAGATTATACATACCTGTGGTCAAAACTCCAAAAGACTTGAAAAACAGTGGATTATTTTTTCCCTACATGTACATTATTTTCTGGTCTGAAATATTCAAACAATATCACTACAAATTCTCAAAGTGATTTATTAAGGTTTCTTCCTACACATTTATCAAGATGAGCTAAAAATCTAACTCTAATAAAAAAACTAAGTGACAAAATGAACACTTCAATTTATTATGTGATCAGTTAGCTCATAAACCCCAAATATCCTCAGCAATTCGCAAAAGAGATGCACTGCCCAATTTCAACTTCCCTATATACAACCTCCACTGCCATTTTTGCCCTTTAAGACAGTTAATGATATATATATATATCAAATTTCAACTGAATTACTTTAAGTCCACAGGATGTAATGTGCAACACTGATCAAATGATTCATATGCTGAGAAGTGCCATAAGCACTTTAGATACATTTGTCATTCAAACCACATAAGAATCTATGAATTACTCTTAATGTCTTCATTCCACAAATAAGGACAGAAACTGAGGCACAGAGAGGTAAAATAACTTGCCCCAAATTTCCCTGCCAGGCTCACTGTTACCAATAATCTACTTAGAATTATTTCCTCAAGTATTTTATCTCTCATTATTGTCATTATGTCCACTTCTCCTTAATAGTTTTTTTTTTTTTTTTTTTTTAGTTTTGCAATAGCAAATAATTTGCTAGCAAATACATTTTTTTGTTGTTGTTCTAGCCTAGGCCTACAAGAAGTTAAATAAATACACACCTGGCTGTTTACAACTCAGAAAGAAACAGGGGAAGATTTTATCAGCACACCGTTAGTGATTTCAACCAATACTTATTGCAGCTCCATGCGTGTCACTGAGCAAAATTCCAGGGATTTAACAAAAACAAGATTGCCCCTGTCTATATAGGCAATAAATCTTCTCTGACTTTCAATGTGCTCATCTATATTTCCTCCAACTATCCTAGACAGGACATGCAGAATACATCTTTTCTTATGGGCAGCTTTGCCAGCACCAAGCATGGGTCAGGGCCTAGGTTTCCTTCTAAAATCCAGAACCTAAAACATGAAAGGAAATCCCACATGGAAGTACCATGTTTTAATAATTTGTCAGTTATCAATCCTATCTCTCAGGTTCAAGAAACCTAATCAAAAATATTTGTTCTAAGAATCCAGGGATTACAGAGGGAAAGAAAACGATAAAACCTGGTTCATGATTAGCTTATAACCACCATATATAGACTATGACAATATAGGTCCCACTGGGGCTGGTTGAAAGCCAATACTGGATTATAAAAAAACAAAGTGCAGGTTGAATGAACTGAGAAAGAGTGATATCTATAATAAAAGACCAAATGACAAAAGTAAAGGATAAAAAGAATGCAAGAATCCCCAAAAAGTAAGATCTAATGCCAGGGACAAGCTCTCTGGAATTTATTATAAGATTAGGAAAGAGATAAACATCAAAGATCCAGGCATACACAAACTGGAGTGAGTGAACAAAATGCAGGTTGAAGCAAAGTGAGCTCAGGTCAGAGGCTGGGTCCAGATATCAAGACAAATACTGTTCATCATTGAATCTGGTGTCTGTTGGGGTTGGAAGAGGTGCCACTGGCCAATCCGAGAGTCTGGACAAGGAGACAAAGCTAGAAATTCAAGAACTGACAGGCTGGCAGGCTGGTATCAAAGGCCTATGACTATAGACAAAGCTCCAGTATTTCTAAAAGCTGTGCATCTGAAGGAATTAATCACATTAAACTAATACATCAAGTGAGGAACAATACAAATATACCTTCATAAATAGAAAGACATTGCATGCTAAATGTTTTGACATTAAATGCATAAGAACTGATTTGATATTGTGAACAAGGAGTGCCTTTTTATGCCAGCAAATATAGTATCTTTGCCAATACTACATAATACAAATTCCTGTCATTATTTTTCATCTAATAGCACACACTGATCCAGGCATCAGAATCAAGTATATTTGCAGTGTATTTAAAGTGATACCCACTGAAAATGGAACCATCTAAATCCTGTGGTTAGTGAATTAATGAGATTTTCACATCTCACGTAAATTATAGTGGAATTTGTCCTTGTACCCACCACCATTCTCATTGAATAACAATAAAAAGTTTTGATATTTGAAGTTAGTTATGATTTATCTCCATCCTGTTCTTCCTTTGAAAAACTGACATATGATTTTTCAATGAGAAATAGACAGTATAGGAGGAATAGAGTATAGAGAGCCAAAATGTGTAATGAATTTGTAAATTACTCCCACACCATCAGTCTAAAGTAAAGGACAAACCATGATCACATCACAAGTGTACATAACATATGATCAGTAATATCTCCAAATTTAAAGAAATGTAAAAAGAAATTAAATGTTGGCTATTATATACAATAACTTTATTTGGACATTTTTAAGGGTTTCCTTAGATAATAAACATAAAAAAATTAACAGTGATAATAAATAATGTCTTTGTTAACGATAAAATGACATGGCTCCAATTGCGTTGAAAGAAACAATCCATTAAATTTTAAGTAAGATTAAAAAACAAGTACTGATATATTGTTTAGAGCATGAGTTCCTGTAAATCCTCATTTAACGTTTTAAAATAGAGTATTCATAAAGAATGTAGCTGTGTATGCTGCAATGGGATGTGGAAAATTACTTCATTTGCTGGTAAACAGACTGTGTTGTAAAAAACAAAGACGAAAGTGGCCTTTAGTTGAGGAAGCCATTTGACTTTCATTGATACAAAACTGGCTGAATTTCACAAGAAAAGGGTCAGAACCAGTACACTAGTTTTAGAACAAAATGGTTTTGTATCTGAGTCTTTTAACTTCTTTTTAAAAACGCTATACAATCAGTCCATTTTATCTTTTTAAGACATTATATTAAACATAATTTAGGACAAAAATGAATTCAAATAAAAAAAAATGTCCCACAGCAGTGAGTGTCTTGAACAAGAATCTTCTACATTTCCTTCCTTTCTAGTCATTAAACAAACAAACAAAAAACTTCCATGCTTGGGAGTGGAGATCTGAAATAGATGGTTATGCTGTGTTTTTTTAAGTATAAATTAAGACGCATAATCGTGTTTTGACTTCAAGGACCCTAGATATAAGCCTAAGAATCTAATAAACTTAAGACAAATTCATTATGCTTGTTCCCTCTCCCAAATTCTCCTTTCTTCATTTTTTAAAAGATTTATTTATTTATTTATTTATTTATTTATTTATTTTAGAGATTGGGTGGGGCAGGGGGAGTCTTAAGTTCAGCATGGAGCCCAACACAGGGCTCAGTCTTACAACCTTGAGGAACAAGTCCTGAGCCAAAACCAAGAGTCAGCCCCTTAACCGTCTGCGCCACCCAGGTGCCCCAACTCCTGTTTTCTTTATTAAATTATTAGCATTATCAGCCACCCAGTGTTCAAAATGAACATCTAAGTCACTCTTTCCTTTAAACCCACATTCAATTAAGTATGATTTTCTTTTCCTTCTCACACTTGCCTCCTTCCATTATTATTCCCTCCATCGCTTCAAGCATATTCTCTCCCAGTTTATTGAATATGGTTCTTCAATGATCTCCCTGCCAGTTCTGCCTCTCCAATCTAAGATTTACAGTGCCATAAGTATGATTGTGTCATCTCTCTGCTTACATGGCTCTCTCTTATCTATTCCAGACTACTTTTAAGCCTGACCTCTCATCATTTTTTCCTATACATCTGATACTCCAGCCTCCACCCACTCTTCCCCCAGCATAACACACGATCATTCCTCCAAAAATCATCTAACACTCTGCCCTTTACTTGTAATATCTTTCCTATACCCAGATTTATGCTTTAAGATTCAGCTCAGATGTAACTTGCCCATGCAAAATAATCAACGCTCCTATTTCCCAAATGTTTAATTTGAACTAACATTATGGTTACCATCAAAGTATTTTTGTTTGTTAATGCCTGGGGTTCTATTTCAAGTACAGCCAAGGGGTCTTATTTATCTCTCAGGCATGCAATATAATAAACATACTAAGTGCTCCAAATGTTTTCTCAAACTCAAAATAATTGAATTAATATGTTTTACTGAATTGAGTAATATTTGATAAGGAATAAAATAAAGTATTTGTAGTTTTAATGAAGACAGCTATCTGATCCCTGGAATTCAAATTATATCTTTAGTTGAATCTATTATTCATAATTTTCATTGGGTAACATAAAAATCTTCTCGATTTTTAAACAAGAGTATTATGAACAACAGCTTGAACCATACTATCTAGACAAAAGTGATAACTATAGAAAAAGCATATTCAACCAGTATAAACAGAATCAGAATCAATATGATTCCAGCAAATATAGTATTTCATGTGAACTAAGAGCTATAAAATTATAACTCAGTAGCCAAGATTAGAATTTAGATGAATTCAAAAGACACTCAATTCAATAAACATTTACTGAACATCTACAATGGGAAAGAGAAAGATGAATCAAGTATGGTCCATTCATTCATGGAAGAGATTATATTTCATTGGGAAAAGTTATCTAAACAGAATGAAGGACAGGTTGAATTCATGAAGGCAGTTAATAATATTGGTAGGGGTGACAGGACATACCAGGGAGATAAAAGAGCCATGATCAAGGACTTGGACATATTAAAAAGTAATGAAAAGTTATCTAGCTTAAGTTTATGATTTGTGAAGGAGATTTCTGGATGTAACCAATACTTGTTGACATGCAATTATGGTGACAGTGAATGCCAAGATGGCAAGCGTGCCCTCTAATTCTTTTTGTAAAATGTGAAGGAAATGAAGATTGTTAGAGTATAAAAAGAATCTTTACAATAATTTCAGAAAGATTATTCAGCAGTAACATGTAGGAATAATTTGTAGGGCTATTTGCAGGCTTTAGAACATGCTGAATAGTAATGATATATAAAAGAATTTTATGTATCTGAGGGATGCTGTAGATATACAGAAATAAAGGAAACCAGGAAACAGGATAAAAATCAACATCATGTGCCTCCTGTTTGTAGACAGCAACTGATATTGAGACAAAAGGAATGTTATAAGTCCAGATATTTTAAAAAGGATAATGAGAATATTAACTAAAAAGAATATGAGGTAAATATTGGTAGGAAGGCAGTGAAATTTCTAGGGTATTTTCAAGCAAGGCATTGATCAGGCATTTAGAGATACAGACAGGAAGTCAGAAGAGAGGGATGGAATTACAGATATCAATTTAAGAATTATCTGCAAAGAGAAAACAACAGTTGTTGGCGAGGATGTGGAGAAAGAGGAACCCTCTTACACTGTTAGTGGGAATGCAAACTGGTATAGCCACTCTAGAAAACAGTATGGAGATTCCTCAAAAAGTTAAAAATAGAGCTACCTTATGACCCAGCAATTGCACTACTAGGTATTTATCCAAGGGATACAAACATAGTGATTGGAAGGGACACATGCACCCCAATGTTTATAGCAGCAATGTCCACAATAGCCAAACATGGAAAGAGCCCAGATGTCCATTGACACATGAATGGATAAAGAAGAGGTGATACACACACACACACATACACACACAATGTAATATTACTCAGCCATCAAAAAAAAATGAAATCTTACTATTTGCAATGACATAGATGGAACTAGAGGGTATTATGCTAAGCAAAATAAGTCAGTCAGAGAAAGACAAATACCATGATTTCGCTCATATGTGGAATTTAAGAAACAAAACAAATGTACATAAGGGAAAGGAAGGAAAAATAAAATAAGACAAAAGCAGAGAAGGAGGCAAATCGTAAGAGACTCAACTCTAGGAAACAAACTGAGGGTTGCTGGAGGGGATTTGGGTGGGTGGGATGTGGTAATTGGGTGAGGAGCATTAGGAGGGCATTGGAAGTAATGAGCACTGGGTATTGTATGCAAATGATGAATCACTAAATTCCACCTCTGAAACTAATAATACAGAATATGTTAATTAAATTGAATTTAAATTAAAAAAAATTAAAGCGATAATTATCTGCAGAGAAATGAAAATTGATGCAGCAAGAATGGATCAGTTTGGCAAGAGAGATGAAGTACAAAAAAGAAGAGGAATAGCAGGAAAAAATAACTGTAGGAAGTCACTCAGAGACCTGAATTCAGCCATTGGTTCTGCTGTTTACTTATAAAAATGTTATAAGGGTTAAATGCATAATGTTTAAATTAAACAGCACGTGACTTATTATACATTAGGACCTCAGTAAGTTAATTGTAATCCCATTATCAGTGGTGGTGTTTCTGTTGCCTTCATCCTCCTCCTCAACATTATCTCCACTAATACTAGGAAAAGGAAAAGATAAAGGCAAGGAACAATGAAAATCATGATAATGTAGTACAGTACAAATCATGACAGGAGAAATGAGTAGAACATCACTAGTCAACAACATACTGTGTTACATTATATGTATTTCGATCTCAAACTCTTCAAACAGTAATTCAACTTCTACCATCAAAGGTGTTAGCCTCTTATAAAATCACCCTCATCATGCTCTCTTAAGAAAAGCTTCTCACAAACTATAAGGAATCTACTGAACATAGTTGATAAATCTGAGCTGTCCTATGAGAAAACAGATGGTGTTTTATAAATAGGCTTGGGTCACCTGTTACATGACTTGAGCAGCCCAATTACTAAGTCCTTTTTCTAAACTTTGTCAGTTTCCAAATGAAGTATTAAAAAAAAAAAACTAAATTCAAGAACCATAGCCTTTATATTAAAAAAAGTAAAGGACAGCTACATCATTGATGGGAATAGCTGAAATTACAATAATTTTACTCATATGACAGCTAGACATATTAAACGTGTGTGTGTATATGTATGTGTGTATCCATGTATGTTGTGCAAGGGTGAAAGAGGTGATGAAGTAAGAAAAGGGGTGAAAGGTAAAGGATGAGTGTAGGAGAAACGAGAAAGGTAAAATACTTTTCTGACATTTATACTTCTAAGGGTCATTTTTTCAAGATAAACAAGAAAGCTATTTAAAATAAAAATTCATGCAATATATTTATATCTGTTTCCTTAGCAAGAAGAATGTCACCTCTGATTTATAAGGGTCATCTCAAACATTACTTGAGACTAGATCTTGACAAAAGTGTAAGCTAAGAATACATTGTTGCTCTTATCAAACACTGTCTTTCAACCTCCTAAGGTCTATTTTCAATAATTTCTTTCAATAATTTCTTTCAATAATTTCTAAGTATAGTGACCTCAGAGTTAATACATGTCAAATAGATTTACAGAGAAGCTTCCTTATCAGATGCAGTCCAGATCAGAAAATTTTAATTGAACAGAATATTACAAAATACTGATATTTTCACAAGTATTTTGATTTTGCTATACAATTTCTAGCTCAGTATGATTCCTTTAATTTAAAACCCAGTGAGAGTAACATAACCTGTAGGCCTCATCTTGGGGTTTTAACATCACATGTTTTTGCTTAGCTAATTAATTAATTCAACTAATATTTATTAAGTTCTAAGTATAATGCTGATGGTGAGGACATAGTTGTGAAGACAAACAAGTATGCTATGGAGCCTAGCCTATGTATCAAATAGACAAAAATGCTACATAATAGAAAGACAGATAATAGACTCTTTTCTGATAATACTTAGTACTATGAAGGAAATTAAATAGATTAATGTGAAAGTGACAGAGTGATTCCAATACCTACAGACAGTTTTATATTTTTATATGCATTTTAGCATACAAATTCCTCAGAGGGATATTAAAATATTCATAATTTCTTTCCACTCTGTCATATTCATATTCATCACCTCACTGGGAACACATTTGCCTTATCATTCCATCAAAAAATGCTTGCAGAAAGACAATGAGTAACACAATGTTGGGTATAAGGAATTCCGAGAAGTACAAAATATGATGCCAGTCCCTGTGGAGTTTTCTAGGTAACTAGGGAAAACAAGTTACACAGGCCTAAGAAGTCAATCTTGGAAATCTATTAACAATGTTAACAATTAAGTTCCATATACAAATGTGCATCACAAGAATTCCAAGAAAAGTGTCACTAATATCCAGTCGAGAAGAGGGATATGAGGTGGACCCTGAATGAGAGCGAGTGTTGGCAAGGGAGGGAGGAGGATGACGAGAGTCCCAGGCAAGAAAAAGAGCATGAACTGTCTGGAACAAGCTTATCTGAGGTGGTCCCTTCTAGGAGGGGAAGCCTATACCGAAAGGAGGTTTGCTTGAGAAGAAACTTGTTCGTGGATTTTTATCTGCATCCATTAAGTAATTTAATATTTCTGAGAAGAATGATCTGATGAAAGTGATATTTTACAAAGAAGATTCTGAGACTAGTATGCAGTTTAAAAGCGGAAGAGAAAATTTATAACAATTAGAAGGTAACAGCTTTAATGTAAGCTCAAATAGCAGTGGCAATAGGAAAGCACACATATAAAATGGTTACCGATTCCATAGATAAGACAACATGTCTGATGAGATGAGTAGGTTAGGGTACAGGGAAAAGGAGCTGTCAAATTTATTATCAGTGACAGGAAAACACTTATGGCTTTATCACCAGTAACATTATGCTATATTAAACACTACTATTGAATAAAGTTAGCTATCACAAAGAGGTAATGGATATTTTTTAGTATGTCTTCACACTTTTAACATGTCCCAAACATTTTTAAAACATTTAATATGTTGCATGTTTTATATGAGAATATACTCACCTTTTCAAATCATTGAAAAAAATTTAATTATAACATACCAACATTTTAGTTTGGGATCAGTGATGTACTGGCCATTACTTTCTTTACCTCTACCATGATGTTTCTATATTCATATGTAACAATATTTTTATAAAACCGTCTTCTGTTTTCTGATTTTTATGTTCCTGTAAAAATTATTTGGTCCAGTATTACTTGTAATCTTCAGATATTTATAGATTAAAAAGAAATTAACAGGATGGGGCTTAAGAGGATGGGTGAAATAGGTGAAGAGGATTAAACAGGTATAGACTTTAGCTATACAATAAATAAGTCTCAGGATGTCAAGTACAAAAAAAAAGAGAGAGAGAGAGAGAAACAAAGTTGGTAAGTGCTAAAGATCTGTCAAGTTCAAGGATACTGGAAATTTCAAGCAATCACACATTTTTTCTATTTTCTATATATGCTAATCAATCCCTGTCTCCAGCCTACATCTCTCTCTTCAATGCCAAGTATTACATATTTAAATCACTCTTTAAGTCACTCTTCCCAAATCAACCATGATCAACTGAACCATGTGCTCATTGAGAGAAGAAACTGCTCAGCTAGATGTACATCACAAGTATGAATACAGAAAACAAAGTGACATCAGTAACTGATTCATGGACTGCATAAGGAAATGAACTCATAAGAATCAGAATAGGCTTATCCACATGACAAGTGACCTTGGACACTGATCACTGTCTTTTTAGGGTGGGGTGCTGATCAAATTCCATGTCCATAAACTTTTATTCCATAAATAAAATTTGGAAATATTTTAAAGAGAAGCAAAAAATGATTTAGAGTTGTCACCTTTAATTCTTCCAAACAACAAATAATAAATTCTGAAGCTGCTAAGACCAAGAAGCTAAAGAGGATCTACTAACCAATATTGACAAGAGTATTACATTATATATGAGCAACACACTTTTGAAACCATAAACTTAACTCAGTACCCATCATCTCTTACTCTTGATTACATGTAAAATGAAATGAATTCTTTTTGTCCTTTCATACTAATGAAGTTATTCAGTGTACCCCAGGTCTCTAAACATTTAAATACTAATTCAATTTTTTAAGTAATTTATATAAAAAAATGTTTATTATGCAAAGTTCAAATTTATGTATATTTTCTTTTCCTAATTTATGTATATCTTGTATTAGGAACTAATCTAATTTTTTCTACATATCTTTAAATATGCTAGATTATATAAAATTGAGAGGCTGGGGTTTTTTTGTTTTGTTTTTTAAGAAAAATAAGATTAAAAATCACTTGAGAATAGAAACAGAAGAAAGGTGATGAGTAGAGATAAGAAAACACACTAGGACTAGAAAGGATGAAAATGTTCATAAAATGAGACACATTCTCTCATTTTGTCTCAATCTGACAGACTGTATCTATTATAAGTTCCTAAAAAAATAACTCCCTCACTTAACTGACTTAGCACCAACTTCCAATAATTAAAAGAGTATGTATATTCATCACTATACATGGAAAACCTTGGAATATAAGTTTACACATTTATTACCAGACAATCAGATGCACATGAATGAATACACACATAACACATATATGGACACAACACTCGATTTCCATGTCCTTATTAAAATTGAGGCACTCATAAAGAAAAACAAATACTATGAAGCTGATATAGATCCCTATCCATGTGTAAGCTGATATAAAGTACATTTTTTTCATATGAGAATGTCATAAATGTAAATAAGAATATTTTCAAATACTTCTTGAACTTTTTTTAAGATTTTATTTATCAGAAAGAGAAAGAGAGAGAGTACAGCAGGGGGAGCAGCAGGCAGAGGGAGAAGCAGGCTCCCTGCTGAGCAACGACCCAGATGCGGGACTCGATCACAGGACCCCGGGATCATGACCTGAGTGGAAGCAGACGCTTAACCGACTGAGCCACCCAGGCGTCCCTTTCTCACCTAATCTTGCCTAAGACTGAATTGTTTTGATCTAGCAAAGGTATTTCCTATATTCTATGTAAGCAATGTTTTACAACCTCTTTAAAAATAAATGGCCCAAGAATAGACTCTTAACATTTTACGATATACAAACTGCTGACAGACAGACATATAAGAGAACAGTTTAGACGTAAGAATAGCCTGCAATGGGAAATCTGTAATACACAGGCAATGCTCTTGGTTGGGTAAACATGGAAAGGAATATTAAATGGTCCAGTGTTCCTAAGGATTTTAATATGAATCCTGAAATATTCCTAGAAATATCTGACATAGTCTAATATTAAAAATTATTATTATTATTTTGTAATGGTGACTACTATAAAAGTGACTACTTACAAATAAAACTGACACAATGAAGATTAATATCCCAATGATAACTTTAATTTGGACCCCCCCAAAATAACTAATTAGCTATTCTTCTAATTACCCCTAATTAGTTATTTCTAATTTGAAAGTTCAAAGCAGGGAAGTGATGAGATTTGTTCTACCTTTCGGGATGATTTCACGGGCCATTTTATAGAGAATGGACTGTCAGGGGACAACAGAAGAAGTGGAAGACCGGACAAGAGGCTAAAACAGATGTCTGGGTAAGAGATAAACATGTGGATTATGCATTGATCAGAGGAGATGGTGAGAATTAAATTAATACATATTTTAGAATGAGACAGTATACAGACAATAGAATACAGACAAAATAACTTGTCAAGTCTATATATAGAAACCTGAACAAACCTTTCCATTTTCACATTGAAAATGGGCACATACACATTCATCAAGAAATATATTGATGTGGAAAACTGAAGATATTTATGAAGAATTCATAAATGTCTGGTAGGAGATGAAATTTAAGCAGAAGATTACAAAGGGACCTCTACTTTTTACTCTCTCTGTTTCCTGTTATTTTTCTTTCTTATTAGTAAGGATGAACTCCTTTTAAAACAATGAAAAATACTTGAATCATGAAAGAAAACTAAATAAATGGCAAAGTCAATGACTGAATATTAATTTTATGGACTACAGCCTCCATAAAAAAACAATAGTTGTATTTGTGTAAAGGATATCAAATTTAAATGGTCAAATCCTAAAGATTCACCAAAATATTATAATAATCACATATAACCATATGTATTACTCATTAAATATTTTCAAGAAATATAACAAAATAAAATTGTTCTGACATTAAAAATGTGGGTTAGCGGTACTTAGGTGGTTCAGTCGGTTGAGCCTCAGACTCTTGATTTTGGCTCAGCTTGTAATCTCAGGGTCATGGGATCCAGCCCTGCATTGTCAGGGTCCACAATCAGCGGGGAGTCTGCTTGATTTTCTTTCCTTTTGTCCCTCCCCCTGCTTGCATATGCTTTTTCTCTCTCTTTCAAGTAAATAAATCTTTAAAAACAACTAAAAATAAAATTGTGGTTTACTTTGCTTTTACTTCAACATCATCTATAATGAATGGAATTATGAATTCTATGTTCTACAATTTAATGTTTGAAAACTATCTCCTAAAAACTGATATTTTTAAAGCTCAATGGCCATACTACTGTATGAATCAATATTATAAAATATTCATTAATATGTGAAAATATTTGCAAAGTGCATTTGGTTTCAAAAATTATAGTGATGATATGTACATCTTTTATTTTACAAGTCTCAAATTTTTACAATTTATATCAGTTAAACCAAGCTGAATGTTTTAAAATCAGCTCTAACCAAAAACTCTAAAACTGGCATAGCTGATGAACGTTAGTTAATTTTGAACTTAAGGAAAAAGAAGCTAAATATTCATTAAAAGCAGTAGTATAAAGTACTATTCTTGATTTAAAATTGTTACATCCCAAATTTGAGAACAATTTTAAAAAGCAGGATTCACAATAATCATTAAGCTTTCATTCATAGTTTTATAGAAAAAAACTATACTATGTGTGTCCATTATCTATTCTGACTTCAGAAACAAAGGACTAAAATCAGAATACCATTTCATTTTATTACTATTTGAATACATGGAATTTCATAGTTAGATAACATGTATTTGGAATTAAAGAAATATATACACATTTGGGGCACCTGGGTGGCTCAGTCATGATCCCAGGGTCCTGGGATTGAGCCCTGCATAGGGCTCCCTGCTCAGCGGGAAGCCTGCTTCTCCCTCTCCCACTCCCCTGCTTGCATTCCCTCTCTCGCTGTCTCTCTCTGTCAAATAAATAAATAAAATCTTAGAAAAAAAAAAAAAAGAAAAGAAAATATATACACATTGTACTTGCAACACTGCTTTGATCTAAATCATGACTCTTTCTACCAAAACTTACCATAGTGTCAAAGTTGAAGAAAGATTTCATTAAAAAGGTCATTTGAATTTTCCACAAATAATATCAGGGTCAATTAGCACAGGATTTGCCAGCAAATCATCCAACCATTGCTGTGGCCGACATCATTATCAAGGTATCGTTTATCAGTGATTATAAAAGAAGCTCCTCCAGGAAACCCCAATCAACCCATTCATTCCTGAAATATCTTCTGACACCTACTGTGAGCCACATACCGATCTATCACTTAAAAAATGACAAGAACCCAAACATATCTAATCCCTGCTCTTAAGAAGCTGGCATTCTATGGGGCGCCTGGGTGGCTCAGTCGTTAAGCGTCTGCCTTCGGCTCAGGTCATGATCCCAGGGTCCTGGGATCGAGCCCCGCATCGGGCTCCCTGCTCGGCGGGAGGCCTGCTTCTCCCTCTCCCACTCCCCCTGCTTGTGTTCCCTCTCTCGCTGTGTCTCTCTCTGTCAAATAAATAAAATCTTTAAAAAAAAAAAAAAAAAGAAGCTGGCATTCTAGTAAGGTGACTAAATCAGAAAACTAGGTGGGGCATGTACGAAGTCAACAGTATTTAGGAATAAAATGAACACTGGATCCATCTGAGACATATTTTGGTCTGATTATCAGGACCTGATGTAATAGTAGCTTCTGGGGGAAGACAGAGATGTCAAGAATAATTCAAAAGTTGTTGGCAGGATGAAAGTCTTATTTAATAATATAGGGCAGCCTGGTAAGTAGAACAGTTCCAGAAGGCAGAGAGAGATTTTAAAAAATATTTTTAAGGGGTGCCTGGGTGGCTCAGTTGGTTAAGTGACTGCCTGGGATCAAGCCCTGCATCTGGCTCCCTGCTCACCAGGGAGTCTGCTTTTCCATCTCCCTCTGCCCCTTCCCCTGCTCATGCTTTCTCTCTCTCTCTCTCTAATAAGTAAATAAAATCTTTTTTTAAAAAATCTTTTTAAAATATTAACTTTGAGAAGCCTAGGAGTCATCCAAGTTGAGATGTCAAGTAGGCAGCTGAATATAGGAGTCTGGAGCTATAAAGAAAAGTCCGTAAATTTGTGAGTCAGGGGCATAAAGTCAGTATTTACAGAAAAGGAATGTTAAGAGGTCAAGTAGGATAGGGGCGCCTGGGTGGCTCAGTCCTTAAGCGTCTGCCTTCGGCTCAGGTCATGATCCCAGGGTCCTGGGATCGAGTCCAACATCAGGTTCCCTGCTCAGCGGGAAGCCTGCTTCTCCCTCTCCCACTCCCCCTACTTGTGTTCCTGTTCTCGCTGTCTCTCTCTGTCAAATAAATAAATAAAATCTTTAAAAAGAAAAAAAAAGAGGTCAAGTAGAATAGAAAACCAAAAGAGTGAACTCAGTATTTACTAACAGATAGAGGAGGAAAATCACATGGCATTGCCTCCAACTGAAAAGGAAATATAAGAGACATAATTTGGTTCATTACATTAAAAAAGGAGGAGAATTCAGGAAGAAGTGAGACATTCAATACTTTGAATACCACTGAGACTTAAGGAAGATGAGACTGGAAATTATCCATCATACTTTGCAACATAGGGAGAAGAGGTGGCCTAATAGAGAATTAAAAAAATATGCACAATCATGAAACTACAAATTATCAAAAGTCATGCCTTTGTAAACACTTCACCATGTAATACAGTATTTAAACATCTTATATAATGTGTATTTATTGATATATTTAATAAAGCTTGATTAAATTCCTCCTAAGTGATGAGCAATCTATTGTGGGCTGACAACTGGGAAGGGAATAATGCAGGTGATGCAGTTTTCGTATATAATGAGTCCAGAATAAAATGAAACAAATACACATGAGACACTAAATAGCATTATAATGAAAAACAGGCATCATTAGAATGCAGTAAAATAATCATTTCATTTCTCTATTCTACACAGTTTGCTTGAGAACTTCTATTTCTAAATGTTAAAATAGCCATTATAAGGACTATTGGTTTGTAGCATATCCTTATGCTGAACTTTAAGCAATTATTAACTATATGCCTAAATGAAGCACCAGAAACAGCAAAAACACCAAGTTTAAGTAAGAAAAGTATCATAATTATTGAGACACTTGCAACACTAATTTAGGATTAGGAGAGAGTCCAATGTACTTGTTACTTAACAGGTTTCTCTTGCCTTTTGAAAGTTAAAGCCTGCCTTATACTCTTATTTGCATGATGGGCAATATATAGATATAAAATGCATTAAAAATCATGGAACACTACATCAAAAACTAATGATGTAATGTATGGTGATTAACATAACAATAAAAAATTTTAAAAAAAAGAATGGATGAGCAGAGAAGAAATATTTCATGGCAAAACAGTCACAACCAGATTAATATGACATAATAACTTGACTGAAAAGAGTCAATGTTTTTATCTTTAGAATTCTGACAAATAAAAATGTATGACATTCACAGAATCATAAATGTGGCAGCACAATTTCAATTATATTTTGAAATAATCCAGTATCAAGAACTTAGTCTGGCACTAATTCTTCAGGGGAAAAATCGATGACTTACGTATGTCAAACAAAGCAAGGGATTCTACAAAAGGCTCCAAGAAAGCCCAGTAGGTTCACTTTGCTATTATTAATGATTAAAAAATAATAGCAAATATTTAACTTACTCTGTGCTAGAACCCTTCTGAACACTCAACATATATTGACTCAATCACCATAACAAAACTATGAAGTAGGTACGATTATCTCCTTTTTAATTATAAGGAAACTACAGCAGAAAAAAAAATTCTTGATGCAGGATCTAGTTACAATGTAGCTGTAAAGTGCTGCCTTGTCTTTGCCCCCTGCTCAAAATAAAGCTATTACCTTTCTAGCCCTGTCCGCCATGGTGCTTAGCAGCCAGGGATGCATGGTCTCAGACATGTTTACCAAGTAAAACACTGACTTGAGGGGCGCCTGCGTGGCTCAGTCGCTAAGCGTCTGCCTTCGGCTCAGGTCATGATCCCAGGGTCCTGGGATCGAGCCCCACATCGGGCTCCCTGCTCAGCGGGAAGCCTGCTTCTCCCTCTCCCACTCCCCCTGCTTGTGTTCCCTCTCTCGCTGTGTCTCTCTCTGTCAAATAAATAGGGGTGCCTGGGTGGCTCAGTCGTTAAGCGTATGCCTTCGGCTCAGGTCATGATCCCAGGGTCCTGGGATCGAGTCCCACATCGGGCTCCCTGTTCGGCGGGAAGCCTGCTTCTCCCTCTCCCTCTCCCACTCCCCCTGCTTGTGTTCCCTCTCTCGCTGTGTCTCTGTCAAATAAATAAATAAAATCTTTAAAAAAAAAATTTAAAAAAATAAACACTGAAAAAAAAAAGAAAAAAAATTATTAACTTACCCATAGTCACTAGGACAGAAGGTATTTGATATTATTATATTTTATTAAGGGCTTAAGTTATTTTTAAAATATTATAAGACTCTATTAGACAAGTACATTATAAGGTATTATTGACATCAATACGGTGACTTCAAATGCCTTCCAGCCTGAGGAACATTTAATATTAATCTGTCTTTTCAGATTTTCTTGCTTTCATTTTATTCCATTTTTTTAAAATTTTATTATGTTATGTTAATCACCATACATTACATCATTAGTTTTGGATGTAGTGCTCCATGATTCATTGTTTGCATATAACACCCAGGGCTCCACTCAGTACGTGCCCTCTTTATTACCCATCACCGGGCTAACCCATCTCCCCACCCCCCTCCCCTAATCATTTTTGATATGATGATTTTATAACAGAAATCTGTCATATTCCAGTTCATTCTGTTGATATTTAGGTTTGGTCTCTGTGCAACACACCAAACTTTAGAACGGTTTGAGGTCAATGGAACTTGTTAGAAGTGGTAGCAAACTGGTCCGTTACCTAAGACTGAGTACTCCTAAAAAACAGCTGTCCTCTATGTCAGGAGGCCATCTTCTGTTGAGCGTTTGGCCTCTGAAAAGACAACCACTTCCCCTGACAAAGGAAAGGGTGCCTACTATCCAGTGAGAGCAGCAAGCGTGGGGAAGGGGGACAGATGCTGATGTCAGATGGCCCTCACATCTATTGGTCTTGTTTTATAGAGGGATTGCTTAAAGCATCTTAAAGATCCTATTTCACGGTCCATACAATTTACCTCAGATTCCTCACCAAGGCAGACTGTTTAAAATTAAATTGACAAACTATACAGAGGCTGCATCCCAATTCATCTCTTTTCTTTGGTTACAAGTGATGATAATAATGATTATAATGACAAGTGATTTAAAATTAGAGGGCCAGTTTATCTTACACTGGCATCTCAAACTTTTGGGAAAAGGCCAAGACTTATGGAAGGAGAATGGATATTAGCAATCAATGATTATTTGAACAGGAAAGACACTAAGTTTGAAACAACTGTTTAAGACTCATCATCATTTTAACAGCACCTGGAGGCTTTCCTGAGCTCGTGGTTCTAATGTTGGCACTAAACCTCTGCTATCCTTAGTATCAAAATACTCAGTGAGGGGCGCCTGGATGGCTCAGTCGGTTAAGCGGCTGCCTTCGGCTCAAGTCATGATCCTGGAGTACCGAGATCGAGTCCCGCATCGGGCTCCTGCTCAGCGGGGAGTCTGCTTCTCCCTCCTGCCCTCCCCTCTCTCATGCTCTCTGTCTCATTCTCTCTCTCAAATAAATAAATAAAATCTTTAAAAAAAAAAAAATACTCAGTGAAATACATTCTGACATCAACATATCAGATATGGGGTACATTCACAAGAAAAATCTTAATATGCATAGTGAGTTAGTGTTAAATCCAATTTCTTAATTCTGTATTATCTAAGGGACGTTGAGAAATACCACCTTTATAAGGAATGAACAAAGAATGAAATTAAGTATATAAATTTCTCAAGTTGTATTTATTTTCATATCTCAGTTTTATTGATTGCGGGTTTTAAGTACAAGCATTGTTAAAATGTACATTTCAGTAAGAATAAAATAACTTGGCTAAAAGAATGGGAAATAGGAATAAATTTTCATTTGAATTCAATATTGTTAATGCAAGTTGCATGTACAGTCTTATTCTCCTTACAGAGGTTGTACTCTAAATTGAAATGTCATTGGTATATTTTATAAATCAGAAGTGCTAGTTCATGTATATTTTATTCTCTATACCAATCCTTTTAGGACATAATTAAATGCAAACAAACAGAAAGGAACTAACGCGAATCAATGTGTCCTTCTGAATGACATATCCTTCATACCTGTGAAGCCATCTCATCAACGAGACTATTGCACTCACGCTCATAAATTTGAAAAGCCTGGTTGATTCCCTTCCAATCCCATTTACATTTAGAAATATGTAGCCATATAACTTATTTTTCTATTAATTTATAAAGTGCTTCAGTTATGATGAAAGGCAAAATTACCTGTTTGTTTCCAAAGATATGTGAATATTTTGATTATCTTTGTATCTCACTGTTGATGTCAAGCTTTTGAATATAAACTGAAATGTTAGACAGATTTTGTTGTGTTTCAGAAGACAAAGCATTCAGTTAGGATACTCCAAAGCTGTCGATGGGATCATCTTTCACTAAAGCCACTTAAGCCAATATATGGATAAAATGATTCATCACTTCAGCTCTACAAGCCATTATCTCTAATTAAAAACTACCCCATAATACCTATTTTATTGTGACGTCTGTGTGGTAAATAAATTCAAGCAATCAGTAAAACACCAAGGAAATTACCTTTAAAAAATTACTCCATTTCCAAGTGTATCTTCCTAATTAAAATGACTATCTCCAATTCATATTTCTGAACTGTAATTTATGATAGATAACTTGAGTCTCTGAATATCCAATACTTAGGCAAAGCTATTGCCCTAATTTCTTAAATCATACTGCCTACAAAATTTTAGTAACTGTTTTTAACCATTTATTGGCCTTTTATAAACGTGTACATGAGAATTTACAGAGCTACCTCTTAGGTTCAAAAATAAAAGCAATAAGGCAATGAAACTCCAAAATCACTTTCCCCAACTTTAAACAGCAGTGGTGAGGATACAATCCACTTCAGTTACATTTATTATAAAATTACCTGGGAATATACTAAAAGATATATGATACATGAACCCACATAATTATTAACATTACAGTCCCCAAGGCCTTTGCTCCCCACCAGTTTACTTAATGTATGCTTCATTCTTCCTCACCTTTAACTTTTCAGCTTGTTTTCTACCCATACTTCCTTTTTTAAAAGAGACAACAAGACACAACAGAAAACAAAAATTAAGATTGTGTTTCATTAGATACAGATGTGAGTCTTTACACTGCCATTTACTAGAAGTACGTCATGGGCAACACAGTTTCCCTTGCTGAGTCTCAGTTTAAAATTGTCAAGGTCCAATTCCCTTTATCTCCTATGCTCCCAAATAAACACTTATCCAGAATGTTGTATATTACTACATTTCAATATGTAAATAGGAACTATATGTTCATAAAGCCGTGCCTTTTCAGACCTAACTTTTATAACTTTTGGCATTGTTGTTTTTCGTTTTTTTCCTTAAAGATTTACTTAATTGACAGTGACCAGGGGGAGGGGCAGTGGCAGAGGGAGAATCCTGAAGCAGACTCCTCACAGGGGGTGGAGGCTGACGCCAGGCTCCAACCCAGGACCCCAAGATCTTCACCTGAGTCAAAATCAAGAGTCAGCTGCTTAACTGACTGAGCCACCCAGGCGTCCCTGTTGTTTTTCTTAAAATTCTCTTCAGTACTATCTTTCTGCCCCATTGTCCTCCCCTTCTGTGTCCCCTTCTTAACTCCCTATTTAATATTAATCCTTCTCAGCTTCCTTCACTGACACCTCATCCTCTATTACTTCTTTAAATGGAAGTGTTCATCAAAGTCCCATTTTTAAACATGTTTTTTTTTTTTTAAAGATTTTATTTATTTATTTGACAGAGAGAGAGACAGTGAGAGAGGGAACTCAAGCAGGGGGAGTGGGAGAGGGAGAAGCAGGCTTCCCGTGGAGCAGGGAGCCCGATGTGGGGCTCAATCCCAGGGCCCTGAGATCATGACCTGAGCCGAAGGCAGATGCTTAACAACTGAGCCACCCAGGTGCCCCTAAACATGTTCTTACTCTATAATCCTTTTTTGGCTTATGGTTACATATATATATATTATGCCCAACTCTTATTATCTCAAGTTAACTTTGGCCTTGCTTCTAAGTTCCAAAACAATGCATTTCCAACTGCATCAGGAACAACAAACACAACCAATATTTTCAGCAAGTCTTAAAAAATTTAAACATCCTACAACCATTAATTGCCCTCTTCTAGTAACCTCAACTCTTACATTCCCTGTGATTTCAATCTATTAAAATCACATCACTGGTCTTCCAGTCTGCCATGTTATAAATTCTGTTATAATGTTGGAGACGTCCTTCTTACACATTCTTCAGCCTCACCTTATCATTTGAATTCTTTTAAAGTGATTCCAAAATACCTCTTAACACCACCCCCTTCCTTTTATTTCTATAATTCCACAAGTTGAAAGTTCTTGTGAACTCATTTGGCTCTTAACTTATCTTCCACACCACTGCCAGAGGCCTATTTGAAATGGTCTCTCCCTATACTTTTATGAAGTCTCAGATGACTTCATACTACCTTAGCATTCAATAACTCCCAAAATACAACCTCAATCTATCTTCCAGATCATCTCTCACAAATCTTCTCCAAACTGGATTCACATTCCCTGAAATGTCATAAATGTTCATGACCTCCTACTTTGCCCATGCTATTCCCTGAGTCTCAACCCAACTCTTCTTTCACTACCCAACAGAATTTTAACAATTCTGTTTCTTGACTGAAATGATCATTGCCCCTCTGGTTGTTTTACTAGGGTAGTTGCTTCTCAACTCCAACATCCATCTTCTTAGAATCCTCAACTCCACAGAAATACTATGTAAGCCAGGTAAGTAAAATTGTAAAATTTAGGGAGTAACTGACTCAGATAAGCTATAGTTTGTGTTATCTCAAAACTCAAACCAGTTCTCAATTTTAAAAAGTCTTAACCCCTCACACCAAAATTAATGACAAAACTCATAAAATGTAGAGCCCTTAGAAATACCTCTTCATAATATTAAGGCTAAAAATTAATTTGTTTCACCTATATTTTTCTTAAAATTTCTGAAAAGTATTAGTTTTTCTGTTATCTGATAACCTTACTTTTTTTTGCCAAACCAAGATAACTCATAATTTCTACCTAACTGTTCTTAAGTGTGTGTGTATATATACTTAACATTCATATATATATTCTTTTATGTATAAGTCAGGTATTAAGAATATATAAATTCCTAAAACTATTCATGAAGAATAATATCACATTACCAAAAATTTTATGCAAGTGAAAACTGTGTTGACAGATTACTATTAATTAATAAGACAGTAAGATATCTCTACCACACCTTATTAAAAATCTTTACAATATCAATGAATTAGATATTCTGAAGCATTTAAATTAGCATCAAGTATTTATTTGCATATCCTACCTAAAAATACCTTGGACTAATTTTGTTTTCTTTTTTTTTTTCATGTTTACAGAAAACCTTGGAAACCTTAGTATATAATATAACCAAGTATAAAATAAGATGCTCCATAATACTTCCATTTTGTCTTATCTGTGTTTATGCATAAACATGTTATGTTTGGGAATAAGTTAGTATATACTGTTAAGCATAGTAATGACATATGTTTGGCACAATCTTAGCTGAAAATACATAATAAGAAATCAAATAAACTAGAAATAAAAAAATCTTATTTTTTATTTAGAAAAAGCCAAATATCTAAAAATGTTTTAAGGAAGACATTTTGAAGATATTCTAGTTGGTCATCTTTTTATTTTTATTTTTTTTATTTTATTTTTTTTTTAAAGATTTATTTATTTGACAGAGAGAGACACAGTGAGAGAGGGAACACAAGCAGGGGAAGTGGGAGAAGGAGAAGCAGGCCTCCCGCCGAGCAGGGAGCCCGATGCAGGGCTTCATCCCAGGACCCTGAGATCACGACCCGAGCCAAAGGCAGACGTACAACGAATGAGCCACCCAGGCGCCCCGTTGGTTATCTTTTTAGAGATACTAAGGTGAATATTGCATAAAAGGGTTATATATCCATTTAAACTCTTGAGACTCTAACGTTTACTTTAAATGAAAGATTCAGAAGACTCCTCACCCCCAACACACACACACACATACACACACACACACACACACACACACTAAAATCTGATGGTTTTTCTCTTTCAAGTATGGAAAGACATGAATATATAAAGCAATAACTAACTACATTTGCTTCTGTTGGGACAAATTTTCTAGTATATCCTTTACAAGTTATCAAAGTTATATAAATTAAGGGATGTGTGAAATAGTTGAAGGGTGTTAAGAATACATTTATCTTGATAAGCACTAAGTACTATATGGTATTGTTGGATCACTGTATTATACACCTGAAACTAATATAACATTGTATGTAAACACTGTAAGTTAAGTACACTGGAATTAAAATTTTTAAAAAGTTATACAAATTAAAAGATAAATCAGGAAAAGATTCTCAAACATGGTAGTACCTCATTGGGACCTTGAAGGATAAATAGATATTTTAAAGACCAAGAAAGATGATGGAAAGAATTAACGATCATTTGAAAAAAATTCATATCTAATTATAAAACTGTGAATGGTATTTAGCCACAAATATACAAGAGATACTTCTCTCAGCAGCACATTATATTTTTGTTATCTGGAAAATAGATACTAAAGACAGTACCATCAAGGTATTCTGACTCATGATTATCAGTCATATTTGTGGAACTATCTAGCATCAGATGACTTTACTAAAGTTCCTAATATTTAGTTATTTGATACTGCAGGTCATATTATATAAATCAATTTTAATCAATCTTTAAAATTAATAGTCATAAATTAAATCATGCTGAAATCATAAGGTAAATTTTCCTACTTGTATTCAGCATCACAGTGTATAGAAATATTTCTCATGATTTCTCTGTATACAATGTAAGAAAAATAAGCAGGTCAAATAAGGCACTAGAGCAATAATAAAGTGCCATAAAAAATAAATGATTCTTCTTGTTGATAGTATTATTAGACCTCTAGTGTTTTTCACATGCATCTCATTGATCTTCACAGCGATTGTGTTAATTTGTTAGCCAGATGGCATTTGCCAGTTTTATGGAAAACTGATAACAGACAAGTATTTTGCCCCAGGTTATGCAGTTCTAGAAGACAAAGCTAAAACTTGAATATAGGTCTTCCAATAGCATTCTAAAATAACTAGAGTGGGACTTCTTATCTGGTGTACAAATTTCTTTGAGACAGGTGATAAAAAAGGAAAGATTTAAAGAAAGAAGTTCTAATTCACCTCACCAAGTAAATGGCTTTTTTTGACCTTGGATAAAATTCATCTTTCCTTTTGTTTCTTTACCTATAAAAATGAGACTTTGAACTAATCTCTAAACTTTTGTTCAGTGGAAATATTTTATTATTATTCTAAGATTTGCCATGATAAAAATATCTGTGAAGAAACACTAACCAATGTTATCTAAGGAAGCCAGAATGTTTTAAGATTACTAGTTAGTAAATCTAATGCACACTCACATAGTGAAGCTCCCTAATGTAAAAGATATCATGGCAGAAAAAAATGGAGAATAGAAATGTGGTCCTTAAAATTTTTAACTGTGTAATCACACCACACCAGATCTAAAGTCATAAAAACAAAGAAAATATTGTTTAAAATATTTAAATATATCTTACTTCTCTGAAAATACAAAAATAAATATAGTCATGATTCTAAAAATCTACCAGCATATATCATAAATGAATTGTATCTACATTCTTAACACAATAATTATTATCTAAGCTATGAATTTTGAGAACTATAAAGCCAAGGAAAACCGTAATACCACATCTTAAATCAAGGAAACTATTGAAATGTATGACATAGGATTTCTATTTATAGTCACATTAAAATGTAATAATATCTGAATTAAATTAATATACTTTTTGCCTCCTATAAATTACAGAGCCTTTAAATTTTACTTTATACTACCTATATATCCAATTATCTGTGTCTAAACTCGCCTCAGAAGTATGAATATTCACCACAGTTAATAACATTAAGTACTGAGCCATATTACTTTCATTAACACATATTAATGTGAATGAATAGAACATTTTACTGGAAAAGGATCCAAACAAAGATTGGGCCTTATTAATTTTCTGAACAGAATGTTGTTTCTCTATTCAAATGGTCTGTTTTAATTCAAAGTGGTTCTTTCACAGAATTTTTCAATCTGTATCATTTTATCAAAGAATAAAGCACTTAGCGAGACCAAAAAAAAAAAAAAAAAGTATCAATAAGAACACTGTCAGAAGAATAAAGTACTGCAAGACCATAAGAATCAGACACAGATGACTCCAAACAAAATTTTATCTAAATTTGCTGCCTTTCTGAAGACAAAAGCACTTCAGATGTCTAGAGCTCCAAGTATGTTCAACTGCAAAATATCAACAATTGCTATGGCAGAGATTGCTGGGTAATTACCCAATATCCATTCTCTATTTCCTCCTTACTAACATAACTCCACTTCTTTTAGCAGAAGCCCTGTTCTCATCTTAAAAAGAAATTACACTCCCACTCTTTCAGATATGGAAGAATACAAAGCATTATTTTTTCTAATGAAACATGAGTAAGTTCTTGAGTGTAATACCTCGATAATCTCCAAAATGAATGGCAGTCCTCGATGACAGGTGCCTTTTGCTTCTGGTCCTTCTCCTTTTCCAGCCAGAATATGGTGACTGGTACTCCAGTGACCATTTGCAAGCATGAGAATGAAGGTCACACATAAGGACAAAAGAAAAGCTGAGTCCTATAAAACCATACCAGCCTCCATACCCTGTGTCTGGATGACTCATTTTAGGAGAAATAAAAAATCCTATCTTTAAGCAACTTGGCCCAAACTCTACAGCTAATTGAAACAGTTGCCTAAAATGTGTCTCTCATTTAAAAAAAAATTAATTAATATTCTTGAAAGCCTTCACTGCACTGCACTACCATCAACATATGATCAACCTGATTCTGTTTCACCTATTACTTCAGGAGTCAAAATTTCCCCCAAAACGATCTCCCTCACCAAAGTTCATAATCCATATGCCTCATTTATGGAGTAGACCCAACTTAAGCACAAAACTGGATGATCCATTATATTTATATACACTTTCTCTAAAGTGAAAAAAAATGGAATTTGGTTTAACTATTTTTTTAAAGATTTTATTTGTTTGAGAGAGAGAGAGAGAGAGAAAGCACGAGCCAGAGGACGGGGGCACTCCCCACTGAGCAAGGAGCCTGGCGCGGCAGGACTCAATCCAAGGACCCTGGGATTATGACCTGAGTTGAAGGCAGAAGCTTAACTAATGGAGCCACCCAGGTGCCCCTGGCTTAATTATTTTTAAACATCTATTATCATTTTAATTAACATTAAAGGACCCTTTTCTAAATTTTCTCAAATATAACCATACAGAAAACAATTAAGCCAAACAACAGGATTACTTCCCTTCTTATTTTTTTTAAGATTTTATTTATTTGTTCAAAAGAGAGCGCATGCATGTTAGGGGAGGGGCAGAGGGAGAGGGAAAGAATCTCAAGCAAACTCCCCACTGAGTGCAGAGTCTGACCCCGGGCTCGATCTCATGATCATGGGCTCGATCTCGTGATCGTGAGATCATGACCTGAGCGGAAATCAAGAGTTAGACACATTAATGGACTGAGCCACTCAGGTGCCTCAGGAGGATTACTTTCTAGAGTAACATTTTACAGACTATCTGTACTGGAAGATATTTTTAATGTAATCTATCATAAACCAATTATTTCATAAAATATACCCCTCTCACCAAAACAAGTCCACTGATCATATGTTTGGATATTAAAACAAATAAATTGCTGTAAAAGTTTCTCCAGAGAGTTCCTCTTGCCTTGTCACACACTGGAAACCAGCAGTTAGCACATTGGTATAGATCCATAGCCCATACTTTGTTACGACTTTTCTAAGTCATTTATATTAAGATTCAAACATGTAGGCAAAAGTATTTTTCTAAATATTATCAGTAAACCCTCTGACCCAATTTAGTGTTCAACCATCCTCTTTTCTTTACCACAAATTGGAACTGAATTAAATAACATCATTTTGAGGAATCTGGGTAAGTTTCTGATGTCCTTATTCCTTATTTTGGGGAATAAAAAAAGGTTCAACGGTTTTTTGAAAGACATTTAAAGGTTATTTAGTTTATTCTAATAGGTGTAGAAATACTAAAAACAGTCAAAGTTTTAGCTTTTACTAAAAATGTACTCATTTTTTTTATTTCCTCTCATATGTGTTCAACCAAAATTGATACAGACATGTCACTATGATGGCTGTAAAAATATACTAACAATAATTTCAAATTAACACATTATTAATACTTCACATATTTTTACCTATTCTAAAATTGAGCACAGTGAGAAAATGACTGAAAAATGTACTTTTTTATAACCTCAAAATTATATTCTCTAATAACCTAAACTTAACAACGGACATTGATGAATTCTGATTGGTGTTTAAACCACAGAAGAAACAGATGAAGGGAAGAAAGAGCCTTCAAAAGGCAAGACTGTCAATAAATTCTACAATGCTTTATTGGAAGAATAGCTCAAAAGCAAGAATAATGTGTTGGTGTCAGAACCTGGCAAACATGTCCTCATCTAGATTCTCTACTTTGGGCAACGTCATGCCATATTATTAAAATGTATGTCCTTGGTATCTTGGGGTGCCTGGGTGTCTCAGCCGGTTAAACGTCTACCTTCAGCTCAGGTCATGATCCTGGAGTCCCGGGATGGAGCCCCATGCCAGGCTCCCTGCTCAGTGGGGAGTCTGCTTCTCCCTTTCCCTCTGCCACTCTCCCTGTTCCATTTCTCTCTCTCTCTCTCTCTCAAATAAATCAATAAAATCCTTAAAAAATACATATAAATATATATATATGTCCCTGGTTCTCTCAAGTGATTATCTGGAAAGATAAAGATATATGTTATATTGAAAAGGAAACAAGGCACTTTAGTTTAAATAAAGTGGTTTGTTTTTTCTTTTTTTATGAGAAGAAAGAAGAGGAGAAAAAAGGGAGGAGTAAGAAGTTATTGGTAAAAGGAAATAGTGACAAAGAATACAGGAAAATGAGATAGGTGAATTATGGTCAAATTTATTTGTTACTGTTATTTATTAGAAGATTATTCTCTCTATAAAAACAGCATATCAATCTCAGGTAAGCAATGATTTGCAAGATGATACAACCTTAACATTGTTGTGGCCTTCATATAATAAATTTCTAAATTTGTAGATTCCATCACCATTAAATGTTCTGCAAAAATTGTTTGGGATATACTACCTTGGATAAAAATGTTGTCTATCCTTAGTAACTCTTTAGTTCTTTATGAAAATAAAACAAAACAAAATCCTCCTAAAATAAATAAGATTCAAGGAAATAAGGCATTTATTCATAAATAAATAACATTTTCAATAATGAATTAACCAATATATGAAAGGCAAACTACTATAACTGGTAATTTCTTGGTATATGACTTTTTAATCAATTTTTTCAAGTTTTATTGAGATACAATTCATATAATTTTGATTAGAGTGTACAACATGTTTTGATATATGAGTATTTTGGAAAATGATTACAGTAAGTTTTGTTTTAATAAGCCTAGTTCTAAAGTTTCTTGCCTTTTTTTTTTAAAGACTTATTTTATTTATTTGAGAGAGAAGAGAACATGCAGAGGTGCAGAGGGAGAGGGAGAAAGAAACACAAGCACACTCCCTGTGGAGCAGAGCCCGACGTGAGGCTCAATCCCAGAACCCTGAGATCAGACTTGAGCAGAAACCAAGAGTCGCATGCTTACCAGACTGTGCCACCCAGGTGCCCAATTTCTTGTCTTAATTTTTTCAAGACTATTCCTATTAAAATACATAAAATATTTTCTAATGTCAAAGCAAAAAATAGGAAATATCTATAAATAAAAATATAAAACTTTTCCATTCAGATACAAGTTAGAAGCCAGCTCTAAATATTGGCTTACACATTTCGATTATTTTTAGAACCACCAGAAAGCTATAATATAGATTAAGTAAATATTGCATTTACCTAGGATCTCCATAAAAGGTTGGAGAATTTAAGCTGAGATGATAATATAAATATAAAAACTTTATTATCATTAATTTGATGACCAAAACTGGAAAATCTTATCAAATTTTTAATCACAATTTTACCAAATTTTGTCTTTTACAAAAAACTAAGTGAAAAATCATTTTTATAACGTATGACAAATATCAATTGCTATCACAACCAGAGAAAAGACAGCTAAAAAAAATAATATAACTATTTCATTTAATGTGTCCTTGCAAAAGACAAACCACTTTCATATTTTCTTTGTTTCCTCTCCTCTCTTTCCCTTAGTATAACTGCAAAAATACTGGTTAGTCAATAACCAAAGAGTTAAGCAAAATAACAAGCATAATAATACAATAGTTGGAAATATTCATTTGGATCATGTTACTTTAACTAACTCTTATCTCTTTACCAGAGGAGAATAATAAAAGATTCAAGCAAATAAAATTCTTCTCTGGGAATAAGAGTGGTATATACTTAAAATATAAAATAAAGAGAAAATTGATTAACAATCAGCTCCAATGCTCAAAATAATGAACATGCACTGAGTAGTAGAAAGAATATTCTTGGCGATTCCTGTTTAGATTACATGCAAAAGACAATTGTATCTTATATTTGTGAAGCATTTTTTCACTGAAGAGTTTAGGACACTTTACAGATTTTAAATAGGCCCAGCCAGAGACAGGTGGAAGCCTCTGTTATACTATTATTCCCCGTTTTCCAGGTAAGTTAGCTCCTGGGCCCCTATTTCTATGCAATACTTTGTGCTCTTCATTTCACTACATCTGTGTCTTTGGGGTAAATACCCAGTAGTGCAATTGCTGGGTCATAGGGTAGCTCTATTTTTAAATTTTTGAGGAACCTCCACACTGTTTTCCAAAGTGGCTGTACCAACTTGCATTCCCACCAACAGTGT
>NC_138370.1:133821906-133828626 GCF_054177405.1 Leptonychotes weddellii
AATCTCTGAGTCTTTTCTGTTTTGGGGGCTCCTCCTCCTAGTCATTCTGTTGATGGGTGTTTGAGGGAATGTATAGAGTCCAAATTATTGACCAGAACCCAAGCAAGATGCACCTGTTTTCTTGGGACTTTAGGGTTGCTGGCCTCTTGTTTTCCCAGCCTGTCTTCTGCGGGAGGGGCCTGCCGCGCTGTTACTCAGGCAACCCTGTTTGGGCAGAGTTGCCCTGCACCCCTGTGGCGGGGGATGGGCTCAGTGGGAATCAGTCTTTGGGGCTTTTGTTCTCTGGCGCCTTTCCCTGGCGGCTTTCCGCGTCTCTTCTGCAAGTCAGAGCAGAAGAGACCGTTTCCAACCCTCTGCTTCAGAGCAGAGAGACCTCAGTCTGTTCTTCAGTGAGTTCTCCAGGCCACACCGTCTCCATTTCTGTCTGTGTTGCTATAAACTGCAGCGTCCTGGGTTGTGCGCCCCTCCACAGCGCTCCCAGTCCTGCCTCCAGGTCGGGGCACGTCTCTGCCCTTTGTGCTTCTAAAACTGCCAGCTGCTCCCAGTTCTCACGCGTGTGCGCGACTCCGCCACTTGGGGTTCTGTCCTGGGGACTGCAGTTCACGTGCACGCGACTCTGCTGCTCGGGGTTTCCACCCCGGGGGTGGCAGTTCACCGGCGGGACCCCTGAGCACCAGGTTTCCGTCTCGGAGGCTGCAGTTCGTGTGCGCGTGACCCTTGCTCTGGGTTTCTGTCCAGGGGGCTGCGGTTCGTGTGCACGCGACCCCGCCGGTCTGGTTTTCCACCTCGGGGGCTGCCCTAAAGTACTTTCCCAATGCTACTGGTCTGCGAGTCTGTGCCCTGTCCGCAGCGCGCGAGGCTGTCACTCACTGGCGGTGCAGGATCCCCACGTCCAGGCACCCTCCCACTGCCGTGTATCCTCCAATATCTGACTGCAGAATCACGGCTCTCTGCTTCATACCTCAAAACCAACTGCCTGTGATATTCTGTTTGTAGAGATCCAGATCTTCTTACATCTCAGGCTGGTTTCGTGGGTGCTCAGAGTGGTCTGGTAGATATCCAGCTCAATTCCGGGGACCAGTTTAAATAGGGTCCCCTACTCCTCCGCCATCTTTCTCCCCTCTCCTTGCCTTGCTATTCTAAGGTACCAAAACCCAATACAAGGGAAAGAATAGAGTAAAATAAGGAAAGGAGGTTTACATATAGTCTCATATTAAAAAAAAAAAAGAAAAAAAACAGTAATTTCTCACTTTTCAACATACTCATCATTATTAAATTGTTAATAAATAAAGGGTGAATATGTTTTCTTTTCATTTGCCATAAAGAAGAGGTCTAAAGAGTTAACTTGTCAAATGAATTAATTAGTCTGGATCACTAAAGAAGAGAAAATACTCCCAATTCGAAAAAGGGAATGAGATAATGAAGATAAAATTAAAACAATGTAAAGTTTATGTAAAAGTTAATGTAAAAATAATGGCAGTTATGGATTGGTAATATGGAAGCATCTATTAAGTATAATATTTCATACTAATCTGGCTTTCATATACAGATACTTGTTATCAGTGGAGCATAAAATTTTAATATTTTTTCATTAATAGTAAAAATTAGCAATAATCCATTTGCTGTCCTTAATCCTGAATCTACACATAATAGTATACATATTCAAGCTGATATTTTCTGGAGTCATAATGGTATCTGGAATTGCCCTTGTTAAAAACAAGGTAAAGAGAATATTGATCTAAAAAAGAAGGTATATATGTATTTTTTTTCTATTTCTCTAGCTACGTAAAACTAAAAATCCTGGACATTATACGTGAAACAAAACACAAGAGGACCATGAATAGTGGAGAGAATAAGTCAGACAGTCTAGAGACTTCAAGATTCAAGGAACAATGTGGTAGTGAGTTCCCTGTGTTTTGTTTGTTTGTTTGTTTTGACTTACATAACCCAGACTTGGAACACAAAAAGCCGACAACCTGAAAACACCAAACGTACAGACCAAAAAAATAGTCCAACTAAAGCTTGCTCTAGAAAAAGAGGCAGCACAGTAATTCAGAAGACTTTAAACAAGAACCACTCTACCCCAGGGAAACAGCACAGAAAAAACTGTAGCCTCACCTGCATCCATGCCACCAAAGGCCAAGGAAAGCCTACAGCTGTACCTCCGTAGCTCACAGCAAGGCACCACAATGCCCCCCACCCAACAAAGGTGGTATCAGAGAAGGCTCAGTGGGAAGTTTGGAATTTCATCCCCTCTAGGCAATAACAGTGATTCTCCAACTCCATGATATCTGTAAAGATTACATGGAGAACCTGGATACACGCTGAAACAACAGTAATGAAGCATCACTTACAGGGTAGTTTGAGCAGAGGCCAAGAAAAGCCAGACCTTTACCACTGCCCACAAGTAAAGAGACTCCCCTGCCCTGTGGTGTCACTATAGGCCACATGGTGAGTAGTAACAAAGCACTATAAACCCTCCCAATCAGGGAGTTATCAGTAGAGGACAAGTGAGAACTTGAAGTCCCAGCAGCATCCAACAGTAACAAGGAGCTCCCTTTCAGGTTTAAGTGGCTAAATAGGGAATTTGGACTTTTGGTTCTACAGTACCATGACAAGGCAGCACTCAACCTCCCCAGTTGGGGCAGTGACAAAAAAAAAAAAAAAAAAATCAGCTAAAACAGAAGATTGAAATAAAATCCACAGGATCATAACATAATACACAAAAAGTCCAAGTTTCAACTGAAAGTCATTCGTCACTTGAATAACCAGTAAGATCTGAATAAGAAAACTGAATAATGTCAATACTAAGATGACAGTGATTTTGGAATTACCTGATTTTAAAACAACTATCATAAAAATGTTCCAATGAATAAAAGAAATAAGCAAGGATACACAAAAACTCAACAATGTCATCAATCTACATACTCTTAACTGACATTGTAGAATACTTCACTCCAAAACAGAATACATTTTTTTTAAAGACTCATAGAAGACAAATATGATAGACAATATCCTGGAATATAAAATAAACCTCAACAAATTTAAAACAATTGAAATCATGCAGTGTGTGTTTTCTGACAAAATGGAACCACTAACAGAAAAATAACAGGACAATCTTTGAATGCTTTGGAGACTAAATGACACACTTCTAAATAATCCAAAGGGAAAAGAGGAAGTCTCAATTAAAAAAAAATAGAACATACCAAATTTGTTGGACACAGCTAAAGCAGTACTCAATGCATATTAGAAAAAAGGAAGAATGTCAAATGGGTAATCTAAGCCCTGCTCTCAGGAACCTAGGGGGAAAAAAAAAAAAAAAGAGGAAAATAAACCCAAAACAAGCAGAGGAAGATAGATATAAGAGCAGCAACCAATGAAATTAAAAACAAACAAAATACAGAAATTCAATGAAAGAAAAAGCTTCTTCTTTGATAGGATCAATATAATTGACAATCCTTTAACAAGACGGAAAAAGAAAAAACAAAGGCACAAATTACCAATATTAAGAATCAAACGGCATATCATTGAAGACTCTATATACATTAATAGGATAATAAAGGAAAGCTACAAATAATTCTTAGCAACTTAGATAAAGTAGACCACCCCTCAAAAACCATAAATTAACACAACTCAACCAATAGCTCTGTAAATATTAAATAAATTGAATTTGTAAGTTAAAACCTACCAAAAAATGAATCTCCAATCCTAAATGATTTTGTTGGAGAATTCTACCAATACTTAAAGAAGAATTAACATTAATTCTCTGCAATATCTTCCAAAAAATGTAAGAGGAGGAAATACTTCCTAATTCATCTTATGAAGCAAATACTACCATGTTAGGAAATCCAAAAACACGTAAAACCATTCACGAACATGTACATGAAAATCCTCAACAAAAAATTACCAAATACTAGATTGATAGGTAGGTAGGTAGGTAGATAGATTGGTTCAATATTCAAAAGTAATCAATGTAAGCAATTAAAGCAGACTAAAGAAAAAAATCACATGATCATGTTGATCAAAGCAGAAAAAGGATTTACACAATCCACCACCCATTCTTGATAAAAACTCACAGAAAAAAAATAGGCATTAAGAGATATTCCTCAGGGCGCCTGGGTGGCTCAGTTGGTTAAGCTACTGCCTTCGGCTCAGGTCATGGTCCCGGAGTCCTGGGATCGAGTCCCGCATCGGGCTCCCTGCTCGGCAGGGAGTCTGCTTCTCCCTCTGACCCTCCTCCCTCTCATGCTCTCTGTCTCTCATTCTCTCTCTCTCAAATAAATAAATAAAATCTTTAAAAAAAAAAAAAAAAGAGATATTCCTCAATTCGATAAGAGGCATCTAAACAAATGACAGCTAAAATACTTAGTGGTGAGGGCGCCTGGGTGGCTCAGTTGGTTAAGCGACTGCCTTCGGCTCAGGTCATGATCCTGGAGTCCCGGGATCGAGTCCGACGTCGGGCTCCCTGCTCAGCAGGGAGTCTGCTTCTCTCTCTGACCCTCCCCCCTCTCATGCTCTCTCTACCTCATTCTCTCTCTCAAATAAATAAATAAAATCTTTAAAAAAATAAATAAATAAAATAAAATAAAATACTTAGTGGTGAAAGACTAAAGGTTTTCCTCCCAAGATCAGGAATGAGGCATGGATGCCCACTCTCATTAGTCTTGTACTGTTATAATAATAAAGCCTGGGGACTGTAGGGACAGGGATAGCCACATGGATTACTAAAAAAGAATAGAGAACCCAGAAATAGACCAGTACAGTTATGCCCAACCTATTTTTGACAAAGCTGCTAATGCAATTCATTTGAGGAAAGATAGCCTTTTCAACAACTGTTATGAAAGCAATTAGACATACATAACAAAAAAATGAACCTCAATCTAACTTGCATATTTTATAAAACTTAATTCAAAATGTATTACAAACTTAAATATAAAACACAAAACAACAGAAATTGTAGAGAAAATACTAGGAGATAATCTTTCAGTTTTAGGGCTAAAGACTTCTTAGACTTGCTTCCAAATGCACAATCCATAAAGGAACATTGAAAAATTAAGACTTGATCAAAATTAAAAATTTTGGCTGGAAGAAAATATTTGCACCACATATTTGAAAAGGACTAGTATCTGGCATATACAAAGAATGCTCAAAACTTAACACACACACACGAATTCTCATTAAAATATTGACAAAAGACATGAAAACACATTTTACCAAAGAGGATGAAGATGGGAAATAAACACATGGAGAGTATTCAACATACTAGCCATTAGGGAAATGCAACTAAAAGGAGCACTATGACGTAACTTCTCATATGTCATAATAGCTAAAATTTAAAATAGTGAAAACTTCTAAATGAAGACAAACCAGATCACTCACACATTATTGATTGGATTGTAACATGGTACAGTCAGCATGGAAAACATTTCATCAGTTTCTTTTTTTTTTTTTTTTTGAAAGGTAGTACCATTTTATTTAGTGCTGTAGAAATTTTAGGTTACTTCTTAAAAACAAAACCAAAGAAATTAAAAACTCCCAAACTAACAAGGCAGGAAATTATTTTATAATCCAAAAATATTGGGCGATCTTTCAATCAGAGGGTGGAAGAAGTCAAGTTAGTAGCTCATATAATAGATACTGAGAAACCACAGAGTCGAGGTTGGTAGGACTACTAGGAGGCTAAATTCTCCACCTAAGGCAATTAATTTGTCAGCCTTGAGGGATCATTAATTCGTAGTTCTCAAAAAGAAAATAAAAAGATCGATTGGGAAAAGGGACTCAGGGAGGGAAGATCCTAATTTAACATTAAATTGCCTCTGGCCTTCAATGTGGTATGTGGCTGAGTGTCAGTTTCTTAAAAAACTAAATATAGAATTATTGTATGGCCCAGCAATTGTTCTCATGTATATTATTTTCCAAGAGAACAAAAACATGTATTCACACAATAACTTGTACATGAATTCATAGCAACATTATTCATAATCACCAAAACTGGTAATATCTTTGAACAGTGAAGAATTAAGCAAATTGTGGTACAGCCATATCACGAAATATTACTCAGCAAAAGGAATGAACCAATGATATTATGTAACAACCTGGATGAAGCTCCAGAAAATTAAAGTGAGTGAAAAAAATTCCCAAAATAATATGTACTGTGTGATTCCATTTAACACTCTTGAAATGACAAAAATAATAGAAAAGAAGAAGAGATAATGGTTGCCAAGGATTAACAAGGGGTTAAGACTTGGAGAGAAATGGATGTGGCTATAAAATAGTAACAGAAGGAATCCATGGAATGATGGCAATACCCTGTACTTCACTGTATCAACGTCAATACCCTAGTTACAATATTGTACTGTGGTCTGGCCATATTTTACCATTGCAGAAAATTTAGTAAAAGGTAAAAGAGATCCCTCTATAATACTTGTTACATATCAATCTATATTTATGTATAAATTTTGTAAATGAAACATTTTAATTCAAAGCAATGTAAAAAATTTTAGTATTAAAATTTATTTCAAATAATGTGTTCGCTTATAATCCTTTACTACATAACCTTAATTGGGGATTATAATATAGAAAAATAAGACATTATAATTATTCATATTTATAAAATGTTTCTTCCAATAATTTTCAGAAAGAATCAAAAATTTGATCAAAATAATATTCAAACATTTACTAAGTTGATTAGTAGGTTAAATATTTAAAAAAATTGTATAA
>NC_138370.1:133828726-133910630 GCF_054177405.1 Leptonychotes weddellii
GTCTTCTTTTGAAAAAAATATATATTCATGTCTTCTGACCATTTTTTAATTGGATTGTTTTGGGGAGTTGAGTTTTATAAGTTCTTTATATATTTTGGATATTAATCCTTTATCAGATATGTCATTTGCAAATATCTCCTCCCATTCTGTAGGTTGCCTTTCAGTTTTACTGGTTATTTCCTCCACAGTGCAGAAACTTTTTATTATGATGAAACCCCAATAGTTTAGTTTTGCTTTTGTTTCCCTTGCCTCAGGAGACGCATCTAGTAAGAAGTTGCTACAACTAATGTCATAGAGGTTAGTGCCTGTGTTCTCCTCTAGGATCTTAATGGTTACCTGTCTCACATTTAGGTCGTCCATAAATTTTGAATCCATTATTGTGTATGGTGTAAGAAAGTGGTCCAGTTTCATTATTTTACATGTTGCTGTCCAGTTTTCCCAACACCATTTGTTGAAGAGACTGTCTTTTTTCCATCGGATATTCTTTCCTGCCTTGTTGAAGATTAACTGACCATAAAGGTGTGGGTTTATTTCTGGTTTTCTATTCCACTGAACTATGTGTCTATTTTTGTGCCAGTCCCACAATATCTCGATCACTTGTTCAGCTTTGTAATATAACTTGAAGACCAGAATTATGATGTCTCCTTCTTCACTTCCCTTTTTCAAAGTTGCTTTAGCTATTCGTGGTCTTTAGTGTTTCCAAACAAATTTTATGATTGTTTGTTCTAGCTTTGTGAAAAATGCTGGTGGCCTTTTGAAAGGGATCGCATTGAATGTGTAGGATGCTTTGGGTAGTATAGACATTTTAACAATATTTGTTCTTCCAATCCATGAACATGGAATGTTTTTCCATTTCTTTGTATCATCTTATTTTCTTTCATAAGTGTTCTATAGTATTCAGAGTACAGATCTTTTACCTCTTTGGTTAGGTTTATTCTAGGTATCTTACAGTTTTGGGTGCAATTGTAAATGGGCTCAATTCCTTGATTTCTTTTTCTCCTGCTTCATTATTGGTGTATAGAAATTTAACAGATTTTTGTACATTGATTTTATCTCTTGAAGTTTTACTGAATTCATCATCAGGGAAATACAGATCAAAACTACAATGAGATATCACCTCAAACCTCTCAGAATGGCTAAAATCAACAACACAAGAAAAAAACAGGTGTTGGCAAGGATGTGGAGAAAGGGAAACCCTCTTATACCATTGGTGGGAATACAAACTGGTGCAGTCACTCTAGAAAACGGTACGGAGGTTCCTCAAAAAGGTAAAAAGAGAACTACCCCATGATCCAGCAATTCCACTGTGAGGTATTTACCCAAAGAGTCCAAAAGTACTAATTCAAAGGGATATACACACCCCAATGTTTGTAGCAAATTATCTACAACAGCCATATTACAGAAACAGCCCTAGTGTCCATCAACTGGCAAATGGATAAAGAAGATGTGGTGTGTGTGTGTGTGTATATACTGGAATATTACTCAGCCATAAAAAAGAATGAAATTTTGCCATTTGCAAGGAAGTGGATAGAGGTAGAGAGTATTATGCTAAGGGAAATAAGCCAATCAGAGAAAGACAAATACCATATAATTTACTCATGTGGAATTTAAAAACAAAACAAATGATCACAAGGGAAAAGGAGAGGCAAACCAAGAAACAGACTCTTAACTATAGAGAACAAACAAACAGTTGCCAGAGGGGAGGTGAGGGTGGGAAATGGATCGGATGGATGATGGGGATTAAGAAGTACCCCTGTTGTGGTGAACACTGGGGAGTGTATGTAAGTGTTGAAACACTAAATTGTACAGCTGAAACTAATATTATACTGTATGTTAACTAATTGGAATTTAAATAAAAACTTAAAATATAAAATTAAGTTAAAGTAAATTAAGACAAAAAACTTTATTAACTATGGCATTAAAAAAAAAGTCATTGCATATTTATTATGTCACTTAATTACTTCCAGATTATTTTAAATGGAAAAATTTCACACCATTAATTGTTTAGTAAATTGCAAAAGTACAAGTGCTTAGTATAATGGCTTAGGATTTGAATATACCTTCAGGAACTACTTCTGTTTCTTCCTATTAATATATTATTCAAAATCCTATGAAAATTATGAAATTGATGTAATTAAATTAAAAAACTGTATTTTTAGTGCATACTAGATTCCAAACATTGAATACTATAAAAATATTGAAGTCTAGTACATGTTTAGTGTTTATAATGTTTATGTTGACTATATTTGAGGTATTTAGAATTTTTTTTTTTTTTAAGTAGTCTCCATGCTAGGCTTGAACTCATGATCCTGAGATCAAGACCTGCACTAAGATCAAGATCAAGAGTCAGATGCTTAACAAACTGAGCCACCCAGGTGCCCTGGTATTAATTTCTCTTTTTTTTTTCTTTAAGATTTTATTTATTTGTCAGAGAGAGAGAGCACAAGCAGGGGGAGCAGCAAGCAGAGGGAGAAACAGGTTCCCCGCTGAGCAAGGAACCCAATGCAGGACTCGATTCCAGGACCCTGGGATCATGACCTGAGCCAAAGACAGATGCTCAGCCAACTGAACCACTCAGGCATCCCGGTATTTAGAATTTCTTAATATGAAGTTAATATACCAATGTTTTCAGTTAATATATGAGAATATACACAACTAATAAATCGTTGAACACTGCATCAAAAACTAATGATGTTACTATATGCTGGCTAACTGAACATAATAAAAAAATAGAAAAAAATAATATATGAGAATATTTTAATTATGAATATTTTCATAATTTTCATCATTTTACTACTTTACAAAACATTATCAGACCCCAGGTTCCTATCAGAGTTTGCAATTTGTAACATAATAGAATATTTTTCAAATGAATGACGTTGATAAACATTTTATGTACCCCTTAAACTGTATAGATAATTTTTCCCAAGATACTAAAGAAAAACTGGTTTGAAATATCACAAAGCTCATTGCCAAAGCTTAGTTGCAATAACATCACTTATATTTTTTTTTTTTTAGTTTTTGATGTAGTGTTCAATGATTCATTAGTTGCATATAACACCTAGTGCTCATCAGATAATGTGCCCTCCTTAATGCCCATCACCCAATTATACCATCTCCCCACCCCCCTCCCTTCTGCAATCCTCAATTTGTTTCCCTGGAGTCCTTTTAAATCATTTTCCTTGAAATTTCAAGATATTTGGAAGACTTCATTTGAGATTAACAAACAAATAAATAAACCACCTTAAAGAACACCTAATCTTTCACCTTAATATTTTTAGAAGGAAGAATATAAAAGCCCACTAATCATGAGGAGAATGCAAATCCAAACAATGAGGTCTCACTTCACACTAGTCTCAAAGACTATTAACAAAAAGACAAGAAATAACAAGTGTTGGTGAGGATGTGGAGAAAAGGGAACTCTCCTGCATTGTGGGTAGAAAAGTCAATTAATCCAGCCACTATGAAAAACAAAATGGAGTTTCCTCAAAAAAACTGAAAATAGAACTACTATATGATCCAGCAATTCTACTTCTGGGTATGAAGAAAATGAAAACATCAATTCAAAAATATATATGAACCCCCATGTTCAATGTAACATTATTTACAGATTCAATTTAGTTAAATAATTATTCATTCTGGTCTTAAGTACTGGATTTGAATATCTTCTCAGTTCATTCTACATTTAATGCTGTGTTCAACTCCTGTTTGAGGGGAATACTTTCAGGGAGTATGGAACCTCTTTTGGGGAATCAATAAAACTAAATCAAATATACTAAAAAAGTATTATAAAATGAATAATCATTAAAGATGATATAAAACAAGATCTCCAATTTATAAAGGTAATGAATTATTCCCTCTATTTAGAATGTTGTCCCAGGGCACCTGGGTGGCTCAGTAGGTTAAGCGTCTGCCTTCGGCTCAGGTCATGATCCCAGTGTCCTGGGATCCCTACTCAGCAGAGAGCCTGCTTCTCCCTCTGCCTGCCACTCCCCTTGCTTGCGTTCTGACTCTCTCTCTCTCTGACAAGTAAATAAATAAAAGCTTAAATAATAATAATAATAATAATAATAATAATAATAATAATAATAAAGAATGTCATCCCTAGCCTTCCCTAGCATCTTTTAAAATTTATCCAATGGTAGGCAAACTTACCAAGATATATAACACTTCACTAAAATTTCCAAGTTGAGTCAGGCACCCACAATGGTGCTTCCAGAACATCCCGTGCCTATCCCTTTTCCTGGGCTGAACCCCACTGAACTGAAACTACTGGGCTACTTGTCTGGGTCTTTGACCAAACACTGAGCTTTTTGAGATAAGAGACCACAGGACCTAGTCTAGATTTGAGATTTGAAAGTTGACATATTACCCAGAACTCAACTCATATTTATTAAAATGAATGAATAAGGCTTCACACATCCTGAATATTTAATCTAAAAATAAGAAAAGTTTAAATGTCTTCATTATATTTAAATCCTTTTAAAAACTGGTTCTCACCTTAAAAGAGAATTATCATTTCATTAGTTGATTTTTTAAGTGATTTTCTTGATAGTATCACTGATTTTGAAAGTGTTTGGGAAATCTCTCAAATTTCCCAAGTATTTCCTGACATCTAGTAAGTAAAATATAAGCAGTCATCCCAGCAGCTCAGTTTAAGATATACTTGAAATTTCTGACAGGTCACAGATGTGGAGAAAACAAAATTTAACAATAAAAAGAGAACTGATCATTTTTCCATCAAAAGATAAAGATAATATTAGCCAAAATTCTATATAAAAGTACAATGATATAATTAATGATTCAAACCTAGAAGTTAAATATTGCTCTTAGGTATTAGCACAGATCATATCAAGTTTGAAATAGCGAGTTATCCATATAAAAGGCAACAAAAATTTGGCAGGCTGTTTGAGAGAAAATCCTCCTTATTTTGTTACAGCATAATCTCTACATAGGAAGTAGGTCTGGCAAATTAGTGGTGCTGATGTTACGTGTCTCCTGATAGGATGTCCTGAGAAGACCACCACATCACTTCTGTGGTATTCCCATCAAAATAATGCATGACATAAATCTAATTATGAGAAAACAGAAAACTCACATTGAGGGACATTCTGTAAAATAACTGTCCTATATTATTCACAAGTGTCAATGTGATGAGAGACAAAGACTGAGAAATCATTAAAAAAAACACAACAACTAAAGAGGCATGATTACTGAATATAATGCACGATTAGGGATTTTCTTTTGTTATAATGGACACTGGTGGGACAACTGATAACATCGGAATAGGTTTATTATAAACATGACCAGCTTAAAGGGCATGCAACCAGTGCAGTTACATGAGTCCTATGCTCAAAAGAATCAACATTGGGGGTGAAATACACTTCTGTAATCATCTTGAAATTCCCTCCCTCCCTTCCTTCCTTCTGTCCTACCTTCCTTCCTTTCTTCCTTCCTTCCACAGAGAGAAAGAGAATGCACAAGCAGGGGGAGCTGCAGGCAGAGGGAGAGGGAGGAAAGGGAGAGGGAGAAGCAGGCTCACCAAGCAGGGAGCCCGATGCAGGGCTCAATCCCAGGACCCTGGGATCCTGACTCAAGCAGAAGGCAGACGCTTAACAACTGAGCCACCCAGGCGCCCCTCCTCTTGAAATTCTTAATAAATTCTCTTTGCATTTGTGTTCTGTAAGTGAAGCATGATGTGACATCATAGTATGTGTATCCACGGTGCTAAAAAACGATGATCTTTTTTTAGCAACTGTGGTAACAGGTGAAATGTTAATATTTGGAGGAATGTAATCGAAAAATATACAGGAATTCTTTGTATAATTCTTGCAATATATCCAATAAAAAGAAGGAAAAAATCCTATTCTATCTAGCCCACCTCTCAATATTACTCATTTTTATAACCTATGCTTAAAGAAATACAAATATAAAGTAATGAAGGGACGCCTGGGTGGCTCAGACCATTGAGTGTCTGCCTTCAGCACAAGTCATGATCCCGGAAGTCCCAGGATCAAGCCCCCAGTCAGGCTCCCTTCTCAGTGGAGAGCCTGCTTCTCCTTCTGCCCCTCACCCAGCTCGTGCTTGCTCTCTAATAACATTTTTTATTTTTATTTTTATTTTTTTAAGATTTAATTTACTTATTTGAGAAAGAAAATGAGATAGAGCATGAGAGGGGGGGAGGGTCAGAGGGAGAAGCAGACTCCCTGTTGAGCAGGGAGCCCGATGCGGGACTCGATCCTGGGACTCCAGGATCATGACCTGAGTCGAAGGCAGTCGCTTAACCAACTGAGCCATCCAGGCGCCCCTCAAATAAAATCTTTTAAAAAAATATATAAAGTTATGAAAAAAAAAACATCATTTTAAAACTTCCAACACCAGTTCTTTTAAAGTAATGAATAACTGGAAACAAAAAACTGGAAACTAAATGTTTTCTTCCCTTACATTTGCCAAAATGCTGATTTAAGCAGTTTTATTTTTCAAAAAGGATATTAAAATACACACACACACAAAATATTTACTGTAAAAATTTTGTGTATCTATCCTCATGTACAAAAATGTAAGTATAGGGCGCCTGGGTGGCTCAGTTGGTTAAGCGACTGCCTTCGGCTCAGGTCATGATCCTGGAGTCCCGGGATCGAGTCCCGCATCGGGCTCCCTGCTCGGCGGGGGGTCTGCTTCTCCCTCTGACCCTCTTCCCTCTCGTGCTCTCTGTCTCTCATTCTCTCTCTCAAATAAATAAATAAAATCTTTAAAAAAAAAAAAAGTAAGTATATGCTATCTCTATCCTACACCTTCCATTCTGTGATTCTAAATTAAGCTCTGAACTGAGTTTTAATTTTATAAAAGGCTGATTTTAAATAGTTCATTTAAAATCTAAAGTTTACACTTTTTATTTTATTTTTATTTATTTTTATTTATTTATTTTTTAAAGATTTTATTTATTTGACAGAGAGACACAGGGAGAGAGGGAACACAAGCAGGGGGAGTGGGAGAGGGAGAAGCAGGCTTCCCGCTGAGCAGGGAGCCCGATGCAGGGCTCGATCCCAGGACCCTGGGATCATGACCTGAGCCGAAGGCAGAAGCTTAACGACTGAGCCACCCAGGCGCCCCTACTTATTTATTTTTTTAAGATTTTATTTATTTGACAGAGAGACCCAGCGAGAGAGGGAACACAAGCAGGGGGAGTGGGAGAGGGAGAAGCAGGCTTCCCGCTGAGCAGAGAGCCCCATGTGGGGCTCGAACCCAGGACTCTGGGACCACGATGGGAGCTGAAGACAGAAGCTTAATAACTGAGCCACCAAGGCGCCCCTAAAGTTTACTCTTTTTAAAAAGACATTAGCAAAACCCATTCTTTTTATTAACTTTAAAGATTAAATCATTGTCTTTTTATTTTAATAATAAAAAACATAAAAATCAGTGCAACTGTTTTTAAAGTCCAAGTTAAAATATGAGTCCATATTTATAAATCATTTTAAAAAGAAAATATAACCTTTGATTTTCTGGTTCAAATTTTCGTTGAAAGTGGCTTATAGTAATATTCAGTATATATATACTGCTAATAAGAATAAAAAATGAAGGGCGCCTGGGTGGCTCAGTTGGTTAGGCGACTGCCTTCGGCTCAGGTCATGATCCTGGAGTCCCGGGATCGAGTTCCGCATCGGGCTCCTTGCTCAGCAGGGGGTCTGCTTCTCCCTCTGACCCTCCCCCCTCTCATGTGCTCTCTCTCTTTCTCTCTCTCAAATAAATAAATAAAATCTTAAAAAAAAAAAAAGAATAAAAAATGAAGTAACTTTATCTATAACTGAAACATTTAGACCTCTACACAATTTGGTATGTAGGATACCTTTCTTTCTTTTGGTTCATTTGGACTAGTTTTGGGGTTGTGAGTTAATTAAGCCTATAACAATGTCTTATTTTTATACATATCTGAAAGGAAAATAAGTGATATGTATCCAGCTTGATGAATATGAAAAGGAAAATCCTGGGAAAAGACAGATACAGTTAGAAAAGTTTTCAGCAAAATGGTAATTTTTAGTGTCTTCTTTTTTCTCAAAGGACATCTTTGCTTTTATTAAAAGATAACAGGAAAAGCAATTAATGAACAAGGCAGAGCAAGGCTATGGGCAGAAAATGCCAGTATCAGAATTCCACAGCTGAAATCATTGTGACACGGTAAGGGTCAAGAAGATAAATACAGGAAATTGCATTATTTAGACTTTAAGTCAATATATTTAAGCTGAAAGACCCATACATTTTATTACTGATTCTTTTAAATTAATCTATAATAATAGCTTTAGAAGTCTCATAAATAAGCTTAATAGCATGTTAGATTTAGCAAGAGGCAATACACTTTGGCATCATAGAAACTCGGTGTTTTCTTAAAGAATTTTCAAAAAAAATCACACTAACACAAAATTTAGATTTGAACCTCAGTCTAGAGCTATACATACTAGTTTTAAGAATTTTAAAATGCATCATTACTGACCCTTTTGTACTTTATATAAATGAAATAATCTACATTAAAATCAATTGCCAACTTAAATACTGGTAAGTAAAGGAATTTTCACAAAGCTTAAGACTTAAAACCAGGCTTCAGTCCAAAGTCAGTCCTCCATACCGGTAAGAGTTGGAAAATAGATGTGGGACTTCTGGTAACCTACTCTCATAAGCAAGGAATGATCAAATTAATCTCTGCACAGTCTGCAACGAGGCAAGTCTTTACAAGCAGCAGAGCAGGGGGGGAAATGGACAGCAGCTAATACCCCCATAGGGTGCAAATACCCACGTGCAGGGTCAGCAGTTTAAAACAGTCTTCTCGTTGGCCAACTGGGACCCAATAATAGACGTAACGGACAAGCTAATAAGCTTGGCACATTTGGAATTCAGTGAAGGCAGAGAGAAGAGAAAACCTCTACAAAAAGAAAGCATACAGGATAGTACAATAGTCAATTTAATGTACTCTTAAAAAAAACCCTTGCTAGATGTTATATTTTGTAAAATGTCTCTGAGAATCACAGATCTATTTTACAAATAGTGTTGGGCCCCTTCCTTGTAACCTGTTAATACCTTATTTCCCTTTCCTTCTCCCTCCTTCCCTCGTCCTACCATCTTTTTCAAAATATGATACCAACTCACTGTCATGTGCATTTCATGGTTATTTTTCCAGATACATTCCTTATAGTCTATAAAATGTATGCTATGGAAAACTAATGTATAATTTTGAGTCTGTGATTAACAAAAAAAAATCTATTTTTTCACTCCTTCTCTAGTAAATTCATTGATTCAGTTATATAGTACACACATTTATACTTGAGAATGCACACCAGAGCCAGAAGAATTTTTATAGCTTTAAATACAGGCATTTGTGAAATTAATGGTAAAATATGTACATTACATATGAGCTAATCCAACCTCCTTCATCTCTTGGGATGTGAATGTCTATTACCTTTTCCCAGTCCTTCAAGATGTTCTATAATGATGACAGAGAAACTGTTGTAATAGAATTTGTTTGGAAGGTAAAACGAGATACAATGTAAACTAAAAACTGGTTTACACGGCTGCCATTTTCTTTTGTTTCTTGTGGACAATTCTAAGACATCATCAAGATGTTATGAGTAAAGAAAGATTGTGAGAACCTCAAAGGAAGCTTCAGGGCTTCATAAGATACAAAGAAAGGAAATAAAAGGATTAATTATTGTATTTATTATATTATGGTTTCAGACTTTGTCCAAATCTTAAAGGGCTGGGACTATGCTCTCATTATGGATCTGAGCAAAGAAAGAATTGGTATGTGCAAAACCAATGACATATTTACTTCAAAGCAAGTTATTTTTTAAGGATATTATTTTAGTATAATTTCTAATGCAAGTTTTTCCATGTGGCTCTAATCTTGGCTTCCAATTAGAAAAAAGTTACCTCAAATTATCTTTATTATGAATTATGCAGAATTATAACAAAGTACTAGAAGGTTTTATTATATCAGATTTAGGCACTGAATATAAATTTTATCACTGAAACCAAAGTAGAGAGTCCTGCTGAATTATTTATATAATTACTTGCCTAGCAATGTAATGTCATAGGAAGAAAATAAAACTTATACAAATCAGACTAAAGTAATCACATCCATAACAGTCTATTTTGTTATTTTAAATCTTAGTCATAATATGAAACCTTGTGCTCTATTTTATGACAGTTGGTTCCATGAAATGATTTGTGACATACAGCATACTGTTATTAGCTAAAGGAAATACCAATGACATCATTTAGCCATTAAAGGAGATAAGCTCACCTATTAAAGAACAACACAACACTGTTTTATATTTTTATTAACCTGGCATGTCAAATAAGTTGCACAGAATATTTTCTTCTACAAACACATTATGTATAGTTAAAATATTTGAACTACCCTTGCCTCTCCAAATATGAATGTGTAATATTGCAAAGGTTTGATAATTCCAATGATCTACCAGAGCCACATTATCTATCCTGTTGAATTTTTATAAATAAGAAAATTTAAGTAAGAAAAAGGATAAAACAAAGTAATGCAAATCTGGAAATAACTTCTTTTTAGTAAAGTGCATTATCTATCAACACAGACATATTAAAACTTAAGGCACAGTAAAAAAAAAAAAAAAAAAAAGATTCTGCATGTTCACCAGAGAAAGACATCTTAATAAAATATTGCCTCATTTATTTCCCTTATAATATATATCATCTTTAAAATGAACTAGTAATTCATAGGAGCGTCATGTAGTCCCTCATTAAATAATCACACGAATCAAGTCACTTGACCAAAGTATGAAATTTAGCCATTTAAGAAATCTCACAGGTAGGGTCCAAAATTACTACAAACTACAGCAGCACAGAGGCAGGCTGTATTATGCAATGTTTCGTTCTCAGCCTTGCACTGAAAGCTTGACTTTCCTGCATGGTAGCTGTATGGCCAACCGCAAATTATTCCTATCCAGTTCTCTCATCTATACCATGAAGAACAAATAGGGATTTGTTCTCACAGAGCTGCTATGAAAATCACACAAGGTAATATATATGTAAATAATAGGTGTTGAGGGCCTTCTCAATAAATGTTAACTATTTTCCTTATGAATGTTTTTACCATTTCAGTGGATAAATGGATAAACTGTTTGAGGTTTGTTTTTTCCTGGTAATATTCTTAACTATTCTCAAATACATTTTGCTGCACTAAATAAAATATAATGTAACCATAAGTCACATCTGGCAAGAGTATTTCTGGTAGGCTTAGCATTATAGTGACAACCAGATGTTGAATTATACAGATCAAAATGCATTCTTTTTCTGCTGTGGTTGACCACTACACTGAGCAATGTTAATTATTTAGAAAGCTTAGCATTTGCAATGTGAAAAATATGTTTTGCATTTAATACAAAGAAACCTCTCAACACAAGAATTTAGCAAAGTTAGGGTCAAAATTTAAATTTCATTTTACATCCCTAAATAAACAATCTATGTCTTATAGTAATAATATTTACCCATAATTTTAAATTATATATATGTTTTTACTTCAAGATTATGGGGGATCAGAATCAACTGAAATAAATGATATGTACCAGAATACAGTATGTTATTCCACTCAGGTTAATGGAATGTCCTCATGCCATAGGAATGCTTCAATCATCTTAACAAATTTTTTTATTGTCATCACAAATCTCAAAATAAAGAATCTCTTTGGATATTACTATAGATAGGTATCTAGGCTACATAGATCCTAACTAATACAATTATGATTCAGTGCTTTACAAACAGTACATCTTATAGAACTGTGCCCTTCACATAAGAAATGTAAATAGTTATTATTATATCAAGTACAATTAAGACTGAGTTCCTAACACACGTGGAAAAATTTGTCAAAGCCCATGAAATTTTATGTTTCTTCTCCTAAAGGAATCATTATTCTCTATAAAATCATGATTGTTTTTTAATCTGCCAATATTTCTGTATTCTCCAAAATGAGCAAGAGGCAGTGGTTCCAAAGACTCTTGACATTTACATTCCTTCTTCAATTAATTCCATCTCTTTTCAAAGATTTAAATAGCTACTATGAAAACTTCCCAAGATCAGATCTGGGAAAGGGCTTAGTAAAGACCTTCTGGTCAAGTGGAGTGCATAGTAAACATATTCATCACACCTTTATTTACATTTTAATTGCGTCTATATATCCCATCATTTTCTATGGCACTTTCATTAATATTGCAAATATTTTAGACATTCTTTTGAATATGAGGACACTAGTAACATAGATTTCTAAAAAGATAAAAAAGGTTTCTATTTAATCCATTATTTTATCATGATTCTGATACTTTGACTTGATTATTAAAAACATTAATAGATTTTCCCCTTTGATATTAACTAGACATCTTCTACAAAGGACAAAATAAACATGGTATTGATATGGACTAAAATACTTACATACAGTATGAAAATTGTTATTTTTCATTCAGGGTGGTGATAAAAAATTGATAGATTGAAAAATGTTTCCAATTCTTAACAGTAACACTCAGTTGAGGCATCCTCAATATTAATAAATATTAAAGCCATTTTTATTTTTTTTAAAGATTTTATTTATTTATTTGAGAGGGAGAGAGTGAGGGTTGGGGGGTGGGCAGAGGGAGAGTCAGACTCCAGGCTGAGCAGGGAGCCCAACATGGGGCTCAATCTCAGGAACCTGGGATTACAACCTGAGCCGAAGGCAGACACTTAACCAACTGAGCCACCCAGGAACCCCTAAAGTCATTTTTAATTTTTTGAGGAAACTCCATACTGTTTCCCACAGTAATTGTACCAAATTACATTACCATCAATAGTGAACGAGGGTTCCTTTTTCTCTACATCCTCACCAACACTTGTTTTTTCTTCTCTATCCTTTTTTTGTTTTAAGTAATCTCTATGCCCAATGTGGGACTCAAACTCATGACCCCTATATCAGGAGTTGCATTTTCTACCAACTAAGCCAGCCAGGTGCCCCTATTTCTTGTCTTTTGGTTCTAGCCATTCTCATAGGTGTGATAGCTCACTGTGGTTTTGGTCTGCATTTCCCTGATGATGAGTGATGTTGAGCATTCTTTCATGTGTTTATTGGTCATCTGTAGATGTTCTTTAGGAAAATATCTATTTAGGTACTCTGCCCAGTTTTTAGTCATATTTTTGGGGAGGTTGCGTTGTATAAATTCTTTATATTTTTTGGATATTAACTCCTTATTGGATATATCATTTGCAAATATCTTCTACCATTCAGTAGGTCGCCTTTTCACTTTGTTAATGGTTTCTTTCACTGTATAGAAGATTTTTACTTTGACATAGTCCCAACAGTTTATTTTTGCTTTTGTTTCCCTTGATTTATGAAACATATCTAGAGAATTGTTGCTACAGCCAATGTCTAAGAAATTACTGCCTATCTTCTCTTATAGGAGTTCTATGGTTTCAGGTCTCACATTTAGGTCCTTAATCCATTTTGAGTTTATTTTTGTGTAAGGTTTAAGAGAGTGGTCTACTTTCATTCTTTTGCATGTAGCTATCCAGTTTCCCACAACCTTTGTAGTTATCTTGAAATCTGAAATAGTGATACCTCTAGCTTTGTTCCTCTTTCTCAAGATTGCTTTGACTATTTGGGGTCTTTTGTGATTCCATATAAATTTTAGTATTATTTGTTCTAGTTTTGTCAAAAATGTTGTTGGTATTGGGGCACCTGGGTGGTTCAGTCGTTAAGCGTCTGCCTTTGGCTCAGGTCATGATCCCAGGGTGCTGGGATCCAGCCCCACATCAGACTCCCTGCTCAGCAGGAAGCCTGCTTCTCCCTCTCCCACTCCCCCTACTTGTGTTCCCTCTCTCGCTGTGTCTCTCTCTGTCAAATAAATAAATAAAATCTTTAAAAAAATGCTGTTAGTATTTTCACAGGGATTGCTTTGAATCTGTATATTGCTTTGGGCATGATGGACATTTTAACAATATTAATTTTTCTAATCCATGAGCATGAAATATCTTTCCATTTTTTGTGTCATCTTCAATTTCTTCATCAGTGTTTTATAGTTTTCAGAGTACAGGTCTTGCACTATATCATCCAGTAATTCCACTACTGGGTAGATAACCAAAGAAAATGAAAACACTAATTTGAAAAGATATATGCATCCTTACGTTCATTGCAGCATTTTTTTTTTAAGATTTTATTTATTTATTTGACCAAGAGAGACACAGGGAGAGTGGGAACACAAGCAGGGGGAGTGGGAGAGGGAGAAGCAGGCTTCCTGCTGAGCAGGAAGCCCAACGCAGGGCTCGATCCCAGGACCCTGGGATCATGACCCAAGCCGAAGGCAGACGCTTAAGACTGAGCCACCCAGGTGCCCCTTACTGAGCATTATTAATAATAGCCAAGATACGGTAGCTGTCTGGGTTTCCACCAGTAGATGAATAGATAAAGAAGATGTGAGGTGTGTTTGTGTGTAAATGGACTATTACTCAGCCATAAAAAAAAAAATGAGATCTTGCTATCTGTGGAAGCATAAATGAACCCACAGGGTATTATGCTAATGCAGTAAGACAGAGAGAGACAAAATACCATATGATTTCACTAATATGTGGAATCTAAAAACCAAAAACAAGTAAGTAGAATCAGACTTATAAACATAGAGAACTAATGATTTTGGGGGGGTAGTGGATGGGCAAAATGGGTGAAGAGGAGTGGGAGATACAGGCATCCAGTTACGGAATGAGTAAGTCACAGGGATAAAAGGTACAACATAGAAAATACAGTCACTGATATTGTGATAGTGTTGTAAAGTGACAGATGATAGCTACACTGGTGGTGAGCATAGCATAACATACAGCATTGCTGAATCACTGTGTTTTATACCTGAAACTAATGAAACATCGTGTGTCCATTATACTCAAATTTTTAAAAAATAAATAAAAATATCTTTCCAATCTATGGAAACAAAAAGAACAGTGGTTTCAAGAGGTGGGTCGGGGAGAGAGGTGAATAAGTGGAGCACAGAGAATTTTTCAGGACACTGAAATTATCTGTATGATATTATAATAATGAATATATGTCATTGTACTTTTGTCCAAATCCATATAATGTACAACATCAAGAGTGAACCCTAAGATAAACTATGGACTTTGGGTAATTATAATGTGTCAATGTAGGTTCATCCTTGTATTAGGTAGAAGCTAGACAAGAGCCGTGGAAGGAATACCCAGAGGCAGAGTCCCAAGTCCTTGAAGGGGAATGTTAGAAACACGAGCTGGAAACAAGGATGGTGATAAATAAGCTACACATTAAAAGCCCAGGGGCACAACATCCTGACCTTGTGACTTCCAAGACCTTGAGGCTGACAGATCCAGAGCAACAGGTGCAGAACATATACTTCCTCTTCCACATCTGCTTCAGGGTAACCCTTAGACTAATTATGATGCATATGCATTGTGGGTACCTTGGAGAAAGGCTGTTATGCCAGTTATGGTAGAAACTTTGGAGGATCAAAAACTCCCTTTCCCAACCTGTGGGAGGAGTCTTCCAAATGACTGGAAACAGCAACCATTAGAGACCACCCCCTACAGGTCACTGCTCCTCCCAGACCAAAGAGACCCAATAATATCCAGTTCCAAAACAACCTAGGGGCCAACTGTATCCCAAGGAACCTGTGGGCTCCCCCACCTTGAGAGTGTACTTGCACTTTAATAAACTGCTTCGCGCTTGCAACTCTCCTTCTGGCTGTCTTTATTCCAGTGCTGGTCCCCCATATAAATCTTCTCGTGGGAAATCCAAAGACCAACACCTCCATTCACACCATGTAGACTCTCCCACTGGTAACACTTGGTTAAAAATATATATATATAACCCTCCAGTGGTGGTATATTTACAGCAGGGAGGCTACTATGTATGTAAGGGGGAATGGGGTACATGGGAAATCTCTATCTTCCTCTCAAATTTGTTGTAAACCTAAAACTGCTCTGAAAAAATGAAGTTTTAAATAAAAAGTAAAGGCAAGAAAAAAGAAAATGCCAGAATAAAGAAGTATTAAACACGGTTCTAAACTTTTTCAAGGAAGTTGTTTCAAATTCAACTAAATAAGGTTTATATAGTATGGACTCATTCCTGTATTTCTGCAGACTAAAAAGTAAGTTGCTGTTGTAGAAGTGCAGGGTACCATTCCCCCTCACAGTAACTGAACTGTAGGGAGGATTATGGAAACATGCTCCCTATAGTGACAGGGGATTTTTTTACAAGCTACTTCTTTTGTATAGAACCCTTCCAGTCTCCAGGGAGGACTTCTATGAATGTATCAGGCTAAGTTAGTTTTTTTTTTTTTTATTATGCATTACATATATATTCTTTATTACTATAATGTTCTCAAAAATATTATTCCTTTCCTCAAAGAACTTATTTCAGTTTGCAATTACACATTAATTCATGCCTCTGTCAATACAGTGTAAACAGCAAAGTAGCAGAAACTTTCTGATGAATATATCTATATATAGTAACTAGAAAAAAACCTGGTAGAGAGTAGGTGTTATGGACTGAACTGTGCCGTTCTAAAATTCACACATGGAAGCTCTAACCCCCAGCGTGATTATATTTGGAGATGGGGTCTTTACAGATGTAAATAACGTTAAATAAGGTCAGAAGTATAAAGCCCCAATCCAACAGGATTAGTGTCCCTATAAAAGAAACCAGAGAACTCACTCCCTCTATTACTCTCTCCATACACAGGTATGGAGGAAAGGCCATGTGAGGACATACTAAGAAGGCAGTTATCTGCAAGCCAGGAAGAGAGGTGTCACAAGCAACCAGACAGGCACCTTGAGATGGGACTTCCAACCTCCAGGTCTGTGAGAAAACAAATTTTTATTGTTTCAGCCACCCAGACTGGTTTTTGTTGTTGTTGTTGTTATGGCAGCCTGACCAAACTAATATAGTAGGTAACCAAAAAGATGGAAATGAATGAATAAAAGAAGGAGGGACCACTTTCCCCTACATTCATTTTTCATGACAAAGAACAGCATTTATATAACTTTCTGGCATTTGCCAGCCTTTATTCATTCTGCTAAAGGGAAGAAACAACTTCTCTAACTGATGAGTTTAGGAAAGGAACATGACATAGCCAGCTCTTTTCTTTTCCCATCTGTGGGCAGCTAGGCACACACAAGAAACACAGATAGTGGTGTGTTATACTATACCATAAATTTGACAGTGGCATCACCTTACAAGCAAGAGGAATATATGTACCCCGATGAGCTTGAAACTGCTTAATTCTGGGATGGAATATTAGGGAGCCCAAGGCAGCCATCTGTGTAAGCTATATTCTCCAACCACTTTATTAACATTCTGACCTCCTTCTAAATTCCTGTCTAGCTTTCAATTTGCTTGAAACTCACATGTGGAAAAAAATATGCTATTAATTGGACCTATAAAATTCGCAGAGATGATGTTGCAATTGTTTCAAATAGAATGGATCATCATATATTCAAATGATCAATGGAAACTGTATAGAATTTTAAAATGTAATGTTGAATGCATAGTGTTTAGTGTTTAAGTATAATTTTTATCATGCAGGTAGACAACACACTTTGAATGCTGATAAACAAATAACCTCTCCTCCAAACACACACACACACATACAAAAAAAACAGGGTTTAAGAAATGACAGCATAAGAGATTAATCTGCCCCACTGTTTTCATATATCCCACAAGCTAAGAATATTTTTTTACATTTTATAATAGATGGGAAAAAATCAAAAGACGAATTTTTCATGACATTTCCAAGTTATATGAACTGCAAATCTCAGTGTCCACGGAACTTTTATTTTTTAAGATTTTTTAAATTTATTTATTTGAGAGAGAGAGAGAGCATGCGAGAGCATGAGCACAAGCAGGGGGAGCAGCAGGGAGAGGGAGAAGCAGAGCCCCACCGAGCAGGGAGCCAGATATGGGGCTCGATCCCAGGACCCTGGGATCATGACCTGAGCTGAAGGCAGACGCTTAACCGACTGAGCCACCCAGGGGCTCCTCCACTGAACTTTTATTGGAACAGTTAAGTTCATTTTTTAACATACTGACTACAGCTGCCTTTGTCTACAACAGCAGATTTCAGCAGTTAGCAAGGAGATGGCATGTCCTGCAAAGCCTAAAATGTTTACTACCCGGCCCTTCATAGAGATAGTTCGCTGACCTCTGCAACAGACAAATGGTCTATAAAATTATGCTTGATTTTAAAGTCTGACCCACTGGCATTTATCCATGACTAAGTATTAACAGAGAAATACTTAATCTATGTTATCTTATTTGAATATATGTAACAAGCTACTGGATTATTTCCTAAGAAATATTAGTCTGATCAGCACTTTCTATATTTAGAAATGAAAATGTAGAAAAATCTTTGTCCTTACTTTTACTTACTCTCAGCAAAAATGTCACTAGCTCATATGCTCCTTGAAACATATAAACTCACATAATGACAAACTTAGCATAACTAAGCTCATAACAGATGCTCAATAAACACAACCCTAATACGTGAAAAATTCCTTATCTGAGCAGGCCTCTTCTGTTCCCACAGCACAATCATTCCTCACTCATGTCTGTGTGTATATATATGTATATATATATATATTTTTTTAATTGTATGTAACATTTTTTTCAATATATTCTAAATATTACATTTCTATCAAAAGTGAGACAGGAATGTAACAGAACACCTTAATGATTATTATCCCCATTCTTGAGTAAAATGTATTCTTCAAAAAATGTTCTCCAAATACATTTTACCTTTAGTGATCATTTTATATTCCAATGCACTACATGCCCTAAATTAGTCTCATTTCTTACTTGGGATTCCTTTCATGTTGATGATAAAAATGAACTTAATAAAAATGGAATTTTAAATAGCTGTCTTAAACCAAATATTCAAAATGAAAGATTATAACAAAAACCCAGTACTACAACTCTATTTATGTATTTAAAAAGTTTTTCAGTAAAAAAAAAAAAAAATATTCTCTCTCACATGAATTATCATGAGTTCCCTAAAGTCAGATTCTGCAGGTATTTCAAAACTGAAAATAAACTGAATACATTTAAAATGCAAAAGGTGCTATAAAAATAATCATTTAAAACCTAATGAAAATACATCAGCCACATGAGAATTACAACAGACCTTTCAGTGTACTGCACAAGCACGTGACATACTATTAAGCAAATATAATTAAGGACGAGAGAGCTGGAATTTTTTTTTTTTTTTTTTTTGGTAACTTTAGCTGCACATATGGAGCATTTTGTTTCACTTCTGGTTTACTTTCTATTAATCAAAGACCCCCACTGTAATGCCTTCACACAGGGCTCAGTGTTGTAGTTACCATGGAAACCATAATTCTGAATGTCCTAACTTGTGTGATTAAAATTTAACACAAAGTAACATTGATAGTCTCCCTCATTTCCACTACCACCAATATCCAATTCTAATTAGCAGCACAATAACTGGTTTGGAGGGAATAAAAAGCTCTGACTACCATAGCCTCACACTGCCAGTGATTCACAGGGAATCTCATGGACAATATATAGTGACAGTTCTCTTTTACAAAATGCTGGGTTTAAACAGAGGAATTATTTCTACTTGACTTTCCACTCTCCTCTAAAAAATAAAATATGTCATTTTCTTCTTAGATATTACAAGAATTTTTAAAATTTATATTTAACTTGCCTGTTCAACTGCAACAAAAGATTTTTATAATGGTCTAATATACTAAGACAATAAAAAACTATATGACATTTTAATTCCCCAAATCTACTTGTAGTAATTATATTCATTTCTATAATTATTACAATGGCCTCCTCAACATGGAATTAACCCTTCTAGATATATTAATCATTAAGATTTGACATAAGCAAAACCTTTTTATTTAACTGACACTTAAAAATCCAACTGGATCTTTTCCCTTTTCATCCTTTTTTTTTTTTATGAGTACGCTAATAGGAGCTGATAAACTCAGTACTCCATTAAGGAAATATATGCTCTCTTGCTGATTATTTTGATTTGCAAAAAATTATATTGTCTCAGGGGCACATTTGCACTGATCATGTGCTCTGGTTCTCATCGCCTATGCTTATAACTAAGCATAAATTTACTGCATTAGTCAACATAACATTTTAAATCTGGAAATTACACTCTGTCATTCTGACTGAGCTGCTTGTCTAACTTATCATATATAAGAGCAAACATGAATGACGTTCCTCCCCACTCCTAGAATCCCAAAGGAAAGATTTAAGTTTACACAGCAAGAAGGAAGATTTTAAATATTAAACATTTAGAGTCAGGAGGATATCTTAGTCATTAAGTCCAATGCTCTCAAATTTTAAAGTAGAAATTGAGGCCCAATGAAGGTAAATGATATCCTTAATATATCCAGTAACAGAACCAGTACTAATTGCTTGAAGTACTCATTTAGCATTTTCATTCATTCACTACACAAGAGTGACATTTCAATTATTAGTTGCCAACCGTTTTCTACTTTTAATGACAAACCTAAATACCTTAAGAATATAAAGTATCTATAGTATTTATAAAATAGATCTTGAAAATTAATGAAATTAACCCAAAAAAATGAACTAGGGATAAACTAATAATTTTGTTATACATTGTCTAATATATGATTTACATCTTTTAAAAATTTGATTTTATACTGGAAATAATCTGCTTTTATGATTATATCATAAGCCACATAATGCACTTTCAAAGTCAGTGCTAAATTAGTCAGCAGTGCCCTTTATCAATCAATATTAATTCCTAATGTGAAAAATATTTTAAAAATCATCTCTATTCATTAGTTTCACATAGTCCATTTAATGTTATTTATTTATTAGTAAAGATCTGGCTATTAAGCAATTTTTACTTCGAATACCATTTTGACATTTGAATAAATAATAATTTTAGTAATGTCTGAATATGGACAATTTCTATTTCCGTATACTTTCTACATACAAGTAAAGGATTGTCCTCTCCTATAAATGGCCCATTCAGAACTTTTATTTCCCATTAGAATATGTGAATAAATTTAAGTTAGCCTAGTATAAGTTATTCTTTCCTTTTCCGCAAAAAAAAATGAAGGAGAGAAAAGGACTGGTGTAGGGAATGTGCAGAGGGGGACAGGGTTAGGGAGAGAGTTATGGAAGGAAAAAAAGGAACATGCAAAAGAGAAGAGGAGAAGAAAGAGAGGATTCCTTTATTTACATGTTCTCTACATCAAATCTGATACAGTTACATAAATAAACACTAGATTTTTGCAAGATCCTTTGAATATGTAAGTTCATATTTCAGGAGTATACCAAGTAAGGCGAACATGAAAAGTTACTAAAAAAAAAAAAAAATTCTGTATCAAGGACTCCCTAAATGGAGCTGGAGAATAAAAGTGTACAGAGGAAGCCAAAAAGATAGTGATCAGTAAGAAAAGGCACAGTAAAGATATTATTTTACTATGTAATAGTGAATCAGATTAATATTGATAGGATTATCATAAATTAAACTTGCTGAACAAGTCTGAATGAAGACTTTAAATATGAAATTCTTTACCATGCTTGAAGTATTAAAAGATGAGAAAAAAGATTAACTAATCTCAATAAAAAAATTACATTATTCAGGTTGAACTATGGTGCCATTTACTGTCAATATATTTCCAGGCTAATAATTCTCACCCCAGGATTATCTAATAAAGGGCTACTAAAATGGGTATTTTCAATCAATCAAAATCCAAAATTTAAAGCTAAAATCCTCATAATTTCTATCTTTAGAGTTTCAAAGGCTGTTTGTTCATTAATAAACTACTTCAACTATTCCTTAATTTTAATTCCTGGACATATCAACAAAGGGCATTGAGAAATTTTCAGGATTGTAGTTTCTGTAAAACATTGTTCAATGATTTTTTTTCTCAAGGTAAAATACATCAAAACTGGGCATCTGGGTGGCTCAGTTGGTTAAGCGACTGCCTTCGGCTCAGGTCATGATCCTGGAGTCCCGGGATCGAGTCCCGCATCGGGCTCCCTGCTCAGCAGGGGGTCTGCTTCTCCCTCTGCCCTCTTCCCTCTCGTGCTGTCTCTCATTCTCTCTCTCTCAAATAAATAAATAAAATCTTTAAAAAAAAAATACATCAAAACTAACATCATGCTGTTGTTTCATCATTCAGGCTATTGGATGTGACAAAGAAGTCTAAGATATTATGAAGAATGGTTTACTCCAGAAATTTCAACAGAGAATCTACTTACAAAGTCCAAAATATGGTGTGGTGGGGTGACTGGGTGGCTCAGTCAGTTAAATGTCTGTCTTTGGCTCGGGTCATGATCCCAAGGTCCTGGAATCGAGCCCCACATCGGGCTCCCTACTCTGCAGGAAGCCTGCTTCTCCCTCTCCCACTGCCCCCTGCCTTGTGTTCCCTCTCTCGCTGTCCCTCTCTCTGTCAAATAAATAAAATCTTTTAAAAAAATAAAAAGTAAATTAAAAATTAGAAAAAGTATGGTGTGGTAATGGTGCTCCACTGACCAATTCATTAATCCTGTATTCCATTTCTACAACTACACACTCAAAACATCTTTGCAGTAAAATACAGATAAGAAGGAGAATCTTTAATATAAACTTAAAACTTCTTCTTTGAAAAAAAGGATTCTTAAAGAGATCCAATATACCACTTAGGAGCCTGCAAAGACCAATTACTATTTTTAAATTTTTTATGGGAGATTAGCAACTCCTATGGTTATTCAAATTTTCCCAAGATAGCTACTTATATGTAGCACTAAGAAAATACAAGAAACAAAACAGGACTAATCTCAACCAGCATTAGAAACACTGCCATTCTAGCTCTGTGGTGCAAAACAGGGAGGAAAAGTTGGTGAGGACATAGATAAGAGCTAACCAGAAATTGAGAGGTAAAAAGACGCTGTGAAAAACACAGTTCTCTGGAGGATTAAGGTGGTCTCTAGGGGTTTTAAAAATCAGGACCTCCGGAGATTATGTGCTTTCATATTTTTATATCCTAACATTTGCCCCACTTCCCTTTTGGGTATCTTTTTGACTATGGGTATCTAATGCTAGGCAGACCACAATAATGGTGGGTAACTCTGCATTAGTTACATCCGTCCTGTTCCTGAATAACGTCTTTTGTAAATTTTTTTTGAAATTCAAAAACTTTTGTGAGAAGACAGCAAAAGTGTTAAGGGGCGGGGTGGGGGGGACAGGCTATATTAATATGCAACAAAGAAAAGGTCTGTGATTAGAAGTCCTAACTTTTCTAATTTTGTAATAATTGCTACATGATGATGTAATGATTCGATTACATTTTCTATAAAAATGAACTAGAGGGTTGCCTGGGTGACTCAGTCAGTTAAGCATCTGCCTTCGGCTCAGGTCATGATCCCAGAGTCCTAGGACTGAGCCCCACATCTGGCTCTTGACTCAGCTGGGGAGCCTGCTTCTCCCTCTGCCTGCCACTCCCTCTAAGGCTCCCCCTGCTTGTGTGCACTCTGTCTCTCTCTCTCTTTCTGTGTTAAATAAATAAAATCTTTAAAAAATAAAAAAATAAAAATGAACTATAAACTGCATTATTATGTATTATTTTATAATTTTAACATATTGAAAATTAATAATGAAATATAAATCTTTATTCTACTAAATCAAATTTCCATTCCTCTCAGTAGCAACAGTAATAATATCTTCCTTACTATATTAATAAATGATTAAATAAATTACACTAACATTTGTTCCACAATGCATAGGACATACTTGATACCCAATGATATGAATTTGAATGTATCAAAAAAAAAACAAAGTTCTATCCAAATATATGTTATTGGGATCAACTTATACATGAATTTATTAATGGGAAAATACATGAGTTTATAGTACGTCCATAGTAAGTGCATTGTACATTAATATAACAACAATAAACCTTTTCCTCTTGGATGAGTTATTTGGAGTGACAGAGAAGGCAGTGAATGGGAGAGACCAAAGTTGCTGGTTACTCTTGCTGTATACCTGTACCCCACATTGTCAGAGATCAAGGTGCTTCAAATGATAAAATACTCAAAACCTCAGTTCAAATCCATCAAGTTGGCAATAATTTTCCAGTGTAAGTCAAAACAGGAATCTCTCCTTCCGGAATAACATAACAAATGTGTTCAGTGTAACATGATGTATGTGTATTCCCATAAAAGCTTTAAAATACCAAATTTGGGTTGATGTAGGGCATTATCAAGGATAGTAAATTCACATCTTTAATACCATTAATGGCAGCCTAATGTTATTAATTTTAAACCTTGTTAAAAATTCACTTTCTGCTACAGCTGAAGTTAAAAGAATTTTGTTACTGGATATCATATATGTACAGAAAATGTGTCAAGCATTTGGGTGAAATGCACAATCTAGGTAGCACTTCACAAATAAATCCTTTCCCTTTTTAGCTAAACAGGCTATTGTAAATGCAATTTGAAATATGTATCTTGATTCAGATGTGGTCTTCAATCTATGGTGAATAGTTTCATGGAGACTCCATTAGTTCATTATTCCTTGTTTGTGTATTAGCATGAGCACAATGTGCTCTCTCAGAAAATGGGATTAAAAAAACCTATTAGTGTTATTCTTCCCAAACAGTTGGGTTATTCTCCTACATATCAATATTTTCCAAATTTTTGACAGTATTAAATTTATTGTTTGGCATTCTAACTAAAGTCCATGCCAGTCAAAACTTCTTCTGCTATCTTACCATTCCTTATCTATTTCAAGTGGGTTGCAACTGGTTATTTTTTAAATGAAAGCTTTAATTTGTTGTGGTATTTTGCTGAATGGATTTAATAACCTGTTGTAATCTTCATATTTTTTTTCTATTTATTGTATATGATTAGCCAAGTAGATGTTTTACCTGTGGCTAAGAAATAGTCTAGGGCGCTTGGGTGGCTCAGTTGGTTAAGCGACTGTCTTTGGCTCAGGTCATAATCCTGGAGTCCTAGGATCGAGTTCTGCATCGGGCTCCCTGCTCAGCGGGGAGTCTGCTTCTCCCTCTGACCCTACCCCCTCTCATGTGCTCTCTCTCTCTCTCTCAAATAAATAAAAAAAAATCTTTAAAAAAAAAGAAATAGTCCAGTACAGTGAAGCAAACTTACTAGAAATGATCTATATAGCCTTTTGCCCAAGGATAATTTTTCAGAAGCTATATACTCAGCTTTTATAACACACTTCTTCTGCTCTTTTCCTATTATCAATTCTTTTCAAAGGCGGTATCAGAGAGAATCACTGTACAATATTTACTGATAAATGTATAGTGATAAGCATTCATTTTCTTTGGATATTTATATATGCTGAGAATAAATGTCAAACCTTCACTTTCAAATATTTATCAATAGATTATTCATAAACAATCAAAAAATACTGCTAATTCAGTGCATTTAATCAGGAATGAAATTAAATTGAAATGAAAAAGAAATCTATGAAAACCTTAATGTGTGAAAGAGTTAATAATACCAAAGATTTCTCCACTCATGGCTGAGAACTCTGAGACACAATATAACAAAAAGTGTTTGTCTATAAAATTCAGTTTCTTCAAATTTACAATGGAGAGTTTATATGATTACACATGCATCACCACCAAGTTTTATAAAAATCTAGTCATTCACAATTTTTGGCAACAAACCCAGCAAACAACTGCTTGCTTCCATTACACTTGTAAGAGGCAATTTGAGAAGTTACTCCCCAGGAATTAAATTTTGTGGATAAACATTTTAGCTAATTGCATTATTGTCCTCAGAACATTGAAGGCAGCACTAAGCCAAACCAAGAAATCCAATTTATTTGTTTCTTTTTTTTTTCCTTAAGCAATTAAATTCTCTTCCACTAACACATTTTAGGACTCAAGAAAAAAAATGTATATACTATATATTACATGGATTGGAAAGATATAAAAGAAAGTTTTATTTAAGTGTAAAATTTATGTTTTAAAGAAGGAAAAAATGTGGTTCCCCTGGGCTGAATAAATTCTAAAGGTACATATTTCAAAGGGTTCTATAAAAGTGCAGGGAAGGGAGTTCATCATTTGAACTTTCATCAGTGCTGAGACCTCAGCTATTTGCCAACAGTTTACAGAATACTGTACCTGTCGCTGTAGCCTCCATGCAATGTTTTTTTATCTAATTGTTTTACCCCACCTTTAATGCATCTCTCACACTTCCAAGACCTGTTGCTCTTTAAAACAACAGTATCCCAATAATACTTTACAATTAGGTCTCTACTAAATATATAATAATATAAAAAGGGTTGGGACGCCTGGGTGGCTCAGTCGGTTAAGCGTCTGCCTTCGGCTCAGGTCATGATCCCAGGGTCCTGGGATCGAGTCCCGCATCGGGCTCCCTGCGCCGCGGGGAGCCTGCTTCTCCCTCTGCCTCTGTCTCTCTCTCTGTCTCTCATGAATAAATAAATAAAATCTTTCAAAAAAAAAATAAATAATATAAAAAGGGTCTCTTCCTACATCCTTCAATTTCCTCTTAAGTATCTTTACCTAATATTCTATCACTCTGGAAAATCATAATCCTCCAGAACAGAATATTCCTTAGTCTCTAATGAGTATTCTGGCATTGTCATGACCATTCTCTTAGAATGCCCATTCTCTGTTCTCAGTAATAAAATCCTCTCATATGCAACCAGTTCTGCAAAGCTTTCCCAAGGCCTTTTATTCAGAATTAATTGCTTCCTCTTCTCATGCTTTACTATAGTACTTAGCATATTGTAATGTAGCTAGTTGTACATGTTTCTGTATCCTCAGCTAGACTTCTGATTTTCTTTAGGTTAGGACAGCATTATCACTCCAGAATACAGCAGAGGTCTTATATGCAGCAGATACTAATATACTATGTACTAAATAAATGACTTTAAAAAGAAATTAAAATTAATGTGTTTTAATCTTCATTCCTCTTCAAGATTTATGACATTCCTTAGCCTTTGAAATGTTACTTCATGAAGTAGTAGTTTTTCTGCACTACGCATATGCAACCAAAGATGATATTTTTAATATCAGTCTCCCCTTCTTTTGAGTATTTAAGCTTTATTTCAGAAAATGCATATTTACTCAGAAAAGATTGAGAATTTATTCTGAAGCCTATGTTTCATAATTAAGGGAGGCAATAATCAAATTTCTATTGACACTTTTTTAGAAATTCGAGAATTTCAAATACAACTCTCAACACAATCATGTAATTCTAAAAAATAAGAATATGAATTTACATTTACTCATATTTACTTAATATAAAAAAATCCAGAATTTTTTAAATTATTAAAATTTTGAAAAACAGGGAAATTAATAATTCTATAATATTCAAGCTTTCTGGAATACTTATTGGATTTTTTTCAAGACACCAAATCTGGGGGCACCTGGGTAGCTCAATCGGTTCTGCCTTCGGCTCAGGTCATGATCCCGGGGTCCTGGGATCAAGCTCTGTGTCCAACTCCCCACTCAGCATGGAGTCTGATTCTCCCTCTCCCTCTGCTCATGCTCTCTCTCTCTCTCTCAAATAAATAAAATCTTTTAAAACACACACACCAAAACTGTTTTTTAAATTGTACATACTTTTTGAAGTTTTTAAAAATGTATTGTATGTATCCTTGCCTTCTGACAAAGTATATTAAACATACATACAAACTAACTTTTTCTTCTCAATGATCCAAGATCATCACAGAATTGCAGCATCCTATTTTTTTAATCTAGTGCTGCCCTCACTAATTGGACAAATGAGAATACTACAATCCAGAGAGATTATATGATGTTCCCTGGGTCTCATAGCAAGTTAATGGCAAGACCAGGCCTAGAGTAAAGGTAACCTGATCCAGAGTTCTTCCTAATAGGAACCACAATTGTAAAACGTGTATAACTCAAAGGCTCTTAGATACATACAGAAACTATGCTCTGACATATAATTATCCAGCCTGCTATATTTACTAAAATTTTTATGAATGACTTTTAGTGGTTATGTGGTCTCAACCCTTAATACACAATGTCAAAATTCATGGTTAGTTTTTAGTATTGCTATTCTTGTATAATTTGGTACTACTAATCTGCTGGGTCTTCAACCCCAGATGACCAAATTTGTTATTACTTACTATAAACTATTTTCTCATGAGGGTCTTTTCTATGTAAAAAGCACATAAGTTTTAGTTAGAATAAAACAGTTGAATATTGCATCCAGTGCAGAAAAAGTTAAGCTTTAGTTTTTTGTGGTTAGTTGCTTTAGGATAATTTACTAAAGAAAACAAGACACACTCCTAAAGAAAAGTAAAAAATATCATGGAAGGAAAAATCTTAAAAGCAGTATTTTCCACTTGGATAATATAAACTAGTATTAAAAAAATTAATAACTTAGCACTAGAAGAAGACAAATTTCTGTACACCACCAATTTAAGTAATAACAATAGCACTTAAAATAGAAATAAGATAGAAACAGGAACAAAATCCAGTAAGACAAAATAAAACACAGAAATAATTTAAAAATCATATATATGTACTTAACCAGGTGACCCAGCAATCCAACTCTTATTTACCTCAGAGAAATGAAAATTTGTGTACACACATACTCACACAAAATATGAATGTTTATAGTAACATTATTTTCACCAAAAACTAGAAATAATCCAAATGTTCTTCAACAGGTGGATAAAGGAACTGTGAGACATCCATATAGTAGAATACTGCCCAGCCATAAAGAAGAAATAAATTATTGATACACTCAAAAAACAAGGATGATTCTCAAAGGCATTATGAAAAGTGAAAGCAGTCTTAAAAGACTACTCACTGTATGATTCACTTACATGACATTCCAAAAAAGCTAAAAATATGGACTGAAGTATTATGGAATAAAGAACAGATTAGCAGTTGCTAGGGGTTACAGATGGAAGCAGGGAATGACTACAAAGAGACAGCACAAGAAAATTTTTAGGTTATAAAACTATATTGCACCTGACTTATAGTGATGAAAACACAATTCTATACAAGTCTTAGATCTCAAAGAATTGCACACAGAATACAAAACAAACAAAAACCTATAAGCATAGATAGACAGCTGGAGAGACTGATATACAGATAAATAACAGACATGGTTGCATATGTATATACATTTGTTAAAACTCCTCACATATTTACAATGGTTAATTTTAAACATATGTACTCAATAAAAAGTTTTAAATGTATATGCCTAATTTAAAAAATCATAAACAAATCATTCTCCTGAAAAATAAAAAAGTAAATAGCTAATAATGAAATGTTTTTTAGCTTTTAGCTGTGGCACAAAATCCCAATCTATAAATATTTATAGCATAGAGCAGATCTCTCTTTTCAATATAGCATCCCTGATTCAGGCAGAAATGAGCGATTTTTTTGAACCACCATAATATTTTTTCACTACCATCTTTTAATGGCAGTGGTAAACAGTTTTAGATGAAAATCTGATAAAGTACAAGGATCAGAACACAAGATTCTGTCCAGGCCACTCCTAATTCAGGGTTTATTCATAAAAAAATAGGAAATAACAGAACACGAACATCACAATCCTTGTAGAGATTTGACTGGACTAGTACTTTTCACATATCACCCATATTCAAGGTTAACTACATAAGTAAAAAGCTGTATATACACCATGCTATTCATTCTCAACTAGTCTTTTTGTTTTATCTTTAAAGTACTGAATTAAAGAACATGTTCAGGTATTTCAAGATGAAAAAACTGAAGGAGTTCTGTTTGCATTCCAAAATTACGGTGGTCACTACTTTGTTTACCACAGCAGGAAAAGGCATGGTGTTTAAAACAGGCAGAGACTACAAAAAAAAGACAGGAGATGAAGAATGAATTTTATTTGCTCTGATCGCCAGTCTCTCTTATCACACAATTTATGTATAATTATTTTAAATGCTCAAAGTTTTAAAATTTTGTTTGTACTACTTTTTCTTTTAGTTTTAGGTATTCAGCACTGTTCTGAAATGTAAATGTTTTAGGTTTAGGCTGATGGGTGAAGTAAGTGATGAGATGGTACTTTATACAGAAACTGAAATTTATAACAATAATCAAAGAAAAAAAATGAATTTTTAATTCATAATTATTTTTCTGCCTTACATAGGTTTTAATTTCCTAAATGTCAAGCTTTTATCAGACATTTAAAATACAACATTTAAAACTAATTAAAGGAAGAAGATGAGGATACAAGTAAACTGACATCTTATAAAAGTAGAAGTTGAAAGGAAATTTTAACCAAACATACCAAAAGTCTTAAAAAAAAAGAGTCATACCCTAGGACTTAGTAATTCTACTACGAAAAATCTATTTGAGGGAATAATCACTTATATTAAACAAAAAGATGTACATAAATATGTATCTCAGTAGTACTTATAATAAGCAAAATGTAGTAAGATGACATTAAAAAGGTAGTTAAACATGTTTTTTATCCTCATATACGTGTATGTATATTTGTTTATTTAAAAGATAACTATGAATATACACTAAAATATTGACCATGGTTTCCTCTGGGTATGGGACTATAGGTAATACTAATATTCTCTCTCTGAAATATTTTCTAAATTTTCTATGAGTATGCTTCAGTTTTACAATGTAAATTCTAACATTTTTAAATGATTAAAACTTAATTAAGTACTTTTAAGATATAAAAGTTTTAACAAAAATGTTTAGTGAATAAAACTATGTTTACTGAAAATACTGATCCAAAGATATTAAGTTATTTGTTATAACTCATTTAGCCTTTGTAAAACTCTATTAAAAAGGTTTGGGGCCCCTGGGTGGCTCAGTCAGTTTAGCGTCTGCCTTCGGCTAGCGTCATGATCCCAGAGTCCAGGGATGGAGCCCCGCATCAGGCTCCCTGCTCAGTGGAGAGCCTGCTTCTCCCTCTGCCCCTCACCCCATTCATGCTCGCGCTCTCTCTCAAATAAATAAATAAAATCTTTTTAAAAAGTTTTATTTTCATTTTTGGTGAAAAAAGTCCTACTTGTTGCTTTGTATGTACTCCATTTTTTGTTTACTGCTTCATGGCCCATTCTGTGGTTTAAGTAGTGGTTGACAATTTTGCTTTGCTCAACTGACTGGCAGCTATCATTTGAATGCCAGACTTATCTTTATGCAAATTTTCCAAAGGTCACCATTTATGCATGTAAATTTTGAAGGGCACTAACTCTACAGCTGACAGATTCTGACAGCCACTATATCTCCAAGAATGGAATATGCAGGAATGACTGTCTGAATAATTAATGTGCTTTTACTCTGCCCATGGCCAGTTTTTATATCCTGTACTTTGACTGGTTTTGAAATTAATTAGAAAATGTAATTTCATACCAAACCAAAAAAAATTTTTTTTTTTACTTTCTATGAACAAATGGTAAAAAAATTAGACAAGTAATGATTCTTGGTTCAAGGTGTTATATTAGTAGAGATCACTCCTATCTAGAGATAAAAATTAACACCTAGCTGTGGATGTTATTTCTGTAAAAAAAAAACATTATTATTGTTAAAAAAAACACACACAAAGAAAGAACCCTGCTCTGTAAAGCTGAGTAAATGGTGCCACCAGCCATTAGGTTGCCATTTCAAACCTCAGTCTCGTCCTACTGAGACTTCAACCCCCACTACTAAAATGCAGTCAGTCACTAAGACCTGTAAATTTACCTTCTAAATAGTCTCAAAGGTATTACTACCACTCAATCCCCAGGGTTGTTGCCTTAAACCAAGTCTTCATCACCTTACCTGAGTTATTTCATATATTTCCCAGATAATCCTCCTGCCTGTAGCTGCAGTGACCCACATTGTCTACCTTTCTAATACCCAAACCTTTCTAATATCCATGATCAAGGTCTGTTGTCCAATACAAAAGACACTTAAAAATAGAAACTAAAAGCATGCTATAAAGAGAAAATATTTAGAATATATTAACTAATGGGAAGAAACAATAAACAAAATTGTGTGTACTGTGATAATATGTCAGGAGAAAAATAAAGCAGGAGAGGAATGCAGAGGGGTACCCACTGGCAATTTCAATTTTAAATATGATGTTGAGGGAAGGCTGCCATGAGAAAAGGAAATTTAAAGCCTAGGAAAGAAGCATGGAGAGAATGGTGATTGGGTGAGGAACCAAAAGGCTAAGGATCCCAAGTAGAACGGGTTAGTGTATTCAGCAAATGGCAATGAAGCCAGGATAGCTGGAATGCAGAGGAGACTGAAAATGGAACAGGCTTGAGTGATGTACAGGGAAAATGATGTAGCAAGGAAAAGTGAAGGCTATTGTAATTCTTTAGGCAACAGGGGACTGTAATCTGGATCAAGATAATAGCCAAGGAGATGTTCAGAAGTGGTCAGATAGTATGTGCTGATGGATGTGCAACGTGTACAAAAGAAAACTCAAGATTCACTCCAGGGATTTATGCCCAAGGAATCGGAAGAATAGAGCTATTAAGCAAAAGCTTTCTGAAAGTGACATTTATGAAAGGTCCTTATTGTTATTTATTACTTTATTTATTTTTAATTATTTTGAAAACTTTGATTTGACATTTTGTGGTTAAATCCATTCAAAGAGGTACACCTGGGTGGCTCAGTCAGTTAAGCATCTGACTCTTAATTACAGCTCAGGTCATGATCTCAGAGTGGTGAAATCGAGCCCCATGTCGGGCTCTGTGCTCAGCATGGAGTCTGCTTGAGATTCTCTCCTTTTTCCCTCTAACCCTCCCCCAGCTTGTGCACTTTCTCTCTCTCTGTGTCAAATAAATAAATAAATTATTGTTTATTGAATGGATAAAATACTTTTTATTGGATGGATATTTTTAATGGATAAAAATCCATTCAGAAGTCATTTACTGTGGAAAATGTATTTTCTCCAGTACATCCTTCCTTTGAGGTTCAAAAAATTATAGTTTATTTTACCAAGCACTTAGTGTTTCTAAGTGCTTACTTATGCGTAGCTCTATTTTAAATGATATACAGTACATAATTTTATTAACCCCATATTAAAAATAAGGAAATTGAAGTCCAGAGAGGATAAGCAACACCTCCAAGGTCATATATAGTGTCTGTCTCTAAAACTTGACCTCTTTGCTCTGCTTTCTCTCAGGACTGGTTTTATATTTCATTACTAAAATAGAATGAAGCTAGAGGTTCTCAGGGCTATAGTGGTGGGAAGTGGGAACTTCCAGGGATGGCAGATATATTCTCTATCTTGATTTTGGTGGTACTTACACAGCCTTATGTGTTTGTCAAAACAGAATTGGGCATTAAAAAGAGTGATTTTACTATATATGAATTATGCATAAATAATCCTGATTTTTTTAAAAAATCTAGCAAATATAAATTTACATAAATTGATATGGAAATACACAAAGTTTAAAGTAAATCTTTCAGGGACACCTGGGTGGCTCAGTCGGTTAAGCATCTGCCTTCGGCTCAGGTCATGAACCCAGGATCCTGGGATGGAGCCCCGCACCTGGCTCCCTGCTGAGCAGGGAGCCTGCTTCTCCCTCTCCCACTCCCCCCTGCTTGTGCTCTCTCTCTCTTTTTCTCTGTCAAATAAATAAATAAAATCTTAAAGAAAAATAAAGTGAATCTTTCATGCAACATAATTTGTTTGAATACTTTTTTGATAAAAGCAGTATTTTTAATATCATCTTCCAATAGTATTTACTGAGAAAGTAATACATTTTTATTGTTGCCATATAATTTTTCATGTGTGATTTTAGCCATTTTGAACACAGCAGAAAGTTCTAGGCTTTCTCCAATGATTTTATTCCTCCTCTGCAGGAAATCTCAAATAAGGCTTCTAAACATCTATCAAAGTTCAGTGAAAATTTGTAAATGATTAGATTGAACATGACTTTAAACACTGCTAAAAAACCTGGTTATTTGTGCTCCAGATGTTATTGAGTCTTGTATGCATGTTGCTGTGTTCTACCATTAACTTATAGTGAAGACAAATTTGTTCTTAGGACAAGTTTAATCATTTATAAGAGACCAATCCTTATTTTATAGTCTTCTTGATTATTTTAGTTTTTAGCTATCTGTAATAACTCTAAATAGATTATTAATGTTTACATTAAATAATAAATCAGAAAAAAATATCCCATAATACAAGTAAAGAAAATATCAGCTCTGCTATTTTTTGTTATTTTTTAATTTATTTATTTTCTTTTTTGGAGAGGGAGGGAGAGGGAGAGTGCAAGCAGGTGGGGAAGGGGCAGAGGGAGAGGGAATGAATCTTAAACTGACTCCGTGCTGAGCACAGAGCCTGATGTAGGGCTCAATTTCATGACTGAGATCATGACCTGAGCCAAAATCAAGAATCAGATGCTTAACCAACTGAGCCACCCAGGCGCCCCACCATTTTTTGTTGCTGTTGTTGTTATTTATTTGGGCATGTAGTAATCAAATACTCTTCAATTTGTAATCTTTATTTAACACTTCTAAAATCAATTGTCTAAATATGAGTAGTCTAGTTAAAAATTGACATTAATTCAGTTAATGCACTTATCCAAACTCATGTAATATCGGTACACTAAAATATTCTTAAAAACAATCACTGCCATCAAAATCCTGTGAGATACAACCTGACTTCCATTAGGATGGCTATAATCAAAATTCCAATAACTTTTGGCAAGGATAGGGTGAAACCAAGACACATGTCTGGTGAGAATGTGAAATGGTGCAGCCCCTTTGGAAAGCAGTTTGTTAGTTCCTAAAAAGGTAAAATATTCAGTTACCATATATTCTACCACCGGTATATATCCAAGAGAAATGAATACATATGCTTACATAAAAACTTGTACATAAACGTTCATAGCAGCCATTATTCATAATAGACGAAAAGTATTAAAAAAACCCCAATGTCCATCAACTAATAAATGGATAAACAAAATGTGGTATGTCCATAAAGTGGAATATTATTCAGACATAAAAAAATTATGTCCTGATTCACAGAACAAGGGTAAAACTCGACAACATTGTGAAGAGGGTAGGTACAAAAAGCCACGTATTGTATGATTCCATTTTTTATGGTAAATCCGTAGAAGCTGAAAGTATATTAGCTGTAGCCAGGGAACAGGGCAAAGAGGCAAAAGTGAGTAAATGCTCATGGGTATAATCTAGATAAAAATGTTCTGGATTAGATAATAGTGATGTTACACAACTTTGTGAATATACCAAAAAATACTAAATTGTATACTTTTTAAAAGAGTGGATTAATGGTATAAAAATTATATCACAATTAAAAAACAATGGAACAGGGCGCCTGAGTGGCTCAGATGGTTAGGCGTCTGCCTTCGGCTCAGGTCATGATCCCAGGGTCCTGGGATCGAGTCCCTCATCGGGCTTCCTGCTTCTTGGGAGCCTGCTTCTCCCTCTGCCTCTCTCTCTCTCTCTCTCTCTGTCTCTCATGAATAAATAAATAAAATCTTTAAAAAAAAAAAAAACAACAATGGAACAAACACTGTTAATCATTTAACACTGTAAAAACCCCCATGAATCCTCTAAAAACTTCATATTTGGGTGCCTGTAGCAGTCATTATGTTAAACATTATAAGGTCTTAATTCCTCCCTATATTTTGTGATGAAAATGAGTATCAAGGAGAGGTTCTGAAATTTTCTTCCCACAACCCTACAAATACCCTTAAGCACTCTGGAGACATCTTGGCTGGAAAATTAAGCTCTAGTCCAGCAAACATGATCCTTGCATGGCTGCTCCAAACCTACTTTTCCAGATTCATCTCCTAACACTGTCCCACTGCATGAGTAATCCTTCAGCAACATTAGAAATATCAATCTTTCAATGGCCATTCCTTGTTCCTTTGTGTACCCTTTCATAAGCTCTTCTGTTAGCTTAGAATGCATGACCTCACCTTCTCTGCCTCAACAGCCCCGCAGTGAATTTCATAACTTCTATGAGGATTTCAAGAGCCTCCAGCAAAAGTGACTTGCTCCCACTTTTGTTTCCCTAACAGTTTGCCAGTGACTCTTATAAAATGTATACAGTAATTTCTATAGAGTTTCATATCTTTCCCACCAGCATTTAACTTCTCCAGAGCAAGCATATCTCAGCCTTGCATGGCTGAATTTTTTGAAAAAGACAATTGAATCAGGCTGTTTTTGTTTATTTAACTAATTTATATCACTAAGTACCAAAAACCCATTTCATATTCAACATAGTAAAAGAGCGTCTGCAAAATTTATATGTTAATGTATACATAAGCTAGTAAATACATATAAAGTAGATTCAATCATATCTACTGTGGGAAATAGGAAACAACGTTCGCCTATGTGAATGAATGTGCTGAAGAAAGCAGTGGCAAAGAAATTAAGGCAAAAATATCTAAAAGAAGGAATATCAATTGGAAATTTTATTGCCTACAAAGGTGAGTGCAATATTTTTATAGTCTTAAATTACTCAGTACTCTCCAAGTAAAAAGTACAGAATCTTTTAAAATAGATTTATAATAATTTATAATACATACCATTAAATCAACAACTCAAAATTAAATGAACATGATTTAATGTGAATAAGAAAACTGGTATTTCTACTTTTAAGCTGTATATTTATAATAATGTACATTCTAGATATTACAAAGTCACTTGACAGAAATTAACATGGTAACTTCAAGAACATAGGAAATTCCAATTTTACTGTTGGTTGATTAATATAAAGACCTACTTGCCTTCAAATGATTTGCTGAAGAAGATGCAAATCATTTATTAATATGTGGAATGTAAATTATTGTTAATAACACATTTATTGTTCATCTACCTAGAGTATACCTCCTTAAATGGAATTCTGTATATTTTTGGGAAAATAAAATTGACAATTCTTGTAGACAAATATGTAAATTTAAATATGTAAATTTATTTGTCTACAAGAAATGTCAATTTTATTTTCCCAAAAATATACAGAATTACATTTAAGTAACTCATTAAACAATTTTCAATATGATCCTCATGAAAACATATACTAACTTGAATGGAAACATATTAAATACACTTTGAAATTACTAACAATTATGATTGGCAAAAATTATCTAATAGTTACCTTAATTTGCTCTTCAGTAGCTAAAAGTCCATGTTCTTTTCCTCCGATTTACAGAACATTTAAACATTTCTGTAAAAAAAATACATTAGATGATGAGAAAAAAATAATACTTTATGGTTATACTTTTAGGACTATTTGGGTATAATCATTTATTTCTTTTTATTGGTCAAGTGCCTTTTTTCCCACAATGCTTGGGGTATAGCAGCAGAACCATGGTATAAAAAATGAAATTCTATTTACCTCTGACACATCTTCTTCAACCATCTAATTTACTGTATCACTCACTGGGAATAATTAGATATGGGAATTTAAATATCTTCCTAATTTAAAAAAGATGCAAGGGACACCTGGGTGGTTCACTGGGTTAAGTGACTGACTCTTGATTTCAGTCAGGTCATGATCTCAGTGTCCTGGGATCAAGCCCCAGGACTGGCTCCGTGCTCAGTGGAGAGTCTGCTTGAGATTGTTTCTGTCTCCCTCTGCTCTTCCTGCTCATGCTCTCTCCCTCTCAAATTAATAAATCTTAAAAAAAAAAAGTGTCCATTGCTAGAAACCAGAAAATTTCTTAGAGCTCATAGAACTTATTTTAAATTTTTTTTTTTTTTAAGATTTTATTTGAGAGAGAGAGAATGAGAGACAGAGAGCAGGAGAGGGAGGAGGGTCAGAGGGAGAAGCAGACTCCCTGCCGAGCAGGGAGCCAGATGTGGGACTCGATCCCGGGACTCCAGGATCATGACCTGAGCCGAAGGCAGTCGCTTAACCAACTGAGCCACCCAGGCGCCCTCATAGAACTTATTTTAAAAACTTACATCTTCTTTTATTTTTATTTTTTAAAAGATTGAAGTATTTATTTTGGAGAGAGAGAGCAAGAAAGAGAGCACGCGCATGGGCAGGGGGAGGGGCAGAGGCTGAGGGAGAGTATCCTCAAGCAGACTCCCCGCTGAGGGCGGGGACGGCCTCCCGACTCCAGGCTCAATCCCAGGACCTTGAGATCAGGACCTGAGCTGAAATCAAGAGTCCAACACTTAACTCACTGTGCCACCCAGGAGCCCCTGCAACAGATACTTCTAATAAGATCCTGGGATGTGTTTAATCACTTTTACCATTAGAACTGCTGTGTTAGCCTGGTGATGGGTATCAAAGAGGGCACATACTGCATGGAGCACTGGGTGTTATACGCAATGAATCATGGAACACTACATCAAAAACTAATGATGTAATGTATGGTGATTAACATAACAATAAAAATCAAAAATAAAAAAAAAAGAACTGCTGTGGAAAAAAAATTGAGAAACACCTTAATATATATCTTGCCACTTAATCATATATGCAAATATGCTCTCTGTGTATTTATGTAGAGATGATGATTACAATAATTTAAACAAATTCATATTTTAAAAATAATAGAAAGGAAAAATATAATAGAAAGAAATAAACAAAGAGTTTACTTAAGTGGTATATTTACAGGGATGATTGCTAGTCTTCATTTTCTTTAAATTGCCATAATATTTTCTATTTTTATTATTAAACTAATATCAACATGTCAGACATTTTACCAAAAAGGGGGAAAAAAAAGAGTAATATCCTTCAAAGAAGTTTCTTTGGGATTTCAATGTTTTCTAATGGCTCTGCACTGGTCATATCAGGTTTTAAACTAGAAAGTTTAAAAAAGTAGTGAGTCTATTTAAAATGTGCTTTATAGGAGCATCAGCTGCATTAGTTAATTATTATGAAACTTGGTATTTATTATGCTATTCGTAGTAGTATGCTATTAGCAAAACGTTAAGTAATCATATATGTGCCAAAACAATGACAAAATCTAGTACCTATTCTATAATATTGTCCTCAAATGGATAAGGAATTAGATATATGCAGAAACTCATTAGCATAAAATTAAAATTAAGTTCTCCTTTATAGAATCACTACTGATTACCATCAGATATATTTGAAAACAAATTAGTGTAAAAATATTCACTAATAAAAGCATTATATTTTGTTTGAGTTTTTTAAGCTATATTTTTCCTAGTGAGTAGCCACCCATATATGCTCAATTAGTGAGGTTTTGTACCACAAGAGCAATTCATTCCATATCTGAATGGTATGCCTGACTACTTGAACAGGCAACTGAGAGCAATTTTTTGGCAATTTCTTGGCTGTACACATAAGGTATTGTTTCCCAGTTTTTGAAGAATAAGCCCATCCTTTTTTTTTTTTTTTTTAAGATTTTATTTATTTATTTGACAGAGAGAGACACAGCGAGAGAGGGAACACAAGCAGGGGGAGTGGGAGAGGGAGAAGCAGGCTCCCCGCTGAGCAGGGAGCGCGATGCGGGGCTCGATCCCAGGACCGCGGGATCATGACCTGAGCCGAAGGCAGACGCTTAACGACTGAGCCACCCAGGCACCCCTATTTATTTGACAGAGAGAGACACAGCGAGAGAGGGAACACAAGCAGGGGGAGTGGGAGAAACAGGCTTCCCGCGGAGCAGGGAGCCCGATACGGGGCTCGATCCCAGGACCCCGGGATCATGACCTGAGCCGAAGGCAGACGCTTAACGACTGAGCCACCCAGGCGCCCTAAGCCCGTCCAATCTTACAAATATTTTACATGTCTGAACAATCATGGGTAGTGATAGCACAGCCTCTCCTAGAATTATCCTTACTCGGTAGATTTTGTTTCTCCCAATTAGGAAATAAATTCTGATATCTAAACATGACTTATTCCACAAAGTTCTCCCTAACAGCACCAAACAGACGACCCCACAGACAGAACCAACCCTATGTTCCCTGATGCTCCCATACCCCTGTGTATATTCTTCTATATGGCTGAACCCATACATTGTAATGTGAATTGCTTCAGAACAGAGACTGTGACTACTTCTTCAGTTGGTATCACCCCGCCCTAAAGAACCAAGCATTTAACAGGACCTCAAAAATGCTGACTGGGTAAACAAAACATTGTCTTTTTAGTTTAAAAAAATTTTAAGTATTTATTGGAAACTGTCTGTATTGGTCTCACATAAATTGAGACCAAGAACAAAAATGCACCATTATGTGTCTTTGAGTTTGTTAGCATAACTATCTTTATAGGTCCATTTTCCTTTTGCTCAGAAGATCAGAGAATCTTCAATTTACAATTTGGCTATTCAGTGTCTCAACACTTCATCCAATTATTGCCCCTTCAGGCACTTCAGAGTTAGTAGACAACTCAGAGAGCCGACAAGTCAGACAGAAGAACAAGCTTACACAGGGTCACAGCTTTCTAAGTGGAAGGAGACCAGGTCAGAGGTAAATCACAGAGAAGGAAAAGGGGAATACCTGGCTAAAGGGAATTGAAAACCAAACAGAAGGGAAGAAAAGGTATCATATCAAGTGACACTCTTCTATCAGCATAAAGTGTTAGCCTGAATTTCTTTTCCTATTAGTAAACTTGCTCTAAAAGGGATTCTTAAAAGGAGCTATTAGAATAATTATTTGAATAATTTGACTACTTCGAAGGAAACACTCAGAAAGGATAGAAAATTTGGTGTGTTTATATCTTCATATTTTCAGCACCATTCAAAAGTGACATAAAAAGAAATTCACTAGCAGTTATTGCCACGCTTCGCAAATCAGATGGAAATACCTGAATACTAGATTGCTTTAATTAAAAATTAAAAGTTAAATTAATCCATCCTTTAGAAAAAAACTTGTAAACAAGCAGATATATAAGACAGCAAAAACGGAAAATAAAATTATAAGAATTGATTCACCAACTAAAAAAAGGGAATACATAATAAAGAAAAATGTTCAAAACAAATTTTCTAGTCATGAGACAGCAAGTTTAAAAAGTAGAGCAACATTCATTCATTCACCAAATATATACTCTGTGCCCAGGCACAGTTCTAGGTGCTATGGATTCAGGAGTGAACTAAACAGACAAAAACAGCATTCACAGAGTTTATCCTTACCTTGTGGTTGAGGGGTGAGAAAAGAATGAAAGAGAGAGAAAGAAACTGACTATATTCTTCAGAGACTTTTTGTATTATTTTTAAATGTTAAACACTTCATATTTTTGAATATTTTATATTCCCATTAACCTTAAATTTTTTTAAGGTTTCAAGGACTTTATATTCTCATTTTACCTTATAAAATTCCTCTGAGGTTAGTATGAACATTACCTTGTTTATTTTACAAATAAATATTCTGAGACATTGAGTGGCAAAGCCAGAATGTCAATACAAGTAATCCAAATTCAGTCTATACCCTCCAGCTTCTCAAACAGCATTATATTGACTATCACTGTCCATATTTGAAAAGAGGATGTTTATAATGATAAACAGTAATTTTCTGTAAATGAATTCTTTCGGGAATAATCATCTCAGAATTTTGTAACACTGATTATTTTTTGAAGGTACCTTGGCATTCTAATATTTAAATGAGATTCCAGGAAATCAAAGTAAAAATTAGTCTGGAATTAAGATGAAAATATATTTTATTGTCTTGGTCTGTGAGGCATTAATTATATTTATGTTACATCTCCTACTGAACTTTCCAATAAAGGTTCAGGAAGCAATGAAGAATTCATTTGTACAAACATTAAAAAGATCATTCTAGGGATGCCTGGGTAGCTCAGTTGATTAAGGGTCTGCCTTCGGCTCAAATCATGATCCTGAGGTCTGGGATCGAGTCCCACATCGGGCTCCTCATTCAGCAGGAAGCCTGCTGCTCCCCCTGCTTGTGCTCTCTCTCTCTCTCTGACAAATAAATAAAATCTTTAAAAAATAAATAAAAATAAAATAAAATTAAGATCATTCTAGTGTCAGTTAAAAGGTGTTTTGCAGCCTAAGATGATAGCTATGTTTTTTTTTAAAAAAAGATAAGTGAAAACTGAGATTTTTAAAAAATACAGTGAATTAGTGAACTATTTGCAAGGTAATATATTTTGTTTTGTTTTGGTCTATGAGAGTCCTTAAATCATTTTTAGAACTAAACAGTTAAATATTAGGTGCCACAATTTTATTATCTGTAAAAAGAAGTATATAGCCTTCCATCTATCATTTCCAACTATTTGGAATGAAATAAGTAAATATGAGTCAAAAGGCAGTAAATAGACACATTAACTGCATTATGACATTCCATCTCCACATCTTCAAGTAGGTTTTCCAATGCTACCTCTTTAGTTATGATGTTCAAATCATTTTTCCAACTACCCCCCTCAGTTTCTCAATCTACCAGTTGTCTTCAAATACCTTCTACTTTCATTCCCTATCAATAATGTGGTGGTACATGATAATGGTTATTTCCTCAGTAGACTATTCAAATTTGTCTTTCATTTCTATTTCCAGTAATTTTACAGATTAGAAAGGTGCAACTGATAAAGATTATCATGGTTATCAGGTGATGGTGCTTAGACAAGATCCCAAGGCATTTCACACTTAGTCTGGCCTCCTGCCACTTCAGGCTGTCACCACTGGCCCCATACTTGGAATATTGCAAGGTGCAAGAACAGCACCTTCTCATTCATATAGCACCATTTTATCCCCACTCCTAGATCCCTTGCAAACAGCTGCCAGAATAACCTGAGACCTCATTTTTCCCATGATGATTTCTGCTCATTAATACACAAAACAGGGCGCCTGGGTGGCTCAGTTGGTTAAGCGACTGCCTTCGGCTCGGGTCATGAGCCTGGAGTCCCAGAATACAGTCCCGCATCAGGCTCCCTGCTCAGCGGGAAGTCTGCTTCTCCCTCTGACCCTCCTCCCTCTCATGCTCTCTGTCTCTCATTCTCTCTCTCGCAAAAAAAAAAAAAAATACACAAAACACCATGTTGCTTTCCACAGGGTCTGGTTTTTCAAGATCCTCTAGGATGAATACATTATTTTCTATTACGAACATTTTTTGACACTACTCTACTCCACCAGACAGAATTTCCACATCAGCAAGTTGAGGTTGCTGACTGGCTCCTGAGACTGATTATTCCAGATAGAGTGGCTTGTTAATGTATCAAGAACTGTTCTGTGCAGTTCTCTACACTTATACTTTGAATACCATGCTAATGTTATGCTAAGGTCTCATTCTCCAATGAAATTAGCCTCAACACTTTAGGTACAAACAGGTCTGTAAACTTCTGGTGCATTTTAAATCAAGAGTGCAAAGTTTAGTCCTCAATGTGCCAAATTTCCACATGTGATCATTTTCAGCCCCCAAGAATGTAAGCCATTGTATAAAGGAGGGTGTCTCAGGTGCAATTTTCTATCAACGTAAAACTGGACAAAATTGACAATAACAACTATTTCAGGACTATGGAAACTGACCAGTCATCCAATCAATTTAAGGGTTTATGCCAGAAAAATTATCCTACTTTTAATAAGAGCAGTGGGAATCCTGTAGTATTTTTGCCTGGAAATTCTACTCTCTCACCCTACAACTTCCAGCTAGACTCTTAGGTCATAAAACAAACCTTAATGAATTTAAAAGAATTGAAATCATAAAAGTAGACTGTATGACCAAAACAGAATGAAATTTAATTTTTTTGGAAATCCCCAAATATTTGGAAATTAAAAAAACATTTATACATATCTCATGTATCAAAGAAATTAGAAAATAAATTAGAAAATATTTTTCAACTGAGGAAAACTAAAGCAGAGCATATCATAATTTAATGGAATGCAGCTAAAGCTGTGCTTAAAAGTAAATTTATAGCCTTAAACACTTAAGAAGAAAGAAAAGTAAGAAAAGAAAAGCAAATTAAGCAAAAAGAAGAGAAGAACGAAAGGAAAAAATGTGTGACCAGAAGATAATTATAAAATGAAAACATTCCCACTACTTATTCTGTTATTAAAAATCCCTTACCTTTTCTAACCCTTAGTATCTTCATCTTTAACATGATAATTAGAATAAGTTACTCATAACCCTCCTCTGCTGAAAAACATAATTGGTATTTTTTGGAATAGCCAACAGATCTATGATATTAAAAATATATACTACATAGAAAACTCATAGTTTATTAATTGGGGAAAAGGACTGCTGATAATCCAAAACACAAAATAATCTTGAAAACTTATTATACACAACATTTTTACTTGTAAAAGATTGAACCTCTTACATTTTGTTTTGATGAATATTAAAAGAAGTCATAATTAATGGAAGATAGGGAAAAATTATTAGGGTGACAGTTTGCCTGCTTGCATACAGAGGAGAGCAGAAGATAGCAGAGAATATATTGGACAGGACAGGAGAGAGTAGGGTAGGACAGGATAGGGAAGGCAAAGGGAAGGAAAAAAGAAGAACCCTTAATTGGTGTCTACTATATACCAGCCACGGGGCAATATCAAGCATTAGAGAAGTATATACAAAGACCCTGTCTTCATAGAAAAGAGTTTTTATTTATTAAAATCAAAATAAAAGATTAGGCCTTTTACTTATTTCCTTTCATTTGCAATTCAATTACACTGAGACTGTTTCTTCCTTCACAGAAATGGCAATGTCCTAATGCATCAGTTCATCAGAAGTCCATGGCATACATAACCCCAAAACTCTCATCCCAGCAGGTATGTGCTAAGGTGGTGCACTTGAATGATATTTCTTCCAGGGATCTGTTTCTGATATATGCCTTCAGCTTATAAACATACTAAAAGGCAAGGACATTATTCTCTCCCAGGTATCCAAAACTAACACAAAGCTTTTAAACACACAAATACCGCTTTCTCTGAGTTTAGCCTAGGACTGAATCAACCAATGCTTTAGCTTATTCCTGGGTAAGGACTATGCAGCCTGTTACTCTAACCCTAAGGACTCTTGGGTGTCCAGGAAGATTATTTCCTCAGCAATGTAGTTTTTTTCTTTCCCTGCTTGAGAAACAGCTTTTAAGTTATCAACATAAAAAGCAATCATTCAATTTAATCTGTGCATTTACCCCTCAAAAGTGCCTATAATTACACATATTTGCATCCTAATTATAGTTTCCAAATTCTATAATAGGAGTTACCAAGCTTTCATTTATAATAAAATATGCCTACATTCTATACTTTTAAATAATCATTTATTGGTAGAACACACTGAAAACCACCCCATTACTTATATCTTGTTCTGTTTCATTTTAAAAATTTAAATGAGGAACTTTAAAAATGCCTAAAAATGAAAGCTCTGATATATGAAAAGGTCTTTTTCTTTAAACATTATCCTCTCCTTAATTATCAGGGTTTTGTTTTTTAAGATTTTATTTATTTATCTGACAGAGAGAGACACAGTGAAAGAGGGAACACAAGCAGGGGGAGTGGGAGAGGAAGAAGCAGGCTTCCCGCAGAGCAGGAAGCCGGACGCAGGGCTCGATCCCAGGACCCTGGGACCATGACCTGAGCCGAAGGCAGACGCCCAACGACTGAGCCACCCAGGCGCCCCAATCAATTATCAGGTTTTTAGCTCACAAACACGTACCTTCCCTTCATGACTATTCTAGTAAAAACAGTTCAATCTCAAACTATCTCATATAGTGAAAATAGCTTAAGAATAAGTTTTTGTGCCAACACATACTACCAAATATTTTCTACAGACTCATGATTGGATTTTTATACATTTATGCAGTTTCTGTTAGTTCTAGAAAAATGACTTTTATCTCCCATGTCTATGAGGCCAAATTGTCGGCTGATAATCAATTCCAAGGAAAATCCAGTATGCCAGAATCCTAAGTTTTACTAAGGATGAGAACCTGGTGTCTAATGAAGTGTTCTCAAAGGTTTAAAAGAGTTTGGATTGCCAAACCAGACGCTGCATCTCAGATAAGCTTCTTCCAAAAATCCTCATTCCTCTGGTCATTAAAAAAAAAAAAAAAAATCAATGAATGTATTCTAACCAAAGTTTAAAAAGCTTCTGAGAAATGACCTCTGCCAAAGTCCTCTGGGGACTTTCCAACTGTGCAGGGGGCAGGGTGTGGGATCAAAAGCAGAAAGAAGGAAGTAAAGAAATGCTTCTGAGCAAGTAAAAAAAAAAAAAAAAAAAATCTAGCTGGAGAACTAAAAGGGATTAGCTTACATATCAAATATCAGATTTCCATTACACTGCTACTCTGCTTTCTCCTCTTTTTTCTGGCCCATTCTTGCATTGTCTGTAGTTCATTACACGAAGCTTTATTTTCCCACTTTTTGTAAGATTTCAAGCAGAAAATCTTCAATACTGAAATCTTTAAAATGGTATGCTTTACATTACACAGTAGTAAGTACCTTATCTGAGACTCCACTATCTGGAAATCAGACCAATTTAACATACAGTCCTAAATCAGGAAATATACTTAAAAGAAAAAAATCTCACACTGCACTAACACCTGATGAACTTGACTCGCAGAGAGGCCTTCAATCAAGATTTAGTCATTCTTTATGTTCTCCAGTATTCTAACAATGAGAAATCAGAAGCAGAAGCTGCACACAGACAAACATCCACCACAAATACCTAAAGATCTGAGGAAAACTGAAAACTACTTCGAAGGAACTGTGGAAAGAGTTTTTATTCAATTAGCAATAATCGCACCTCAGATAAACCTCATTCTGTCAAACATCTGGAGTTTTGCAAACTCTTTAATTGGGTGGATGTTTGCCTCAATTTTTCAGAAATTTTTCTGTACCCAAAGAACCCCCCCACCCAAGCAAGACTCTATATAACTGAAGTTTTACTCATGTACAATTCAAAATAATCATAAATCAATAAGGTCAAATTTACAGGTATTATATAGACAATTAAAAGTTAAGAGCCTTGGTAAAGTATAAAGGATATGTGTATGTTTGCGTGTATTTTACCCATCCCTTTTGAGGACATCACTTTTAAGTATATTTATTTTATTTCTATATATTACATATAGAAAAAGATGAGAAGATAAATACATATTTTAAGTCATTTAGAGATCAAATACCCATGAGGGGGAAATCCATATCACTCCTTCCGAGTGTCCACTAGAATTTTTTTTTTAATTAGTTGTTTCTTTTTGGGGGGGCTGGAGGAGCATATTTCTTCACAGGCCTTTTAAAAATAATAAATGTTGGGGCACCTGGGTGGCTCACTCAGTTGAGCATCCAACTCTTGGTTTCAGCTCAGGTCATGATCTCCAGGTCATGGGATCCAGCCCCAGGTCAGGCTTCGCACTCAACACAGAGTCTGATTTTTTTTTTTTTTAATTTACCTGGTATTGAATTTAGTTTACATTATTACTAAATATAACCAATTTACTTTGAAGTACACATGCAGAAGATGTAAAGGAAATACTAATAGTTAAATAGAAAAGTTTTTCCATTTTTGCTACTTTTCTTCCTAACAAAGTTAATTTCTCAAAATTTGTATGATAAAATACACAAATATAACTTTACCTATCACTATAAAAGAAAATAAACTCTATGTTTCTTAGTCCTTCAAAATAGTATTTAAAACTAAATGACCATGTTTTATGTAAAACAGTCATATACTGATCTTCTCTTACCTATTATTATATACCTATTATAACTATAAGACTAGCATGCTATGGTTATTATGGTCAAAAATCAAGACCAAAAAAGAATAAGATATTTCTGGGATAGTGGCAGAAAAGAGGTTTAAAAACTTGGCTGAAATAATTTTTCAGCCCCCAAAATCGATTTTTTTCTTCTAATGCCTGGCAAAATCCCTACTAATAGGCAACAGCTTTTAAATTCTATATTTCAACTTTAACCTTTACTTAATAAAATGGATGAATATTAAAATACATTTATATATATTTAGATTCCAAGTTAAAAAAAAACTATAGCCATGTTCATTCAAGAATCAATCCAGCAAAGAAAGCCACAGTAAACCTGGAACTGGGCTAGCTAACAGCCACCAAACTGAATTAAACATTATTCCTGCTCCCAGAGCACTCACAGCCAATTGTACAAATTCTTAATAATGTACAGCACTCTTGGTTTGAAAATATTTAATTGTCAACATTAGGGATAAGAATAATAATGGCAACAATAACAACACAACAGCAATAAGCTTAAGAGGTCAACTAACTTAATCAAAAGCACAATTTAGATTACAATCTGGACAAACTGTGTTAATAAGCACAATGGAGTACAAAGGCAAATATACTAAAAATATTACCTAAATATTAAATTTCAAATAAAGATAAAATCCTTCTCTATTTCACTGCAGGCAAAGAAAGTCAAATGTCACTTGATCCAATTAAGCCAATTTAGGATACACAAATACTTAAAAGCCTGAGCCATACTAAGTGATGAAGGCAAAATGGACTGAGTCCAAATCTGCTTTATTTGTTTAGATGCTATTTATTATGGCTCTATTTTATTATAGGGTAATAAAAAAAATTACAAGGCAACATCCTGTTATTTTCCACTGGGAAAAATGATACAGATGCACTATTAAAAACTCAGCTCAGACAGCAGCATGTCAGGCTGCATGCCTCTTTGTGCCTTTACAATGTGTCAATAGACACTGATGTTCATGCAGCTGATGGTAAAACTAGCCTAATTATTGCCACTTAAATGTTCCATAAAATTGTGGCTTTATAGAAATGTAGAATCTTTAACTCTATACATATTGGAAGGTAAAGAGTTGTTTAAAACAACTAAGCCCCATTATTTCTTTGTAAAAAATAAAATGTCTTAATTTTCCCCCTAAAACTACTACCCTATTTGCAGGGTAGTTAGCATATCGTGAAATCACTATTATCAAATCCTAAATTGTGAGCCCTATTTCAAATCAGTTATCTAATAAGTAGCCTAATTTGTTGAGAAAGTGAATGAGCTTCACAAAAGAAGAGCAAAGGAGAGGGAGAGAGGGGGAGAGGCTGAGAGAGAGGGAGAGAAAGGGAGAAACCAAGAAACAGACTATTGAGAACAAACTGATAGTTACCAGAGGGGAGCCTGAAATGGATGGATGAAACAGATGTTGGGGATTAAGGAGTGCACTTGTCCTGATGAGCATCGGGTGCTGTACGGAACTGGTGAATCACTACATTGTACACCTGAAACTAATATAACAGTGTTAACTATACTGGAATTTAAAAGAAAATAAGATTATAATCAATTTTAAAAGATTAAGATAATTGCTTTTTTTGAAGATTTTATTTATTTATTTGAGAGAGAGAGAGAGCAAGAGAAGAGCCACAGAGAGAGAGAGAGAGAGACAGCACAAGCTGGGGGGAGAGGGGGGCAGGGAGAGGGAGAAGCAGGCTCCCCACTGAACAGGGAGCCTGATGACGACAATGCAGGGCTTGATCCCAAGACCCTGGAATCATGACCTGAGCTGAAGGCAGACGCTTAACTGGCTGAGCCACCCAGGTGCCTCAAGATAATTGCTTTTCTAATAAGCCCTATAAATATCATCTTTTCTCCTTTCATCATTATTCTCATCAATCTACATTCATTGTGTAGTGAAAATGTTGCAAGCATTATATAGAATTCTAACTATACAAAACAGAAATACTCATTTTTTTTCTGTTATTTGAGAGACAAAAGATAAGGAAAATTAGATTTTGGTTAGTTTTTGGCACTTCAAAGGACACCAACTGGTGTTCCACAGTTCTATCCATTTTAGATGGGAAAATGCTGTGCTGTAGAGCTTGAGTGTTTGGAACTACTCTTAGTTTTGAAGCAGACGCAGCTTTAGATTTACTGCCATAAAGCATCTCCTCAAAACTTCTGATCCAAAAGCTGAGAGTTCCTGACATGCACAGCACCCCTGCAAAGTACTCCTGGACCGCGTAAAAATGGAGAGCAGAGATAGCACCGAGGAGGGTACACTTTCGTCCCCAATATGTGGATGATGCTTTTTGAGGTATTTTAGCTCAAATGATCTTGAACATCAAATAGCCTGTGTTTGCTAAGAGTCTCCTCTATGCCTGTCCATTTCCCAAAGTATTAGTCCCTTCAGCAGCTCTGCAGAGCTAAAGAAAATTAGATTTTACAGTTTAGAAAAGTCAGTTATACTTGTGAGTGGTAGATGGCATTAAAGATTTTTTTTGGCACTGTCATCTCCAAAGTCAAGTAGCCAAGTAAACTCAATATTACAATCTGCCGTTTTTGGGTTTTTTTGTTTGTTTGTTTCATTTTTGTTTCTGTTCAGAACAGCCAAGTTTGGTTAGGAGGATGCCTGGGCAGCAGCATCTGAATGGCAGTCATAATGTCATAACCATTGTTTTATGGCTTGAGCATAATGATATTAGCCAACAATACCCATCTCATCTTCCATTCCCTTTACCAGATAAACACTGGGGGGTAAGGGGGAAGAGGATCATTTAGAGACTATCCTACTGCTTAATGTTCCCTCTAAAAATTCAACCTAAGGCTAAAGTAAGATTTGTCATAATTGCTAGAACAGTTTTAAGAACATGACTGCAGGATTATTCTTTACTTCATCAATTATAATATGCACAACACAGCTACTCAAAACTTGATGATGACATTAAGATATGGTTACTATGGAAGAGAAAAGACCACTGCAAGTCACATTACACTAACTTTACTGGGTTGTTTTTTTTTAAGATTTTATTTATTTATGCAACAGAGAGAGACACAGCGAGAGAGGGAACCCAAACAGGGGGAGAGGGAGAAGCCGGCTTCCCGCCGAGCAGGGAGCCTGCTGCAGGGCTCAATCCCAGGACTCTGGGATCATGACCTGAGCCGAAGGCAGATGCTTAACGACTGAGCCACCCAGGTGCCCCTAACTTTACTGTTATTACTGAATTTTGGTGATCTCTCAAATGCCCTGTCCTCACCTGTAACTCCAACCTGTTTGTATACATGGTCACACACATTGAGAACATCCTTCTCTGATTCTCCATCTGTGTTAATGGCTTCATTTATTTGTTCATTCATTCATCCTACAATATTTACTTGAAATCTACTCTGCTCTAGACACTGCAATATTCTGTGTGGTATAAAAATAAATAACAAGAGAGTCTTGCCTTCTAAGAAACTTAACACCCTGTGGAAACAGAGTTGTGTAAATAGTCAAAAAACATGAGGTAAACACTATTTAAAAGAAGAACTCATGGCAGTAGAGATGCAAAACAGGCTCTTATGCAAAACAAACATCACAATCTTGCCTTGTGCATTCAATATTTCACATGCATATATCATCCATTTTGATGAAATTATGTACTTGTTTTTCTTACCAAGTTTATAATAATCATTTCACATTCATGTATCATCCACATGATAACCCCTTGGAAGATAGGATATACCATTATGGAGTGGTTCGACCACTAGCCAAATTAATCACTGATCATGCATATAACATATAAAATATATATGTAATAACAGTAAACAACCCATGAAGTCTGGCTATGCTGATTAAAAACTCTACCTGACACTGAAGCATGAACTTGAAGTGTTTGTGCCTTAATTTGCTCATCTATAAAATCAAGACTATGAACTATTTTAAAGTGTTATTAATGGGACACCTGGGTGGCTCAGTCATTAAGCATCTGCCTTCAGCTGAGGTCATGATCCCAGGGTCCTGGGATAGAGCCCCGCATCGGGCTCCCTGCTCCGTGGGAAGCCTGCTTCTCCCTCTCCCATTCCCCTTGCTTGTGTTCCCTCTCTCGCTGCGTCTGTCAAATAAATAAATAAAATTTTTAAATAAATAAATAAATAAGTGTTATTAAGAAGATTAATTCAGTCATCCATGTGAAAACCTAGAACTGTCTTTAGCACATAATAGGAACAATTTTTTTAACCTTTTAAGGCCATCGGGCGCCTGGGTGGCTCAGTCGTTAAGCGTCTGCCTTCAGCTCAGGTCATGATCCCAGGGTCCTGGGATCGAGTCCCGCATCGGGCTCCCCGCTCAGTGGGAAGCCTGCTTCCCCCTCTCCCATTCCCCCTGCTTGTGTTCCCTCTCTTGCTGTCGCTCTCTGTCAAATAAATAAAATTAAAAAAAAAACTATTAAGGCCATAAATGTTACAGTTGATATTTTACATGCATGTATTTTAAAAATCTTTATTTATAAATTATATAACATGAGTACTATTCAACAGGTGATGAATCTGCAGCACAAAGAATGAAAAACATTCTCAAAACAAGAGAGCTACTAAATGGCAGAGTCATAAGAAAAAAAATATATCTACAATATTCATAAAGGACAGAAATAAATGACACACATATTGGGCATCATAACCGATAGGCTCACAATTCTAGACATTTCAAGAGATAAATATCACTATCAGAAAAATACTTAGCAAACTAAGAGCAAAATTTTTGCAAATATTAAAACAAATCCAAAACAGCTAAGTATTACTAGCTTTTAATTCAATTGATTTTTTAAAAAATTGAGGCCTTTGTCCCAGGAATCCTGACAAAATGAAATTATCAGTGCATTTTTTAGTAATAAACAAAAAAAAAAATTATGCAACCACTTCGGATGATATTTTGTACTACACCCATCATAAAATTGCTTCAAGGAAGTTTAATTCTTAAGTCTTTTGGAGTAGATATGCAATTTAGATATAAAATTTCGGTATATAAAATTTAGATGTAAAAATTCATGGCATTTTTGATGACATTATGTACTTGCTTTTCTTACCAAGTTTATAATAATCATTTTGTTAGTTATTTTTTGTTAAATTTTGTTAGTTATGTTTATGCTAATTTTGTTAGTTATGTTTATGCTAATAACTTTCTCCTACAGCCTTAAGCATAATTACAGTAATTTTTAACAATACAATTTCAAGGGGCACCTGGGTGGCTCAGTCAGTTAACTAATCTGCCTTCAGCTTAGGTCATGATCCCAGGGTCCTGGGATAGAGCCCGGCATTGCATCGGACTCCCTGCTCAGCAGGGAGCCTGCTTCTCCCTCTCCCTCTGCCTGCTGGCCCCCTGCTTGTGCTCTCTCTGTCAAATAAAAATAAAATCTTTAAACAAAAATACAATTTCAAAAACACAGTAATTGTTTCAACAACTGAAAAAGAATATTCCCCTCACGGGAGTAGGAAGCCAGGACATCTCTAAGTGTACCACCAGATTTACATGATGATTATTATCATAGTAATCTCTAAAACTAATGTTAGTTAGGACAAATGCTACTCATACCAACAAACTGTTACACAGAAAAGCTACTATCCTAGTAACACAGACATTCAATATAAAGTTTCCTATATATCCATGCTTCTCTTTCTGCCAGTCCATACTGTTCATCACTCCCAGAGTATCCGTCCTAAAGTAAAGGTACATTCACAATAAAAATAACTGGTTTTACCGTGGTCTAGGCCCGGCTGTAAGCCCTTTTACATACAGAAACTCATCTCATCTTCACGACATCATGAGAGTAGCTATCATTACTGCCCTGATTTTAAGAAATAGCAACAGAAGCCTAGAAATTTATTCATAATTGGCAGGGCCTGCACTAGAAATCAGGCCCGTTTAACCACTGCATTTTGCTCTTTACTTTCTTCAGCTGCTTTAATGCTGTTTATATTTCAAGGCTCAAACCAAAAGCAAGTATTTCAATAAAGCTCTTTAAAATCACGCAGTCCGTCAAAACAAATCTTCCCTTTCTCTTCTCAGAATCTGTAGCTATTCTTCTCTGACCCCTTACACTTACTGAATAGTTGCTATATGCTAGGCACTGTTTCTATACATGAATCGCATCACAAATGATGTAGGTCATAGAGTATTCTCCACTCCATAAATATAAGAAATGAAGACATTTAAAAAGACACAGGAAGTCACCGGGCTGGTGAGGATTCAACATGAGCAGCTGTGTTCTCCATACCATGCACAGCACACAACATCCTATTGCCCCCTGCAAAGAATAGAAGAGGGCTCCTATCCAGGGTCTCCTTATTAGATTCTTAGATTATTAGACTCATGGCCTTTGGTGGGTTGTGGTGCCCCTTAGCCTCAGTTTCTTCACTGGTAACCTAAATATAAAAAGTGTTTACCTCGCAGTATTGTTCAGAAAACTAAATAACACAGGAGGACGCTCACTAAACATAAATTTTAGCAGCTACTATTGTTACTATTATACAACCTTGTCATCCTCTAGGGGAAGAGCTTTGAAAGTAACCACATACTCAAAAATGTTGCCTCTCTAGTATTTAAGTATGCAACAACAACAACAAAAATGTTCATTAAATGTCTGAAGGGTTTTAGTCTTCACTATTTGGAACTCTAAGAGAGAAAAGTCCATTGGAATATGTTGTATCCAGTAGCTATTTTTCCTCATCTAATATCCAAATCCTTCTTAGAGTTTATAGAGCCTTCACAACAGTCTTCTTTTTTTAAAAAACTACCATGTTTTTAAAAATATTTAATTAAATTTAATTTAAATTAAATTTAATTAAAAAATTACCATGAAGGTTTTTTTTTTTTAAGATTTTATTTATTTATTTGAGTGAGAGAGAGAGAGTGAGATCATGAACAGGGGGGAAGGGTAGAGGGAGAAGCAGACTCCCTCCTGAGCCGGGAGCATGATGTGGGACTCGATCCCCAGGACCCCGGGATCATGACCTGAGCCAAAGGCAGATGCTTAAACAAAAGATCTACCCAGGTGCCTGAAGATAATTTTATTAATATCCCATCCTCATATTTAGCAACTCTTAACTTGTAGGAAGTTTTTACAGTTTGGGCCGAGGGCCATTTCTTCATTCCTTTTGTTCTGTTTTTGGTAGCTATAAAAACTATGGTCCAAGCCCTCTGCCATATACTTAGAGTTTACCATTTCCCTTCTTTTTTCAGGCTAAATAATCTCAGTTTCTTTAGGAATTTCACATATATCATCTTTGGTCACTTTTAAGATGCCTACCTCTAATAAATAGCGTTTATATTGGATTAAATATTATAAACTATATTCAAAGTTACCTTAGAGATATTTATATCCTTAAAATCACAGCTTGAAACTATCTAGCTCCCAAATCCACCTTGGGTGTAGACTATCTCCCTCTAGCATCCCTCCCAGGCATCTCCATTGCATCCTACCCCTCAGACATTTTCTCAAAAGACTGAAAGAAATCCCCTCCCTCCTATGCCTCTCTCCACTGATAGGAGGGTACAAGGAGGTCATTTTTTAAGATATTTCTCCCACAGAAATGCAATCGAGATAGAAAACCAATACTACAGATGAAGACTAATCAGTACTATATATAATAATATGTATAGTAATGAAAATAATAACAGGATAATAGTGAATACTAAGAACTGAATATGTACTAAGTGATTTAAAATTCATTCATTCAATAAATATTTAATTAATTTAACAAATGCATTAAGCTGCTCCTTTGTGCTCAGCATTTTTTCCAGGTGCTGGGAATAAAGCAATGAACAAAACAAATATTCCTAACTTTGAGGGACTTAGATAACAAAACATGCTAAGTACAATATACAGTATGTTTCACAGTGTGAATTGATAACAAATGTGTAAGGATTTAAACTTTTTAGATAGTGTAACAAAAGAATCTTTCACTGAGAAGGTGACATTTCAATAAAAACCTGAAGGAACCAAGATAGCAAGGTCTGTGGATATCTCTGGCAAGAATGTTCTAGGCAGAGGGGAGCAAGTGCAAAGGCCCTCGGGCAAGAGGTGAAAAGGATTTTAAATACCAGCAAGGAGGCTAACAGGCTACAGGAGAGAAAGGGAAAAAAATGATGGAAGGCATCAGACAGCTAACAAGAGGCTAAATCCTTATTTTGGTACAATTTTGTAGGCTATCATTCACACTGTCTTTTATTACACGGGATAGAAAGCGGCTGGAAAATCTTGGGGAGAGTAAAATTTATGACATTCTAAACAATGACTCCGGTTGCAGTGTTGGGAACAGATTATATGGGAGAGGTGGACCAGTTAGAAAGACAGGATAATAATCCAGGTGAGTGAGGACACATTTTAGTTGGAAGGCGGTGGCAGGGTAAGGAATGACAAGTTGTAGAATTTTCAACTTTTCAACGTATGTAAAGTACAACCAACAGGTTTTACTTGTAAATTGGATATGAGGTGTGAGGGAGAAAAAAGTCATTGTTTTCTACATTTGCAACTGAAAGGAGTTGCCATTTTTGAGGCTGTTAAAAGCTTCAGAAAACATGTTAGGTGTGTGAAGGGGAGAGTAAAAGTTTAGCTTTGGACTTAGTAAGTTGGAGGTATCTATTAGAAAACCTAGTGGAGATGTTTGACAATGTGGCTAAATATGTGAGCCTGCAGTTGTCGTAAATGTTTGGGCTAGAGATAAAAATTTGGGAATAATCAGAATTTAGATAATATTTAATGCCAAATAAGAAGGTATCACCAAGGAAAAGAACATAGGTAGAAAACAGAAAAGTAGCAAAGACGGAGTTCTGGGCATCTCTGAGATTGGGGATGATAGAAACTATTGACGAGGGCACCTGGGTGGCTCAGTCGTTAAGCGTCTGCCTTTGGCTCAGGTCATGATCCCAGGGTCCTGGGATCGAGCCCCGCATCAGGCTCCCTGCTCAGCGGGAAGCCTGCTTCTCCCTCCCCCACTCCCCCTGCTTGTGTTTCCTCTCTCACTGTGTCTCTCTCTGTGAAATAAATAAAAAACAAAATCTTTAAAAAAAAATTAAAAAAAAAGAAGAAGAAACTATTGACAAAAACAAAGGTAGATACCAGAAAAATAAAGGAACACTAGAAAAGTGGGGTGCACAAAAGAAAGCTGAAAAAAGGGTTTCAAGGAAGAGAGACAACCTGTATCAAAGGCTGCTGAAAGATCAAGTAAAGATGAGAAGACTAAGATCTGATCTCTAGATTTCACAGCATGAACACTGAAAAGAACAATTTTGATAGGATGATCAGGATTAAAGCCTGATGGTTAAAAGACGATGGAAGGAGGAAAATTCGGTCAGAAGCTTTCATCCTCATACCTGTGTATAAGCGGAGTAAATTGCCCATAATTAATCACCCCGGTTCTAAGGTCTGCACCTTAACCACTGGCAATATTGTAGTCTCCTTCACCCATCATATGTAAGTGATTGCTTCTGACTTACGTTAGAGCAGTGTTTTTTCATAGAAATGCTCCAATTTGTATATATTGAATATTTTCTCCTTGAGTTCTTGATTTTTGCCTTTCTTCCCAAACAGATCAAGGTGTTTACTGTTTTAGATAACTTTCATGTGTCTGAAAACTGTCATATTTATATATTTTTATCAAGAGGCTCCCCAGTTATTAAAGCCAAATAGCTACCAAAAAATGTGGCTTTTGATGCCTAAATGAAACCATGCCCATTATGAAAAGCGTAAAATAGTCTTAAAAATACTTATAATACAATGTAAACTAAAGAAAGCAGGAAACCAAGGTAGATATATATAATATTAGAATTGTTTTAAAAGAATATAAAAAGGGTAAAATAAAATATATTAAATATTTTTAAAATTTGGTGACCTCATAAGTGAAAAGTTCTTATTTTCTTCTTTTCTGTATTCCTTAATAGATACACATTAATATGTTAATGGAAAAATACCAACATGCCATACTATGTTATCCTTCAATATAACAAAAAATTCTACTGCATTAATTCTATTATACTGCAATTCATGCCCTTAAAAAAGTTTTCTTATTCCACGATATTTTAATGAACCTCATATACACACTAAAATACATAGTGATCTTTAATAAGCAATTTAATTTAGTACATCTATATTGTAAAATCAGAAAATGTAATCGTTTAGTAAAAGAAGGCTATGGGTCACTACTTTTCCCAGATTAACATGATAAAATAAGCTTTAAAATTTGCTAATGCCAATGGATAATGAACTGAATTTGTAATGACAGAATTTAAAATTAATGTCACTTGATTAACTAATTCAATCATCTTTGCACATATAATCTGACCAACATTTTACTGAAAAAAAAAAAAATCCAAAGCACTGTATTTTGTCAGTAAATTGTATCACTAAGTTGTCAAATACCAGGGAGTAAATTGAGATATAACCTAAAAGTGTTCAGTGAGGAACAAAATACCAGATAGTTCAACTGGTTGTGTCAAACAGAAAAAAACAACCTTTTCAGAGCAGGACTTAACAGACATGATATTTTAACTGGTTATTTTTTTACACTTATCTTTGTCCTGCTTATGATAAATAGTAAAATGCATTTGCAAGAAGTTTTGTTTATGAAGAGAAACTGCAAGGGAAATTTTAATGTTTGTTTTTAATTTAAAATGAGACCAAGCAAAGAAAATTAAGAAGCAAAATCTGAAGAAGCTATTTAATATAATGACCTTGTCGAATATCCCATGGAATGAATTGTGTTTGCTTCACTAGAGTATTACAAAATGCTTACAGAAATGAAATAAAAACCATGATCAGTATTATGGAAATGGAAAAAGCTATTGTAGATGGTCATTAGTTACATAACTATTTTTTTTTCCTCTTTAAGGAAAAACTAATTTTGGATGCTTCCTCTTAATATGTGGAATCATTTTTACTGCATTAACAAAAACAATGTTCCATTTTACTAATGAAGTACCAAAAGACAGTGCATTTGAAGTAGCCTGAGTGTTCTGAAAAGAATTTTATGTAACATATTTCTTTTTTTTTGCAATTATGTTGTTAATCACCATACATTACATCATTAGTTTTTGATGTAGTGTTCCATATTTCTTAAGGCTTAAATGCAAGCCTTCTAACATCATTGTTTGGAACACAGAAACCTATAACCTTAACTAGACACTAATGAGAATACTAGTAGGTAAGTAATCTGAGTCGGGGCAAAAGCTCTGATATTCTTAAATTTTTAGAAAACAGAAAAGGAATTTATCATGAATAAAAGAAACAAAATTGTGTCAAATTTATATAATTTCCTCTATCCACTGGTCATAAATATCACATTCTATATATAAGGTACTAGTGTTTAAGTTTTCCTGTAGGAATAGCATCCACAGGGGCACCTGGGTGGCTCAGTCGTTAAGTGTCTACGTTCGGCTCAGGTCATGATCCCGGGGTCCTGGGATTGAGCCCCGCATCGGGCTCCCTGCTCAGCGGGAAGCCTGCTTCTCCCTCTCCCACTCCCCCTGCTTGTGTTCCCTCTCTCGCTTGTCTCTCTCTGTCAAATAAATAAATAAAAATCTTTAAAAAAAAAAAAAGAAATAGCATCCACATATATATTTGTATGGACCAAAAATAATAAAGTATTAAATTGTTACTATTACTAAATCTTAATATAATAAAAGAAACCAAATTAACTAATTAACAAAATTGTTATTACTATTAAATCTTAAATTAATAAAAGGAACCAAATTAACTATTGGATTCAAGATTATACTTTGAAACTTGAATATTACCATGAACATTGTATCTGCAGCCAAAAGACCATACTTGAAACAATTTATTCTTCATACATCTAGCCAACATTTATTGAAAAACTGCCATTTCTTTTCTTTTCTGCTGGATGTATAACTCCCATAGGAAGGCTGGCATAGCTGTGCTGGGAAGTGAAATGGTCAGCAACTACATAGTACATGTATACATATACATGTATCTTGAGGAAAAAGTAGAGTCAATGTCTGCTGGGACTACCAAGGCAGATTTTGTCTAAATAGACAGGCCACAAAGGGCTCAGTCACAATCACCAATTTTAGACAGATGGGTAAAATGGAGGTTTTAGTATTTTGATATGTACCTTCACCTGGAAACTTAGAAAATGCTTTTAAACCAAGTACATATAACAGGAACCTGCTCAATTTCTGTGGTGTGAATAATGCATTAGAATAATTTAAGGATTGAAAAATTAGTTTAAAAGACAGGCTATGTATATACATATATATTTTGAAAGTAAAATACATGACTCTGAGAGGAAGAGTTTTAGAAGAGGCTTAAAGTAAAATTAGCAGAAGCATATTAACAACAATCAATTATAATAATATAATGCTCACGGTTGTGGCATCTGTTTATAGCTGATGAAAATATTTTATCTTACTTGACCCTTACAGCATTTCTGAGCAGTAAGCAGATTTCATTTCACCAAAGTTTAAGATGAGAATGTCAAACCTTAGCTGCATCTCAACGAATATCATCCATCAGGCAATTAAAGAATTGGTATTAGAAAAGAGGTCTCTAGGGGCGCCTGGGTGGCTCAGTCGTTAAGCGTCTGCCTTTGGCTCAGGTCATGATCCCAGGGTCCAGGGAATCGAGCCCCCAAATCGGGCTCCCTGCTCGGCGGAAAGCCTGCTTCTCCCTCTCCCTCTGCCCCTGCTTGTGTTCCCTCTCTCGCTGTGTATTTATCTGTCAAATAAATAAATAAAATCTTTAAAAAAAAAAAGAAAAGAGGTCTCTATACTCCTATTTTCATAAAATAAATCTAGTCTTTATATTTCTACTTTTAAGTTAAAGGGCCAAGGGCAACTTATTCTGATCCACTGACCTTAAATATTCCGATCAATTCAGACTGGTGACTGAAGGAAAAGTTGAAACCAGAGACTGACCTGCTCTAGTAAGTATAAACTGCAAGAAGAAAAGAGGCCATAAAACTATACCGCTGTTCAAACCAAGGCAGAACAGAGACTCAAGGTGAACACTAGAAGCTTTTTTAAAGAGTCTTAGCAAGGTCATGCTGATAAATTGAAATGAATAAGACTTGGAAGTACTAATAAATCATGCTAATTTCTTCAGAACCCACTGTCCTGGCCTCTCTGAACCCAGAGGTAATGGGCAGATCATTCACATTCCTGATTAATAATTTTGAAATTTTTATATATCTTACAGTAGCTTATTGAGTCAGAGTTCAAATTCTGTATTCTATTTGGGTCACTAGAGCATAAAAAAAAAAGTCTTATCATGTCTGGGTAATAGAGGACTTCATATGAATATAATATATGCCATTGTGTTCATTTCCCAAATAAACAACCTCAACCATTAAAATTTCTTCTCATACCCTTCCTTTATTCCTATAATTATTTGTATTGCTCTTAATATAATTTTGCCTTAAATAATTTTGTTTCTGTAAGTCCATTTTATATTGTAATGTAATATACTTAGACTTCCAGGTATTTGGAATAAACTATTTGATAGAAGCAGCATAGTTTAGTAATTAAGAGCATGAACAATGCAGCTAGACTGCCAAGGATTCCATCTCTGATCCTCCAGTCACTGGCTGTGAGACCTAAGGGAAGCCACTTACCTTCTCTATACCTCAATTTGTTCCCCTCTGAAAAGGGAATGTATCATTATCTATATCATAGGGTGTTTGAGAGGATTAAGAGGTAACACATGTCAGTCACTTAGCAAAACCACCACCACCTAAGATTTTTCACTCTTTTCTCTTTCTGTGCTTCAGCTAGGTTATCAATATACCACAGCCACTGATCAGCATTTTTGAACTATACAACATTTTATTCAGACTTCTTTGTTTATCTAATCAGAAATATTTTTCAATTTTTTCCCAAGTTTTCATTTCTTTCAATACAACTACAACATCTCAAATCAGTATCACAACGGTTTGACATTTCTACCTATAGTTTAAATTTTGTAACTCTAATTATATCCAGTATTGCTGCCTACCAAATTCCTTCTTTGCCTATTATCTTTCAACAAATTTGATATCACAACCTAAATATAAACATTAAGATGATGTGTGGGAAAACAAAATAGGCTGCTTCCCTTTTTTGTTCTCAAGGTTATGACTAATAGAGAAAATTATACACCGTTGATTAGAAAATAATCAACGGTTGGAAAAATAAGGCTACCTATTAAGATAAAAGGGATAAAAACCAAGAACATACTAATGGCCACTTTACATATTTTATGCATAAGCATACAAATATCTAAATAACTAAATAGGCTTTTTACCATGTTTTCCATGAAAACAATTCATAACATAAACTTAAAATGCATTAAAAATAGAAATGGTATAAAATGGCAGAGAATATATTTATATATGTATGTGTATATAACTATAAACATATATCATATATACCTAGGTATATAAGCACACACGTAAAATATAAAGAAATATAAATATGTATACACAGACTTATTTACTTCCTTACACAGAACAGCACACAACTAAATTAATAACTCCAACCATCTGGATCACTTTGCCCAGAACAGCAGCAAACGTCTCCTTCTGGGAAGAGTTAGGACCTATCTCCATAAGCTACAGCAGCTCAGCCTGAAAGATTCCTCTCTTGGGATTCTTGAACCAGAGGTCAAATAAATGGAGAGACTCAAGTCCTTTCCTTTCATGTTGAGCTGCAAGTCTGGGGACTAACAAGCACTGAAAATTTTCAACTCCTAACATACACTCAAATCATTAGGTGCCCGAATGTACCAAAGTAGTAATTAGGAATAACAAAGAGCACCGCATTGCTGCTCTTAATTTTATACTTTTGACAGGACAGTTATTATAAAGATCCAAATTTGCCTAGGCAAAAAGAAAATCCTCTATCAGAATGTTTTGGAAGAAGCATACCTTTTCATAAAAATTATACTCTCTACTACATAATTACTCTTCAGCATAGAATTCAAAATCTTAAAAGGACCATGATAGTTGTATTAACTGAAAATATAACACACATGGGTTCACGCTCCATGGATGTCAGCACCTCAAATAATTTTCTCGTAATTGATATCAGTCAGCATCGTGCTTGAACTTGTTTCCCTGCTTCCAATCTGAACCCCTTCTGAAACATTCTCTACCACACCTGGCCCATACATATATAGTACTCAATATGTATCTGTCAAACTAATAAACTTTTAAAATAACTAAATATATCCTAACCTATTGACCACCTCAGAAACTGTCCTGGTTCTGAGTGATTAGTCAAAAAATATTTATAGAATAAATGTTAAGAAGTAGTGAATGTTAACATTTTCAATGGCTAACTCAAAAATAAATAGGAGCAAGGTGTAGTGTGAAAATACCACCTATGAAACATTGATTGATTCATTTACTGATTCATTTAACAAATATTGACTATAGATAAGGTACAACTTTATGAGCCATGGAGAAACATCACAAAAAAACAAAGCCCTATTGACCCCACAGTGTAATGGAAAATAACAATATCTAACATTTTTTGAGTGCTTACTCCATATAAAGGTACTAGTATTTGGTAAGCATCATTTCCTTTGATCTTCACTACAACCTATAAATCAAGCACTAATATAATGCCATTTAACAGATGGTAAAAGAGGTAAGCAGTTACTGCCTTTGTGTGATCCAGCTAGGAGTCTGGGCTTGATCAAAGTTGATAAAGGGACATTGTGTTGTATAATATGGTGAGCCTTATATAGAGAAAAAAATAGAGAATTCTGGTGTATCATTTTAGGAAGAAGAGATTTGTGGTTAAAATAACTATGGGTTATTATTGCTGTTACATTTTCTATAATCATTGAAAAATAAACAATAACCAATACTTAATTACCTTTAAAGTAGAATCATATCATAAATAGTTCTCAGCAGTTGAGAACATTTTAATATTGCTTTTGTTTTCTGTTATTCAGAGAATGCTTTTTAAATGTTAAAAATTGTACAGGAAACAAATCCACATATTGATGGAACACATCTCGACATACCAAAATAAAAGATTATCAAGTTTTACTACTTCATAAGATTCAAAATGTTCTGTTATATTTAAAACTAGCATTGCTATTTTACACATTATTAACTAGGAACATCACAAAAATTTTATTCACTTAATATTCAACCATAACCAGTCCTTATAGAAATAAGATAAATATTTTAAGGTAAACGCATATATCTTAAATAACCATATTCCCAACCACTTCACCAACCCTTCAAAATTCTCTTCTGAAATTATACTAAATAAAAACTTGGTTAAAATAATTTTTTTTTTTTTACTTTTTAAGTCCAGAAATCTTTACTTTCACTTGTAGTATTATTTTGCCATAACTGCAGATTTCCACACTTCTTAAGACAAATTTAGCTAACTGGTGCAGTAGGAGACAAAGGAATAATTTATTTAAAAAATTAACCACTGAATATTAAAAGGCAGATTTATCAGATTGTCAGATCTTCCAGTTTATGAAACAATGTCTAATAAAATGGCAGTCATGATTTACTAAGGGTTTTAAAATTCAGTATTATATCTACCATATTTTATACCTTTGACTAGGCCTTTTCTCACATTTCTGTATCATAGAAATTTATTTTTGCTCATTAAATAACCTTAATTCTGTCTTGTAAAAGTTTAATTTGAGAATTATGCATCCACATTCCGAAGAATATAAGTTTTGTTAATGTATTTTAAGAATATACATTTATTCTGGCAATACTATCAGGATACTCATTTGAATATGCCATTTTTCCCCCCCCACAGCTCTGCTTTGTAGTAATAAAGAATATTTATTACATGGTCTCAACTGAAGTACCCAGGGAAGAATAATAGCAGAATGTTAAAAGAGCAAGCTGTGACTTTTTTTTTTTAAGATTTTATTTATTTATTTGAGAGAGAGAGAATGAGAGAGCGCACATGAGAGGAGGGAGGGTCAGAGGGAGAAGCAGACTCCCTGCCAAGCAGGGAGCCCGATGCAGGACTCGATCCAGGGACTCCAGGATCATGACCTGAGCCGAAGGCAGTCGCTTAAACCAACTGAGCCACCCAGGCGCCCCAAGCTGTGACTTTTTTAAAGAAAAAAGATTGACAAATATTTTCAAACACATTCAAAAATTACCCTCCTGGTAATTTCAATTTATATGACATAAATATATACAAAATGAAGAATCAGCTACATAGGAAAATAACCGTATTATGATCATTTTGATTAAAAACATTCAAATGTGAATATGGGAATAAAAAGTGTCTTATCTCCGGGTTTTCAGGTTTGATTTGATATGGCTTCTTTTTGCTAACCATGTTTCCTATTTTTTAAATAATATTTGCTTTTATTACCTGTTTAGAAAAAATGCTAAAATTATCTAAAAGTGTTCTCTGATAGTTTTATTTATTTTTGTTAAGGATTTATTTATTTATTTTAGTGAGAGAGAAAGCGAGGGGGGGCAGGGCAGAGGGAGAGAGAATCTCAAGCAGACTCCCTGCTGAGCACAGAGCGCCATGTGGGGCTCAATCTCAGGACTCTGAGATCATGACCTGAGCTGAAATCAAGAGTCAGAAGCTCAACCAACTGAGCCGCCAAGGCACCCCTTCTCTGGTGGTTTTAGATGATGAGGAATCATTAACAAGTCAGCTTGTTTATCTTTAAAAAATGATGGACAAGAAATAATCCACTGGGGTACAATAATTCACTAACAAAGTCTGCAATTTCTCCATATAGAAGATGAATAAAATAAAGGTTCATTAAAAAAAAAAAAAGATTCCATTGATCAAACTGGTAAATTCATTCTCTTTTGATTCTGTTTTGAGCACAGTACAAAACTTCAACATTTTTTCTCACAGAATATGCAAGATCTTTGTGTATCTAACTTAATAAAAAGCAAATGTCTGTGATAGGTCCTTTTATTTGAATGGAGTCATTACTTTCACTAGGACTTTAAGTATGAATCAAGGGGTTTAAACACAGGGAAACTTTGCATTGGCTTTCTTTATTTTTGGTGAAGTCAGACACCATACTGCAGGACTTACGGTTCAAAACACCATTCTGAGTAGTTGTGAGTTTTCTTTTTTTTTTTTTTTTAATTTTTTTTTTTTATTCATGAGAGACAGAGCGAGAGAGAAAGGCAGAGGGAGAAGCAGGCTCCCAAGGAGCAGGGAGCCCGATGCGGGACTCGATCCCAGGACCCTGAGATCATGACCCGAGCCGAAGGCAGACGCTTAACCATCTGAGCCACCCAGGCGCCCCTAGTTGTGAGTTTTCTACTGAAAACCAGAATGGTGTATTAATAACACAATGGGCTCTACTATTTCGATAATGCATTAAGTGATACCTATTGGCCTGAAAGAGCTAATGTACCTTCCTATAGCTGTAGGAAGTGACATAGTCACTGGAAGGAATGAAATATAATATACCTTCCTATTTGGTAGCAGGAAAAAAAAAAAAGAACTATACCTCTTTTATTTTTCCTTACAAAGCTGGAAGTTTTCACTTTGATATAATGAAAGGCATATAAAGAATTTATAAACAATTTTCCTCATTACCAATGTAGGGAAGTTTCACATAACAATGGAAAAGCTTAAAGTTTGTAGTACACTCAAGTATGTAATTTTAGGTGCTCTGAAAGTTGCATTAACTCTCACAAACATCCTGGATAATTATAGGAGGACACAAAATAGTAAGAGCATGGATCATGGCATCTACAGACAACTATACAAAGTTGCCATGCCCCCAAGTATTCATTATCTTCCTTAGGCTAAACTGTCTTTCAATATTTCTTTATATAACATGGTCTGGAACTTCTTCACCATCATAATTTTTCATAATTAGGACCTCTAAGAATGGCTGTTATTCTTAAATTTCTTAAATTTCTTTCTGTTCAATACTAAGCATTTATCTTATCTTATCTCTGGATAAGATTAATTTTCATCAATGACACCACCACAATGTCAAACTGTGGTAAGGTAACTGAAACCTCAAACTTGCAAAGTGATGCCCATGGTTAAAATTACTTTGGTTGTTTCCTTATGCAAACCTGCCCCTTCTGACAGAGCATCTATACTATTGAGCATCACTCATTTGTATATATCTGTCAGCTGTTACTGTAAGTTCCTTGCTCGCACAGGAGCAACTGAGCCTCACATGTAGTAAGCCCTCAATCAGGTTTGCCAAATGAATAAACCCTCCACAGTCTTATCTACATGAGCAGCTCCTAACCCACTTTATCCCAATATAGTAATTCCTCAGATGATCTCTTGAATCGAAGAAATCAGATGCCATAAACCTCTTCTTCAACCCAAGCAAATTTTATAGGCTGAAGAGAACAATTTTGGAATTTATTTCTGAAATGTGATATTTTGCTACCAAGTCAGTGTCCTCTGCAAATAAGGAGAAATTACATTTGATGTTCTTCAAATCACTAAAAAATGATGAACATTTTATAGGAGGACAAGAGACAGAAAAGTATAATATGCCACAGAAAACTTCCTGTCAGAAAGTATCAATAATGTCAATCCTCTAGGTAGAGTTTTTGAATCTATTAATATACATAATTGCCCTTGTATTTAGACCACAGTTTTTATCCCTGCCCATGCAATAAACAGAGAGATTTTGCTATCAACATGGGCTTTTTGTTTGACTTAGAAAATGCTTCCTATAAAACAAAAATCAATAAATTAAATGAGAACTCAATCAACATCACAGCCAATAAAATAATTATTTTTTAGAAATAACAAAATATGTAATTATTTAATCATAACAGTTATCAAAATTAAATATAATTTAATTGCTTATTCAGAGTCATTAATTATGTGGAGTTGAAAAATTACACTATTGAAGCAATCATTTAATCATTAGAGCTGGAAAAATGTCTAAGTACTAATTCATTATTTCTGCTATGCTCTTGGGAAATTATATCCCGTATTTATAATAAAACTAACATAATTATTTTAAAATGCATAACTAATAACATTGGCATGAATCTTTAATATGCTAACTTAATATATGAAAAAGGTCAAATTTATAAATATTTTCTCAAAAAATAAATTTAAGACCATGAAATAAGCAAACAAACAAAAAAAAGGGATGTATACAATTCATAGAGCTCTGATTCAAATGTAGTACACTTGGTTAACTTAAAGTTAAATCTCTTTATTACTTAATGACCGGAAAAGGCTCAACTATTATTCTCACCAATTTCATGTTGCTTTAACTTGTAAAAGACACTTTAAAAAAATGCTTTATAGCTCTAGGCTTTTATGATGCCAGGAAAGACCTAAATATGAAAACTCTCTTCAAGGGAACAGTAGACAGAAGAGGGACTTTTGGCTGACCTTTTAGGGGACATTATTCAAGGATTCATATGCTGCAGAATTACAATTAGTCTCTGACAGTGACTTTTGTTAATCAAGTTTGCATTTCCTTTGAACTTTACAATCCTGTACTTGCGTGCATCTGTTTAACTTGCACTTACTCAAGCAACCTATCAGAATCACTAAATTATGCAAAGCAACTATTGGCAATTCTTATATATACATGTATTTCCAAAAAAAAAAAAAAAAACCCATGTGTCTACTTTTTCATATAAGTGACTTTGAAGGAAGGTCTTAAAGAAACCTTCATTTTCCCTGAGTGATGACTGTGGAATAAGGGATTACTTGCCATGCTGTAGTTAATAAATCACAGGAATTGTTTTCTCTCTCTCTGATATAGCATAGAAAATACTGCTGACCTCAAAAGAATACTTCTTAAAGAAGGACCACTGTCAAGGCACTATTTTATTTGTGGTTGATATGTAACATAAATCCATCTCATTGAATTATGGAGATACTGAAGTGTATCTATCCCAGACATTCTTGGTGAATGAACAAGCACATAAAGTGAATTACAAAATCATGAAATTAAAGATCAAAAATAAATAATGCCAAAGATAATTTGGCCCGGAATCTTCCAAAGTGTGTTTTACTGAACCCAAGTTCTGCAGATATAAATTAAGTGTATGAGGCTCCATAGTCAAATAGGTAGAGAAATGCTAGGATAAACAAAGTTAAATTGTTTTTTCTCCCTATAGGAATTCTCAGACTTTAAGATGTTATTATGCACTGTAAATGTGTAAGAGGAAATAATATGCTGTGTTTGCCAAACTCATTTGATTGTGGGATTCTTTTTTTATGTAACATCTGGGTCTAGCATCTATTATATTTTAGAAAATGATGATCTAGTCCAAACATTACAATTTATATTGCCTAGATTAGTGAAGCGACTTGCCAAGGTTGTATTACTAGTCAGCACAAGGGCAAGGACTAGAACCTGAGCTGGCCAGGGTCCTTCCAACACATCACTTTTGACACAGGGTAAGACATCTTGCTGGGCTGGTGTGATGGAGGGAGAAGGAGCAAAGCTTTCGAGCATATTTGCAAGGCTATAAGGATGACCTGAGATGTAACACAGATAAGAAAGAAAATCGGTGAATTAAAAGTACTGATACAATGAGGGATCTGAGAGAGTTGGAAGAATAAAAGACTGTAAGCAGAAAGGTAGGTCTAATTTTTGTGGTTTTGACAAAAAGCTGAAATATCTGGTGATGATAAGATACAGGATATTCATGGCAGAGGGGTAAAGTAATAAGAAATGGTTAAGCCTCAAAACTAAGAGGTGTTGGGGCGCCTGGGTGGCTCACTCGTTAAGCGTCTGCCTTCGGCTCAGGTCATGATCCTAGGGTCTTGGGATCGAGCCCTGCATCGGGCTCCCTGCTCGGCAGGAAGCCTGCTTCTCCCTCTCCCATTCCCCCTGCTTGTGTTCCCTCTCTCGCTGTGTCTCTCTCTGTCAAATAAATAAATAAAATCTTTAAAAAAAAAAAAAAACTGAGAGGTGTTAAAACCACAGCTGTTTGAAGTCACTGAGAACAGGGTTAAGGATTTGGTGAGACTGACCCTTAAATGTTCCCCGAATGAGAAAAAGACAAGGAGATCAAGTCTTGTCAGCAATAAGTGAGGAAGAAGGTGGGAAAGCCCAGCAGCAAGAATCTCAAAAGAATATGGCTTGTCAAGGGGCGCTGGGTGGCTCAGTTGGTTAAGCGTCTCCCTCTGGCTCAGGTCATGATTCCAGGGTCCTGGGATCGAGGCCCGCATCGGGCTCCCTGCTCTGTAGGGAAGCCTGCTTCTCCCTATCCCACTCCCCCTGCTTGTGTTCCCTCTCTCGCTGTGTCTCTCTCTGTCAAATAAATAAATAAAATCTTAAAAAAAAAAAAGAAGAATATGGCTTGTCAAAAAAAGAAGATAAATATGAAAGAGCAAAATGGCAGCCAAAGAAGACAACTGATTTCTTTTTTCCCACCCTGAGCTAGGCAGGGTGTGAGGAATGGATGTGCAAGGCAACATATTCTCCTCAGGGATCACCCAGAAATAAATTAGAAAGGAAATTATATATATGGCATTTATCTGAAGAGAGAGCTTAAGTTTTCATTTCAGTAAATATTTATATCCTTGGTTATCCTGACAATGCAAGTAGAACTACACAATAAGTAAAGAGTCATGAACTAATAAATTTGGTCAACTGGCTCTACAGGTTTGATCCAAATTTTAACTTTAAGCCAAAACTATAAAGTTCCTATAACAAATAAGAAATAATACTCTGGGACTTGAAGAAATGAAATGGATTGTAGCCCTTCAAGCATCATAAAAACCCTTCAGCAGCAGCACTGTGGGAATGCTGAAATAGGCATATTTAATCCTACAGTAGGGAATACAATTGGTACAACCCATGTGGGAAATAACTTGGCAAAGGGCATCAATCCATTATTACATGACTACTATTTAACCCAATATTTATATAACTTCTAATATGCCCTAAGAGACTAATACTTAATACAGAGAAAGCACGACATGAAAGATACTTACCTTATTATTTATGATTGCCAAAACTGGATATGTATTGAGTATCAAAATAAAGACATATAGTTAAAATATCATAGTAGCGCTATATAATAAACAGATAATACAGAATGTATTTAGTATACAGAAAGTATACTAATGTATATGGAATGTAGGGGATTTGAAAAAAAAATAAGGTTGGACAGAAAGAAGACAGTATGAAAATGCCCATCCCACTCTCTCTGCCCTCTAAAAGCGAGACAAAGCAATTAGAAATCACTAATTGCTGTAACAAAGAGAAGCATGGAAGATACGGTAGGAAAGAGGAAGGTGAGAAACGATTCACTGAGAAGGTGATATTTCGGACTGGACTTTCAAATGAGGATTAATAGAGCTAGTCGGGCTACCCTCTGGTGAACAGCAAGCAAGCAGTCAGATATGAGTAGAACAGAATTATTCCCTAGAGCAGAATGTCCAATTTAGTTTGAATCTGAGTAATGATGGCTCTGATGCATGTCCTGTCTAAAATACAAGCCTAATCACCACATCACAGGTATCAAAATAAAGCACTGCATCCTCAGATGGAGTACGTTTTGAAGTCCAAAACAGGCAGAGTTAGATACCCTACCCAACCTCACACTCCTCTTTACGCGGCAGCCAGGGCCAGCTGAAAAAAAAAAGAAATTATGCTAAACAGGGATTTCGATAATGTTGTTTTTCAGTTATTTTGACCAGACTGACTTCCTCTATCTGTTTTAAGAGTTACTGTCCAAGTACTTACTCTGAGAAGAAGTCAGCTGGCAGCAGACTGGCTCCAAAAAAACCTGAGCTTCACAAACCCAAGGACCAAGAAATTGGAGATTGTCCCCCTGGGCTCCATCATCATGCAGAACCAATTCCAAACTATAGACCCATCTCTGCCAATTTATACTAACATACAAAGGACAAGACAATTTTAGCTATAAGACTATGTAAATATCTGTGTAGCTATGTGTTGTTACTAAAACAATTCCAAAAGAAAAAAAAATTATTTTAAAAATATAGTATAAAAGAATTTCATATTCCCACTAATATTTAAAATACATACGAAACATCTTCCATGGTATAAACAACTATCAAATGGGTGCTACTCAATAACAATGAACTCAACCTTTGTGAGTTAAGGCACCATAACTTTATGATCAATAGTAAAGTGAGGCTAGAAGGTGTGTATTCCGTATCTGAATCAAATAAACCAAGTCCATTGCTCATTCATTATTCTGTATACATGTTCCTCGGTTGCTGAAATGCAAGATGGTGGCATGGGTGTTTACTTAAAAATCTCTCAGATCTCCTTTTGTATAAAAGAAACTAACCTAAGTGCCTTGCTGAGTCTAACAAACATCTAAATAAAACTGTGCTGATATCCACAATCAACAAATTTGTAGATTGTCTACGTTTCTTTGACAATCCAGATCACTCCAGATCACCTAATTAAACATTTATGGAAGGTTTAGTATGTATGAAGGATCGTGCTAAGGGCTTGTGTACATATGTTTTCATCAAGTCTCAAAATAAATATCTATGAGTTAGGAGTACTCTTATAATTGTTTAATAGGAAGTGCCGAGAAGTGAAGTATCCTGAGCAAAAACTAGAAAAGAGTGATTTCGGAGAGTCAGGTTCGTGGGAAAGCATTTAAATACTACACTGGTGTGCCTATGAAGAGAATTTTAAAATCTCCTCAATACTACCATCAGTACTCATGAATGAGAGCAATGTCATGGATTAGGAATTATTGCATATGTGTGAAACATGGAGTGATCATGAGTCAACTTTGCTGGCAAAGTATGAAAGATACTTACCTTATTATTTATGATTGCCAAAACTGGATATGTATTGAGTATCAAATACATACAGTGGAAAGTGTTACTTGATAAGATCTAACATAAAATACACTTTCATAATACTGTTACATTCTTTTGGTTTATCTAAAATTTCTAAGACTACAATTTACATTCATTTAACATGTTCATTTATAATTTATACACTGACTTTCACTTAATAGTTATTCAATATTTTTTGACAAATGGAAAATATATGGTGCTATCCGCACAATTTTTTAAAATGCATATAAAAATTGAATATATATAAAGTGTTCTTCTGGTGACCAAATTTTAGAAATGCATAATTAAATCAGCTCAGTTGATGAGCAGAGCCATATATAGAATGATACATTTATAACATTAGATGTCACACATGATGACCTTTCTCCATGATCCTCACTATGTTTCTGAGCTTCTTGTATGAAAATCAAAATGCCTACTTCACATACAAATCTCTGTGCCACAACAATACCTGATAAATCCAATGAATCTCTTCTCTGTCTCTCTCTCTCTCTCACACACACACACACACACACCAGTGAATCGTAGGCACACTAAATTTTGAGAACCACCTACAAACATAAGGAACAGAAAAACAAGTTTCTTCCATTCTGCATTGTCATGAAAGTCCTTGAAGTACTCAAACGAGGTATTAAAACTCAATGTTAAGGGACACCTGGCTGGCTCAGTTAGTGGGACATAGGACTCTTGATCTCAGGGATGTGAGTTCAAGCCCCATGTTGGGCGTAGAGCTTACGAAAAAAAATTCAATGTTAGAAAGATCGTGATATAACAAGTATTTTTTTTACTTTTAATTACAGTAGCTAAAAGACCTCAGACCTGCCTTGGATCCATCTACATTTATGAAAATATCAGACATTGCTATCGTGTGTTGTGTGTGTGTGTGTGTGTGTGTTTGTGTGAGTGTGTGTTTATAAGAGTATGTATAAGAATTTATACAGGCCAATGCTCTGCATAAACAACCAAGGTAGAATAATACGAATAAACTTACGTGTCTTAAAAAGCCAAAGAATCTCCAAGGGAGCACTGACTTTCAGGGTCGCACGTTAAGTTCATTAGTTAAATGAGAAAACATGTGAAGCAAAGTACTAGGCCAGTGCTCAATACTTTAATGTGATCATTTAAATATCAGTTTATACTGATTTTTCACAAAAAGAATGAGTGCATCATTTCCATCTAAGTCAAAATTTCAACAAAACTAAACAGAAAAGAGGAAAAGAGGAAGAGTACCAAGACTTTCACAAAGCCTCTGCAAACTCCCTGGGAGGGGCTGGGAAGAACAAAAGGCAGGGGCAGAGCATTTTCTTAGTTTGCTATATTGTCCCAACTGCTTTTCTTCATAACTCAGGGTTTTAATTCTATCTCTCAACTAATGGGTGAGGGTGTGGAGGGAAGGAAAAACAAACTTCTCCTTGATTTGTGATTGTCACTTATCTGCTGAAGGTTCTGTCATTTTTTGTTCTCAAAAGCACCTCAGACACCCACAGACAAGAGAGAATAAACCAGAGACTCAAAGGAGGTAACCACAAAGAGGTCAAAGGCACATCTTCCTTTGAGAAGACAGTTCCGGGTTAAGAATTCTACTGGACTGCTGTGGACAAAGCAGGAGCTTACAAGGATCAGAGAGGCACTTCTAAAGCACAAGCCAAGAATAATCAATGTGGCCACCTGCCAGGTAAGGTAAGTGCAAGAAAACAAAGGCCAATTCACCCCCACCTCCCCAGGTAGCCAATCAGCCTCAAATGTAGCCCACTTTAGCCCAAGAATCAGGTTTTAAAACTAGAAACTTCCCTCCTCCTCAAGCACACCACATTATGTAAGTATGGAACAGAGTGATAACTGCATATATTTGCCTCCCGTTTCCAGAAAATCCCATCTTCAAAGCTAGTTGTTTTTTTGTTTTGTTTTGTTTTTTTTAAGGGATTATAAGAAGACTAAGAAATACAAAGGATGCCTTTGTGGCTCAGCACACTGTTTATACCCAGATATCATGAAGCTTTGCATTCAAACCCCAGTCGTAATGGAGTTCCACAGTAGAATGGGTACAGTGAATGCCACCACCATGAATGTTGGCAGATTATTATACAAAGGGCAGTTATCCTGCAGAGAGGGCTGGCAGGTTGACAGGGGACCAACAAACGAATAAACTGAAAGGCATAATGAGCCCGATTTCCACCCTAATACACTCTCTCTCTCTCTCTCTCATGCTGAGGAAAACAAGCCACCAAAATAACCTGCTACCCTCCATACTCCTTACAATGCTTTTAGAGGGGAAAACTGCAAACAGACAGACCTTCTCAAGCAGCACAGTCCTACCCAGAGAATGAAAATAAAAGAAAGGAGCAGAGGCTCAGCTTCACAGACCTTACAGGACTTCATAGACTCCTCTGGATCCCACCACATGGGCAGGTTGGAAGGTATTTTCAATCTATATGGAGTATGGATAACAAATCATTTCGCAGGTCCAACTCATTTTTGAAATGGAAAAGGAAAACAGCCATCCCAAACTATTTGCTCAAAAAAGGAGAATTTTCAGAAAGATTTGAGGGGGAGCTTATTGTTTGGATTTGACTGCCAATATGAAAACTGTAGCTTGTGTCGTCTTGCACTGATCTAAATACTATTTACAGTATTTTTATTTTTAAGGTGTACAATGTGATGTATACATTGTGAAATGATTACCACAATTAATTAACACATTCATTTGCAGTATTTTAAAAGCAAGTTCAATGTTGTATATATTACAATTAAGTTCTCATAGAATACATCTTATATACTCTATTATTATTAATCTATATAATCTTTGTTCTCTATCCAACATGTTTTCCACATATATATAATATCCTTGGTTTCCTTATTAATAATCTTACAATAAATAAAATTCTAATTATCAGTGAAAAGCATTTAATCACAGTTTACATTAGATATTTAGATGTTAACAACAGTTAATCGAATACTTCCTTACTTTCATGCAATCACAATGATATACCAGTTGCAATACAAAAATCACTTGAGGGGCGCCTGGGTGGCTCAGTTGGTTAAGCGACTGCCTTCGGCTCAGGTCATGATCCTGGAGTCCCGGGATCGAGTCCCGCATCGGGCTCCTTGCTCAGCGAGGAGTCTGCTTCTCCCTCGGACCCTCCCCCCCTCATGCTCTCTCATTCTCTCTCTCTCAAATAAATAAATAAAATCTTAAAAAAAAAAAAAAAAGTCACTTGAGAGTTTGAAATACAGTTTACAGGAATGAAGAAATATTTCTCAAATCCTGAAATCTGGGAATAAGATGTAGTTATATACACATGAATGGATCTTTTTGATTTGTGCTTCCATTTTGCCTGTGCATTGTCCTAGAAATATGTAAACTGTAGGAACTCTGATACATATTTGGACATTTTACTCCTATCAGCCAGTCTTTGCCCCAATGGCTGCAACTGTCAAATCTTTTGCTTTTTTGCTGGGTAAATTGCTCTAAGTAAAAAAGAAACTGACATTCCACTCTTAAAAAATGAAGCTTTTGACATTTCAGGATGTTAATAGATGGATAAACTGTATAACAGGAACATCAGTTCTGAAAGAGAATTTGACCTAAATAGCCATACATTGCACTCACACATTTATAATTTGCACTAGGAGATGAATGAGCAAAGATGAAGTAGAACCATTTTTCAAGATTCATGCTGTGATTTCTCATTACAGGGATAATCTTAAACAGTAATGGTATCTCTTTAAAAGCTGAATAATTTTAAGAATTTAAAACAGAATGAAAAGGTATCAATACATTAAACATTGCTTTTTAGGTATCTCCCATTTACATGAGACAAGCCCATCCTTGGATAAAAATTCTCCATGAAGTTTGCTGAAAGGTGTTTTCTTCAAACAAAAAATAGATAACTGGTTATTAACTCAACATTTTATTCATTTTTAATAAACTAGTTCTACTTTAAGCAAGCTTTTCTAAGGAAAAAATAATTTTTCATAAAAAGCTTACAAATGTGTTTTTTAAAAGAAGTTATTAAATTTATATGGATTATACTCATTCTTTTGTGTTTAATGAGGAAGCAAATATTGTGCCTTCTATATAAATTTAGGAAATTTTATTCAATATCATGATAGAATACCACTTAAGACTAGATTTTGTCCCCATTTAACCTATTAGGATGACAAATCTCTTTCTAAATCCAATTTGATGAATAGAAAAATCCTACGGAAGCTGTCTCACAAATCTAACTCGACTGAATTCAAAAAGACATATTTTATGGCCTTGTCAAGGAGTTTTTAAAAATAGGTAGTGTATAAAATTGTATTCACATGTTTGTTCTTCCTAAGCAAAATAAAAAAGATTAACATGGTTAAACCCAACTAGAGACATCTGCAGAAGGTTTCCCAGAGTCCCAAAATATGGCTAGAGAAACCCTGCTTCTAAGGTACATTTTCTGTATCTGTTTGAGGAACAGGACATTTAGTGATAGTGACCACTGTTTTTTCCTTTGAACGTGTTAGGTATTTATTTTTAAAATGCTTCTTTTTACTTTCATTTTATGCCAAAATGTACCCTTTTCAGCTTTGCCACACATAATTAATATCTCTTCAATACAGAGTATTTTTCTCAGAGTATCTTTACGGATTATACCAGAGAGCAGAGAGAAATTTACAAAAAGTTCAAAGGGTAGACCTTCTCTCCCTCCTTCCCAATGTTCCAGAAAATCTGTCCTAACATTCAGATAAAGAAATACATTTAAATTATCTGCAAACAATGGAATATATTTCTTATGTATTTTTGGCAAATGAAATTTTATATTGAATGATGTTTTGGCAATACTAAGATCAGGAAGTTCAATAAAATTGAAAGTTTAAATAAGAACATATCCAGAATAAACAACATATAAGTGACAGTCTCAAATAAAATTGAGGCAGCTTCTAATTTAGTACATTCCCAGGATATTATACTATATATTTTGTGATGTTTTACCTGTAACCTGAACAATAGAACACTAAATAAAGTAGAATCCCATTAGTTTATAAGGATTGAAAAGTTCCAGAGTTCAAATCATGTCCCCTGAGTCATTACAGTGCTATGTGATAAAGCCTTATAGAACAGAGCTAATTTATCACAAAGAATTCTGTTAGCAATATTAGTATGTTTACACCAAAGTTAAAATTTCCCAATGTATTCTTTTTCATCTCCAAAAGTCCAAAGAAAATAAAGCTTCAATAACTATTTTCATGTGTTAGGACTTGGACTCATCAAGCCACTGTTATCTGTGGTTTATTGGTAAGGAGACAGCTTTTTAAGTCAAGATAGCCATATGCACCTTGCCTCATTTCCCCAAAACAGAGGAAATAAATCTCATCATTTTACTTCTTTGTAAAGTGTACCATTTATCACATAGGTGAGATGTTCACCCATTAATGGAATAAGGATTTTCACCGTGCCAGCAACCTAATTGTCAGAGCCACCAAAGACAATAAATTCCTTAACCTTGATCTAACATATAATAGTGAGTTTTTTCCAAGAAAAAAATCCACAAAATGTAAGGTGACAGCTTTATTTTCATTGAGGTTTAGTTTATGCATTCTTCAACTAAAATTAATTATATAAAAAGTGGAATATTTTAATAGAATTGTGGAATAATTCAATTTTCCTTACTACCATTTATGAGAATGTATGTTTATTTATAAGCTAAAAGCAAGCTCAGATATATATCATAATGGCAAAGAGCACTTCACTAGTTTAAGTGATATTTTCACTTCTCTGTCATCCTCTAACCATTTACTTATTTGAACTAATGTTCCATAGTTCATTTTGGTCATTAGCCTTGATCAGCAAAAGAGCTTATTTTTCACAGACACATTAAAACCTTAATTATCAACAAACCCCAACTAATTTAAACTGTTTTTTTATTGTACACAATTTTTAAGAGAAAGAGATAAATCACAAGAAAACACATTTTAAATTATCATTCTTAAAACACTGTTATCCAGAGTAGGTCCTAGACTCAGGAGATATGTCACATAATTTCATTCATAACCCACAATTATAATTAGAAACTCATATTTCGAAAAATGATCCTGAGGCACTATAAAATCTCATATCAAGGAGGATATATCATTTCTATAATGCCCTATTTAAAAATTAATGTGCTAAAGCATTTTAGAAATATTTGTAATACAAATGAAAAATTGAGGTAACTAATTCACACTTCATAAATTTGAAGCTCCTTTAAATCAGAATACTTAATTATCCAAAAATTCCATTGTCAGTGATTTCTTATACTTTTGAATTTTAACTATTTGCATTCTTAATAGGGCACAGGCCCACTAAAGCTTTTCTCTTTGAGGTTTAATCAATATATAGTTTGTTTGCTTTTTCTTTTTTTTCTTTCCAAGTTTTTATTTAAATTCCAGTTAGTTAACATACAGTGCAATATTAGTTTCAGGTATAGAATTTAGTGATTCATCACCTACATATAACACCTGGTGCTGTTTCTTGCTAAGTCAATTATGATGATAGTTCAAAATAGAAATAGAAGTCACTAATAAATATCCAAGTGTTCACTCCTATTCATGGGTGTTAATTTCTATTCCTACTTTACTTGCAAAGTATATGTGATTACCTTCTACTTTGATTAAATTGCTTATTCAAAACAAATGATTTTTTTTAATGAAGCCTTTGCAGAGAGTAAATTTTAACAAAAATTTAGCCTTATTAAGCCAAAAAATGTGTCCACTGTCAAACTTGACGATAGATTTAGCAATCCATGACAGATTTAAAGCTATATAAATATCTCTTTTGTGAAAAATACATATACTAAGATTTTGCAAGGTTCATTCCAATGAAAAGAATGCCAAGACATAATCCAATGTTTGGATACTTAGAATTGGTGCAAGGACAGCTTGCTCCAAAATCGCTCTCAACATTCTTACCTTGGTGGTATATTCATCAAGAATAGTTCAAACATTCATGAAACTCCAATTATAGGGAAAATACTCGATAAGTTTTTATCTACTGAAGTAAACATAGTCCCTTATCTTTAGGAAGCTTACAGGCTAGAGGGGAAACAAGAACAGAAAACTGAAATATAATACGCTGGTAAATGTCTTAAAAGCAAAATGAACAGGGTGTTCTGGAATTGCAGAGGAAGAACGCTTACCCCTACACCTCTAGCTTCAGGGAAGGCTTCCAGAAGGAGAATATACCTGAATTGAATAATAAAAAGTGGGTTACATCTACAGAGGTTAAAAAATGATAATAATGGGAGAAAGGAACACAACCCGAGAGAGTAGCAGAAAAGAGCATAAAACAGGGTCCCTTTGGTAGTTCACTGTTAACAGAATATAAGTGTGAGGAAGAAAGTAATCAGTGAAACATTCTGACAAAAAATTTCGGATCACAGAAGCAGATTACGACCTACAATCTATAACACCACGAAGACTTTGGATAGTCTCTTAGCAAACAAATGTGCCTAGTACTGAAACTATGGGTTAGATGGTAAATGGTGATAATAAAAGCTACTGTCCCAATTAAATGTCTGCTCCTCTTTGTGACTATGATTCTAGAAAGTTTTCAGTACATGAAATGAAAGACTAAAGCTTAAGGGCATTATACTTTTTACTAGACAGTAGTATAACACAGTAAGAAGAAATGTCCCCCTACCTTCATGTGTATCACAAGGAAAAACAGTGTCTCTCATTGGGGGCACCAATAGCAAATGTGGGAGAAAATTATTTGTTCTAGGAGCCTGAAGTAGCCATGCAAAATGTTTTAACATTCCTGTGTCCCAACCACTAAATGCCAGTGGCAACACCCAGTCAATATGACAAATGAAAATGTTCTTGCATGTTTTCAAATGCTCCAGGGGTGGTACCATTCTAGTAAATAATCATTGGCCTGGATGGCAAATACCCATTAAATATGTCCTCTTCCCAATTAGAAACCATGTTTACCGAGTACAGGGTCTATATCACATTAATATAAATATATAATATAATCAGGGAAATGACAGATTTTAAATTTTGACAGAACTAAATTCACATTTCAGTTCTATCATATACTAACAGCATGATAATAAGAAAGTTTAATTCATTTCTCTGAACCGCAGATTCTCCATACATAAAAAGCAGACAACACCTACCTTATATGGTTGAAATAATGAATAAACAAAGAGTACATGTAAATAGCCTGATAAATTATAGATGCTCAATACGCAGTTCTAGAAATTACAGTTCCAACCGCTTTCTTTTACAGCAGATGAAATGAAACCACATTTTCTAAGAGACTTGGCCCACTCCCATAGAACAGTGAATGTGCCCACCTTTTATTAAAAGTACCATGAAAGACGCTTAAAGTTCATGTTCCTGTTCCCCAAATCAGGAAAGAAAAGACTGGTTTGAAATTATATGCTTTCAAGTTAGAAAAATGACTAAACTCTGTGAGCAATTATATACATTTTTGTATATAATTACTTGCAGTTTATAGCTAGTGATGTTAAATATTTATTTACAGTTAAAGTTAGCCTTATTTAGAATGTATATTCCTCAAACCTAAAATTTCATAATGTTTAATAATGAGTTAAATAAAAAATTTTATTTTATTTTATTTTAAGATTTTATTTATTTATTTGTCAGAGAGAGAGAGAGCACAAGCAGGGGGAGTGGCAGGCAGAGGGAGAAGCAGGCTCCCCACTGAGCAAGGAGTCCAATGTGGGACTGGAACCCAGGACCCTGAGATCATGACCTGAGCCAAAGGCAGACGCTTAACTGTACTAAGCCACCCAGGCATCCCAAATAAAAAATTTTAATGTCTGTATAGTGGAACCATCATAAACAAGAGAGAAGGTCTACGTGGTAAAATAATTCATAATCAATGATAGACAAAGTATTAATAATCCAAATATTGAGAAAAAATTCCTACAAACTGAGCCAAAGGGACCACAGAAAAATTAATCTATGAAAATTTAAATAGGGAAACTTGGCTGGCTCAGTCATTAGAGCATACAACTTTTGATCTTGGCGTCATGAGTTTAAGTCCCATGTTGGGCCTAGAACTTTAAAAAAAAAGGAATTTTTAAAAACTTAAATTGAAAAAAAACACCTAGGAAGTATACATAAAACATTTTTAACTTCCCTTTTAAATAAATTTTATGGAAACATAATTTTTTTCTGGGTATAAGTTCAAAGTCTAAAGACTAACCACCAAGTACTATTGATGTAAGTATTTCAGGTACTACTGTAAAGAGTGTCTACTAGAACAACTTTCCAATAATCATATTGGCAAGATATGTTAAAATTTACAATATGCACTTTTTATCTTGAAATTTTACTTATAGGTATTTATCCCAGAATTGTAATCAGATAAGCACAAAAATACATGCATAAGTATTCTCTCCATCATCACTCCCTCTCTTTAGAAAGCCCGCACACATACTATCTCCACTGTTCCTGCTAAGTGCTTAAGCTATGGTCCTCCTCCCCTCCTCGAACCTATCTGATTAGAAAAGCCAGGAGCGGGGCGCCTGGGTGGCTCAGTCGTTAAGCGTCTGCCTTCGGCTCAGGTCATGATCCCAGGGTCCTGGGATCGAGTCCCACATCGGGCTCCCTGCTC
>NC_138370.1:133911130-133974275 GCF_054177405.1 Leptonychotes weddellii
AAAAAAAAAGGAAACTATAAACAACGCTGTATGCCCACCATTCGAAAATCAGTTAAATATCTGAATCTTGTACAGCCATAAAAAGAGAACATAGACCCATATATATATTGTCTTAGAAAATGGTTGTGACAAACTGCTGAGAAAAGAAAAGCAGTTTACAGAACACCATCAATTCAATATCTGTGCACAAAGAGATATCTGGAAGAATAGTGACCTAAATTTAACAAAATTCATTTTTGTAGAAATATCAAGTGATTTTATTCTTTTCTAGAATTTTCTGTATTGTTGGCTTTTCATTGAACATCTATCCTCTTTTATAGAAATCAGGGGAAAAAAATCAAATGTCTACATTTAAAACAAATTGGAATAGAAACAAGAAAGAAAGAAAAGAACAAGTAAAGGCTCAGTGAAACATCAAAGGACTCACTTTTCATTTCAAACAAAGGATGGTTTGATCCCTATAGGAAGGGAGCTCTGACATTACTATCAACTTTCAAGACTAGGTACAAGAAATGATACCATACAGCTGAAGATTTGAGTTTCCATTAGCCAGCTTAACAGGTGTCTTTTTTCCAAGCACATAACTTGTTTTATTTTATAAAGTTATTTGAAACCACAACAGGAAGACATGCAAGAGGAGTTATTTTACTTAAATGTTAAGGAGTATAGCGTGTAAATTTGTATCCTGTCCACTAGTTGTTCAGAAGCAAGGGGGGAAAAGAAATCAATACACACCAGTCCTTCATCTCTGCTCAATTTAGCTCTTTTGGTGAGCCAAGAATTCTTTCTGGCAAACATCCAAAGCATCCCAATTTCAGGCAGCTTGACAGCCCTTTCAACCAGACCAGTCCTAAAAGAGATAGTAATCAAGCCCCCCACTATGAATTTCATTCATATCATCAGAGTGAGACTGATCAGGGAGCAGGTCAAATCACTACACCCTCTTGGCTGGAGATCAATTTTCAGCTTGAGGGTCTATGGAGAACAGTACACAATAAGGCAGGAAAAGGACCAGGAGATTTCAATAGTGTAACAAACCAAACCAAGTGAGATCCCCTTAGTATAAAGAGAGGCTGAAAACACTAACAATCACAGCAAAACTTAGGATGTTTCTTACTTGGACCCTACTAACCAGAAAGTATTAAACAAGAAATGTCCTTTCATCATTCTTAAATGATCAAAAATTGGTTTTGATTGGCTATTTACAGTAGTAAGAATCTATAACTAAATAACACTATCCAAAAACAATATATAATGTAGTCAATATCTGACAAATTAGCTTTATGGTAAGTTTGAACTTCTCTAAATCCAGCATTTAAAAAGATGCAATGAAAAATCACTTGAATGAAAAAACATATACTTGTATTAAAATAGAAGAAGAAGATAAGCTAGGAGCGCACCTCACAAGATATATTTATGTTCCTTGCCTCAACCAACAAAATGAAGAAAAAAGATGAGTAAAACTCAATGTGTAGCTTATGCTAGATAGAATGTTACTGAAGATTTGGATGTACTTAGTTTAAAAATAAGTACAATGGAGAAAAAGAGGAAACTCGAAGAATATGGCATTATATTAATGAATCCATTGGGTGCTCTCACTTTGTGCCACAGTGACTTCTTTTCAGAATCATAGCAAGAACTAAAATGAAGTCAAAATAAAGCACAGCATCCCTGTCTTGTTTGAAGTAAAATGTATAGTTTAGTTCATTGAATACCACATTTTCAATATTAAGAGGTAGTGTATTAGATTTGAGCTCTATATAACAATTCACATAACCCTATATCAAATAAATATACTTAAAACTATCTAAATATATATTTATACTGTGGACAATAATAACTTTATTTTAGCATCTATGATAGCCAAAAACTACTCAAACGTTAGGGGGTACATTTTCAGCACAGCATGAGCAGATTTAGCCCAGAGATTCCCATTAACGTCAATGAGACTTACATGGTTCAATCTTAACACACACTGCGTTGAAAATTTACCCCAAAGCATCAGAGCAAAAGCTCCCCAAAAAGAAAGGAAATTTTAAATTTTCTAACACAAATCTAGTTTTTTTCAGTATAATACCCATTCAACATTCTTATAATATAAATTGGTGTTCTTTTCCTTAACACTAGTTGCTTTATCTTCAAAGCAAAAATGAAATAGTTTAGTGGCAAATTTTAATACTGACAGCTCTGTCCCCCATTCACCTCATAGAGAAAGAGAAACCCGCAAAATATTTTAAAGATTTCACTGAAAAGGGACACCTGGGTGGCTCAGTCGGTTAAGCGTCTGCCTCCAACTCAGGTCATGATCCCAGAGTCCTGGGATCCAGTCCTGCATCCGGCTCCTTGCTCAGCAGGGAGCTTGCTTCTCCCTCTGCCTGCTGCTCCCCCTGCTTGTGCTCTCTGACAAATAAATAAATAAAATCTTTTAAAAAAAAAGATTTCACTGAAAAATTTGCTGTTAGATGGCTTAATAGTCCTGTGCTTCACAAAATATGCTACTTTAACTATATAGCTTTCTGTTTACTGTGGATAACCTTTAGTGCAAAGACAGTATTAAATGTTTTTGCATCTTATTTCTTCAACTTTCTGTTTTACGTATTTTCCAAAGTTTGGGCTCATATAAATTTAAATTAATCTTTAAATTTAGATCCTATTGTGTAAAATATGAAAGTAGTTTGGCAAAAAAAAATACCATTCTTGGACAATACCAATACACAATTTTCAGACTAGATATAGTCTATAACAAACTTGGATTTTTTTTTTAATTACACTTTTAACTGGAATAGTTGGCTACCTTGATATCAATAACACTATAAAAACAAATCTTAATTAAAACTAAATTATTCTAAATAAAAATCTAGCTAATAAAAGTTCATGGATTTTGCCACATAAATAAAGTAATTTTAGCTACTATTAGAAGTAGTATTGTTTTGCTACCTAAGTTGTTCTTGATTTTTATCTTTTATAATAGTTTTCTAATCGGTTAAATAATAATAAGTACTTTACTGAAAACATAATAAAACATAGCAAATGACCAGATACCTCCTTGTGTGTCTCAGACAACATTTAAACAAAGTGAATGTATCATCAATATTTAGCTCCTTACTAAAGAGATTGGCAAATTCATCCTCTTAAACATAGCATAGCAAATGGTTACTACTCAAAAAATGCTTATTGTAAGATCTCATTATATATGTAATATTTTTAGATTAACAAAATATACTTCTTCTTTCAATGACAAAATTTGTCCATGTACATTAAAATTAAGGAGAAAGAGTTACAAGTAAATTGTAACTACAGAAAATGATTTCATGCGTATAGAGATTCAAAATTAAATTTCTTTTTTTTTTTTAAAGATTTTATTTATTTATTTGAGAGAGAGAATGAGAGAGAGAGAGAGCATGAGAGGGGGGAGGGTCAGAGGGAGAAGCAGACTCCCTGCCGAGCAGGGAGCCCGATGCGGGACTCGATCCCGGGACTCCAGGATCATGACCTGAGCCGAAGGCAGTCGCCTAACCAACTGAGCCACCCAGGCGCCCCTCAAAATTAAATTTCTTGATTAAAAAAACAATTTATGGAGGTCTATTTTTCTATAACAATTAAACAAGTAATAAATGTTTATTTTCTTACACTATTTTCAAATACTTAAGTGCTCATTTGAAACCTATACACAAATCATAGATTTCCTAGAATTCCCACTGAGATGCAAAGAGTCTGTTTTATTACTTCTGTGTGGATTCCAATAGGTTATAATGGTTCCAATGTCAGAGGACTCCTTCTGTGTGATAATGTATACAATGTGGCCAAAAAGACTTCAAATTCCTCTTAAAACAGTAGATATTAACAGTATACAAACACCAGGAGCATCTCACTCAAGAGAGTACGTAATCTACAAACCAAGATGTCAGGTTTCATTTGGGTTAAGAGTATTTATGTTGGAATGAAAAACACTTGGTTTCTAGTCCCAGCCAAGGGTGCTGCTTTCTCCTCACTTGTTACCACCATAAGCAAACAACTTAACTCTCTAGGTCCCAGTTTTTTATTCCTATATATTTTTCTTAATTTCCTATATGGAAGCTACACTTTTCAATGTAATAGGTTAGGGGCGCCTGGGTGGCTCATATGGTTAAGCATCTGCCTTCGGCTCAGGTCATGATCCCAGAATCCTGGGATCCAGCCCCGCATCGGGCTCTCTGTTCAGCGGGGAGCCTGCTTCTCCCTCTCCCTCTGCAACTCCCTCTGCTTGTGCTCTCTCACTCTCTCTGTCAAATAAACAAATAAAAGCTTAAAAAAAAAAAAATGTTCAATGTAATAGGTTCTAGCATTCCTAAAGGGACAAAATTCTCTGCAATATGTAAGTAATCAGTATTTTTTTCACTCACTGCCCCCTTCTCTTCCTGTATCACAGTAGTTCAAAATTAACTTTTTGACATAAGTAATTTATTAAATATAGTTTTACTCCTCTAATTTATTTCACATGTCTACTAACAAAAGAATACTATCATAAAATTACCAGGAAAAATAAAGAATTATATTAGCAAAAAAAAAGGCCAGAATATAAGATGCATAGCATAGGGGCAGGATCTTTTCCATTTTAACTTGTCCTCTAAACCTAGAATTAGGAAAAGCCAGTTAAGTAAATGAGAATTCACATACTACTTTCAAAGTGATATTTTCTATTGAGCTACTAAAAATGTTCTTTCTGCTCACATTTCAATAGTACTTCTGCCTTAGTATATGAGCATATGTTAATATCCAAACATTGCACTACAACATAAATAAAATAACAGTACAAAATCTGTTACAAATTTTTATACACTATTTTTTAAGGAATGCATTCAGTGAAATCATCTGTAAAGTCAGAGCTCCATACAATAAAAACTCTATTATAACTATGATAATAAAGTTATTTTTTGAAGCTTTCAGAATTTAACATTCTATTTCATGTATGATTTAATGGATTACATTACTCAGGTGCTTGGTTAAAATTTAGCTTCTCCTGGGCACCTGGGTGGCTCAGTTGGTTGGGCGACTGCCTTCGGCTCAGGTCATGATCCTGGAGTCCGGGAATCCAGTCCCGCATCGGGCTCCCTGCTCAGCAGGGAGTCTGTTTCTCCCTCTGACCCTCCCCCTCTAATGCTCTATCTCATTCTCTCTCTCAAATAAATAAAATCTTTAAAAAAAAAAATTTAGCTTCTCCCTAACTATGCCAACGAAAGTACTAAATTCACAGTATTTGTCAGACAGGAATTGTGAGAGCTAAGACAGAAAAATGCAAAGATGTTTAATATGCAGCCATTGGTGTCAAAAATCTTAAATCTAAAAAATACATACCAAAGTTTTACAAATATTTTCAAATTCAATATAAAGAAGATATATGATCTGTACTGCTTCCATATTTGCCTGTTGAACTACCAGGTCCTAATAGGTCAATAATTTGGCAGATTACTTCTCATATCCAACAATAAAAATTACAAACACAAATCTATGTCTGAAGTTGATTTTATAATCTAATCTGGTTTTGCTTCTGATTCTCTACTGAGACGATTTAATGTTTAATTATAGGGCTATATAGTCTTAAAAATAATAAGCCTCCGGGCGCCTGGGTGGCTCAGTTGGTTGGGCGACTGCCTTCGGCTCAGGTCATGATCCTGGAGTCCGGGGATCCAGTCCCGCATTGGGCTCCCTGCTCAGCAGGGAGTCTGTTTCTCCCTCTGACCCTCCCCCTCTCATGCTCTATTTCATTCTCTCTCTTAAATAAATAAATAAATAATAAAATAATAATAATAATAATAATAATAAGCCTACCTTACTATGCCTTTTTCTAAAACTCGCCACCCCCTCCTGACCAGGAGAAGGTCAGGGCACAATCAACTCCTCCTTCAAACACTCTTATTTTAATATACTCATTAACCTCTCTGGTACTGCTTTATCTATTCCCATTTCAAGCATGAAGTATCTTTCATTTAGTAGGTACATGTGTACATATAAAACATGTCACAGTGTTTCCAGTTGCAAGATAACGTAAAATAAACAAAGTGAGTTATCCTGGGTTGCACAAAACCTTAAAGAAAAGTTGTGGAACTGACTGTTATGAGATCTATCTCCATCCCCCTAACCAATTTACATTACTTTTAATTCTGTTAAACAACAACAATTGAAGCCTATAATCAAAAGAGACAAATGAGTAGATTTCTTGACATGTGCTAATCACTCTTCTAGGTGCTTTACAAGTATCAACTCAATCTTCTAAAAAAACTATTAATTCAATTTACAGATGAGAACCTGGGGCAAAATGAAGTCACCTATGAGAGGAGCTTGGTTAATAGGAGGAAGAGCTGGGCTGCAGGTGGTTTCACTTAAAGGTCTCTTCACATCTATTACCATATGCTTTTTTGACCACAAAGATCAGTTAGATCAGTTAATGAGGTAGGCAGAAGAATCCACACCCCGCCCCACACAACCCCCCCACCCAAGATGTCCACATCCTAAACCCCAGAACTTGTGAATATCTTATGTTACATGGCAAAGGGAAATTAAGGTTGCAAATGGATTTAAGGATGCTAATCTGCAGATCTTTACATGAAGAGATTAGCAGAATGATCTAAGTGGACCAGTGTAATCACAAGAAACCTTATAAAAGGAAGATGGGGTAGATAAAAGAAGAACTTAGCTTTGAAGACAGAGGGATGAAACCATGAGCCAAGGAATGCAGACAAACTCTGGAAACTGAAAAAGACAGGAAATGAATTTTCTCCTAGAACCTCCAAAAGGAGCTCAATCCTGCCAACATCTTGGCTTTAGGCCAGTGAGAACCATTTCAGACGTCTGATCTCCAGACTATAAGGTAATAAGTATGTGTTATTTTAAGCCACTAAATTTGTAGTAATTTGTTACAACAGCATAATGGTTAATTTTATGTTATCTTGGTAGACTATAATGACCAATTGCTTGGCCAAACACTATTCTAAATGTTGTTGTAAAGGTGTTTTGTTTTGTTTTGTTTTTAAGATGTGATAAACATTTACAATCTGTTGACTTTATTAAAGTGGATTACCCTCATAATATGGGTGGGCCTCATCCAATAAATTGAAAGCCTATAGAACAAAGACCAAGGTTTCACAAGGAATAAAGAATTTTACCTCCAGGCTGCAACATAGAAATTCTACCTGAGTAACCAGCCTTCAGACTCAAGACTGCAGCATCAACTCTTACCTGACTCTCCAGCTTGAGCCCATTCCTTAACATCAATCTCCCTTTCTCTTTGTGTGTGTGTGTGTGTGTGTGTATAACCTATTACTAGTAACTTACTACCAGTTCTATTTGTTACTACTATCCTTAGCTATATTATTATCTTGAAAAATGTATCTTGGGCTGCCATAATAAAATACCACACTGGGTGACTTCAACAGAAGTGTATTTCTCACGGTTCCAGAGGCTGGGAAATCAAAGATCAAGGTCCTGGTCAATTTAGTCACTGGCTTGCAAACAGCTGCCTTCTCACTGTATCTTCACATGAAGAAGAGAACTCTGGTGTCTGTCTCACTTCTTATGAGGGCATTTGTCCTACTGAATTAGGGCCCCACATTTACGACCTCATTAACCTTTATTTCTTCTTCACAGTCCTATCTCCAAATGCAATCACACTGAGATTAAGGCTTCAACACATGAGCTGAAGAGGGGGGACCAAATTAAGTGTATAGTAAAGGAGTAACAATTCTCCAAAGCACATGCACATATTTTAGTACTTTTATATTTAAAATTTAAGATATACAGACATGAGACCCTTACACTATACAACTGCTCAGGATCCGTAGTTTATCACTTAATGATATCGCTTAATGATATTTAATTATTTATATAGCATTTGATAGTTTACAAAGCACTTTCAAGCACATTACAAAAAAAATTTTAATAGTTACTCCCATTTTATGTATGACCAAATTTGAACTCAGTGGGGTATACTAGTTCTCAATATGTGAGTCTCCCAAATAGTGAAGTGGAATCGAATCTGCATCCTTTGATTCTAAATGTTATAGACTTTGCATATTCAGACCTGCTCATCAACTGCAACATGATGAGAAAAGGGGGAAGAATTTCTAAACCAACACAATACATTAAAGTCAATTTTCAAGAATTAGTCAGATATTCTCATCCTTTTCTTAGCTCTCTAAGTATAAACGTGTAAATATACCCAAGATTCTGAACAGAATAAAAGACAAAGGAAAACTTTAATATCTTGGACATATAGGACAGAAAATACTATTCATATGCAGATTTTTGTCAAATTATTCAGTGATTTTTTTCCAAGTGGTTGTAGAGAGGACCAAAATTTTCTTTCCCAATAATGAAACAAAACTGAAAGATTGTGTTTTCCTTGACTGGTGCTGAGTTTCCAAAAATGCCACATTTCAATCTAAAATTTTATTTACATTTTTCACCAAAAAATAACCCTGGAAAGAAAGTATAAGTTAGTAATTCAGGGTTTGTTTTAAAACCAGGCAGCCTGGTTCTTAATTACACCAGTTACCCGTTGTCATTTGGACAAGTTATTTAATATCTCCAAGTTTCTATTTTCTTTTAACTAAAATGGTCATAATATGCAAGACTGCTATATAAGAGGGATGCCTGGGTGGCTCAATCAGTTAAGCGTCTGCCTTTGGCTCAGGTCATGATCCCAGGGTCCGGGGATCAAGCCCTGCCTCGGGCTCCCTGCTCAGTGGGGAGCCTGCTTCTCCCTCTCTCTCAGCCTGCTGCTCCCTCTGCTTGCGCTCTCTCTCTCTGGCAAATAAATAAATAAAATCTTAAAAAAAAAAAGACTGCTATAAGAATCAAATTAGAGAATTAATTTATAGAACTTGCCAAATATCTGATAACTAATAATTGCTAAATAAATATGAGATTTCACTAGCCTTGTGACTGTCGACATAATAATCCTATTTAAAATATTTTTAATTCTCTGGATATTAAATTTGCCAAGGAAAAAACATAGAAAATTTAACAGAAGGAGTTTTCATATTTGCATAATCTTAGAGCTATTCTAACTGGGCTAAAGTGTGGTGTGCACTACAATTGTAGATGTAGTGTATTCAGTGGTGCAAAGCTATTATCTTGATGAGGGTCCCTGGTGACACTTATCTGAAGACTATTCAGAGCGGCTTTGTCATTCTGTGAACTAGCATGAGCTAACTCCGCAGAACAGTGACAAGACTGCAGCAGTGTGTGTGTAGTGAATGCTTCTGAAAAGGAATGATGACTCAAATCATGAGAACTATAATGATGTGACACTACTTCATGAGTCACAAACTTTCCCAAGCATTACCTCATTTGATCCTCTAAACAATCTTGACCTAACAGAAAGGCAAATACTATGGCCCTTTGGCTGCCGGGTAATTGGGAGTTCTGAAATGGTAAGTTTGGTCCATTAGCAAAACCAGATTAAAATCTCTATCTTGATTCTCTTTGTCTAGTGTTGCTGGTAATAGTCTTCTTCCAAAGTTAAGTAGATTGAATTTGAAAAAAAAAATCATTTATTTTCAATAATACCCGATTTATTTTCTTTTTATAATGCACAAAAGTAATAGCTCTCTCTTTAAGTTTTTACATCAGGGTGGAGAAGAGTAAAAAAGATTTTCAGAAGATATTTTGCTATTAAAACTGTTAGTGTGAAAGGCTGGAAGGCTGATACAGTCCCTGGATATTCCATCTGTAAGAAGAGAAGCTGCAATCTTCACTTTGCCTTTCTTTCTCCAATCAAAGGATATAACTGGGAAACAAGCTACCCTGCTCTCCACTAATCTGCATTCACATTTCACAATTCATACTTACTGTGCCCTTCAAAAAAGTACCAAGCCCAGTGCATAAAGAAAAGCCTACTAATGTCTCCCTTATGCAAGAACAAAAAAAACAAGTTAATAGCTTTTGATGTAGAGAGATCCATTTCCAGCCCTCCTATAAACCCCATAAGGATCCTGGCAGTATATAATAAATGTACTCTAACCGCTCTTTGAATAATGACATGGCAAAAGCCTTTGCGAGGTTCCTATTAATCTTCGGGTCAAAAGTGCCTTCAATCTACTAAGGTACTTGCAAATAGTTCCACCACAAATCTGCTATATATTTTAAAAAGTTAAAATAATTGCTACTTCTTCAGCGGTACCAGCAGCTTGGACAGTAGTCTGCCAGATCCTCTCCCTGATTAAGCTCTAAGAAATATACTAATGTGCTTAAAAAACATACATTGCAGTTCCAGCCTCACGGTTGATAACAAAACAATCACAACACCAAAAAGTGACCACAGTTTTCAGAGCTGTAAGGGAATTTAGAAATCAACACAGCTTTCATTTCTATGAGTTTCGGGTTTAATTTTATACCTTCCCAGGTAATAAAATACCCCCAAAAGTTAAGTCTGAGTGGAAGTTCAAAGGTTTAATGCCTTAAGAAAAAACTTAAAAACAAATCAATTTACACTGTTAAATTTTTGTATTATCAGGAATTTAACTACTAATTATCTTTAACAAAATTCATCTTGAGTAAGAGGCATTAGGGAAATGGCCTAAAATTGTCTACTTCCCTTTCCATAGTTCAAAAGGGGGGAAGGGAAAGGGACAAGGGGGGAGGGAGGGGTGCACCACATTATATATCAGACACTTGATATGTTCACAAAAAAATGTACTCAAATGTTTAAAAATCCCAAGGTAAAAAGTCCTAAAAACATGAAAATGACATAGAACTGAATGGGACAATTCCAAATCATTTCCTGAATCAAACCAGTTTTTTTTTTTTAATAGTTCACTACTATAATTCTAGAAACACCTTTATCTTTCACCTGAAAACCAGTTTTTTTTTTATAGTTCACTACTATAATTCTAGAAACTTACCATTATCTTTCACCTGAAAAACTGCAAAAGCACTGTAACTGATCACCTGCCTTTTACTCTTAGCTCCAACTCACCCCCAGTTCATTACCCATCTAGTAACCAGAATGATCTTTTACAAGGTAAATGAGATTTATCATTCTTTCTTCTTGTAAGTATCTAAACTGATTTACAAGTAGAAGAAAATCTAAATTTCTTACTGTGGCATTTTAGGATCCTACATAATTCAGACCTAGCTAACTTTATATTTTATCCCACTCGGTCTGCCATACTAAATGCCAACCAAATTGGCCTTTCCTGCCTTTGAAATAAGCCAAATTTGTTTCAAGGCTCTTGCATTTGCTATTACCCCAGCTCCTCAAGAGGCTTCCTCTTTGTTATCATTTGGGTCTCAACCCACATCTTACTCCTTATGGAGCCTAGGTGAGCATTCCCAGATCACTCTACATTTCTTCACCTTGTACTTTACATTGTATTTTAATCATATTTAGCACTATCTGAAATTGTTCTATTCAATAACTTATTTATAATTTTTTTCATAGTCTATCCCCCCCACCCAAATAGAATTAAATTTCATGAGAGAAGGGATAAATTTTCGTTTACTGTTGTGTCCCGGTGCCTCAGTTCTGGGCCACAGTAGATACTCTCAATAAATATCTACATATGAAAGACTAACGCATGAGAATTCAGAACTGTATTTTTACACATGATATCTGGAAAATGGGGAGAATGAGACAAACTTATTCTAGAAGTTCATTTCACATTTAACTTACTAAGAAGTGGTGTCATCCTGAGAATTCGTTACTAAGACTGAGAGCAATCTGAAAATGGTTTTATGGCATTTTAGAAAACATCAGTCAAAACCCCATAAAAGCCAATCAAGTCTGACTCCTGTTGTATCTCTTGGTCCCTAGGCTTCTTTCATGATTTCCAGAAGTTGCTGGTAGGAGGAAGAATCCTATTAAATTTAGGTAGCAAAGACTTAAAAGCAAGCCCACCCTGGTTCCTTGCCTCTGCAGTCCCTCCTTTGGGATTACTTGAACTACACTTTTTTTTAGGCTTATATTGAATTACTTTTTATTTATTTATCTTTTTTATTTTAATTTCAGTATAATTAACATACAGTATTAGTTTCAGGCTTGCAATATAGTGATTCAACAATTATACACATTACTTGGTATTTATCATGATTGAACTACACTTTAAACACTGTCTTTGGATGCTTAGTTCCTAATGCCATGGAAGAAAGCTTTATACAGAGCCCTTGCCTAATATCCTGAGGCTCCCCACAGGGGAATTTGTGGCTAGTTTAGGTTGTATATCAGACCTTTCACTCAATTCCTATGGGTGGTTTGGGGTGACCTATAAAGCACGGTTATTAATTGTGTCTTGGAATTGAGGTAGAGAATCAAACACTGTCCATAGTCAACCGTGGACCAGATATCAAATCAGAAGTAAGGGTGTGGGACAAGGCACCTAAAGTGCCCTAAAGATTACTACATGGCAAAAGGTGGACACACTCAGAAATGTGTTAGGTGGGTTCCTGTTCAATAAAGAAAAAAACAAGTTCATCTATTACAGTAAGGAGAAATAACTGATGTATTTAAATTATGTCCACTTTATTTTTAGAGAAGTTTCAGGGTTACAAAAAAAAAAATTAAGCAGAAGTACAGAGTTCCTTTATAAACCTTATCTTAGGTAAGAACTGAGCAGTTCCTCCTCTGGAGAAGGCAGACCTGATTCTTATCAGTCTCAGAAAGTGTTAGCTCTGCTTTGCACACTTTTCTCTGTCCACACCCTCCCCCCAGGCCTCTCTTAAACTTTCACTATACCTTACCCTTCAAATCTCAGCTTAAAGATCCCTTCCTTAGGTAGACTTTCCTGATACCCCAGAGGTTGTATCAAGCTCCCATGTATGTGTTTGCACTTAAAAACATAAATTACAAGTTCTTATTGCAATAGTTACCTCATAAGTATCCAATGACTGAATTAATGAGTGATGAAGATGATTAGATAATACATTGCATTTCCAACAAAGTGTGAAAAACGGGGAGGCTAAGCAGATTTTAACCATCATACTACTGACATTTGGGAATGGATATTTCTTGGCCATGGGAGGCTGTCCTGGGCATTACAGAATGTTTAGAATCATCCCTGACCTCTTCACACTAGGTTCCAGTAGTATCATTGCCACCCCCACCTCAATGGTAACAACGAAGAAATGTTTCCAGACATTGTCAAATATCTCCTAGAAAGCAAAACTACCCCCCAGTTGTGAACCACTGGGCTTGAATAAACAGACTGGAATCTGCTGCAAAATTAATAGTTTCCAAGAAGCTAACAGAATGGGAAAGTGCTCACCTCCAGCAAGCGGGAAAGGTAAAGTGCCCTAGAGATTACTACACGGCAATAGGTGGACACACTCAGAAATGTGTTAGGTGGGTTCCTGCTCAATAAAGAAAAAAACAAGTTCACCTATTACAGTAAGGGGAAATAACTGATGCATTTAAATTATGTCCACTTTATTCTTAGAGAAGTTTCAGGGTTCCCAAAAAAATTAAGCAGAAGTATAGAGTTCCCTTATAAACTATTTCACTCCATCTCCCTAAACAGGCAGTTTCCCCTATTAGTACATCTTGTACTAGTGTGATATATTTGTTAGAGTTAATGAGCAAATATTAATTATTAACTGAAGGCCATAATTCACATTAGGGTTCATTCTGTGTATTGTGCATTCTATGGGTTTTAACAAATTTATGGAGACATACATCAATATTAGAGTGTACTACAGGATAGTATCACTGCTCTAAAATCTGTGTTCCAACTGTCCATCCTTCTCCCATTCTCATGAGCCCCTGGCAACCACTGATCTTTTTACTACATCTCAAGTTTTCCCATTCCAAAAATATCACATAGGTGGACTCTTTCGGTCTCCAGCCACCTTAGCGAGAGGAGTTGCTGCCATCATCACCCACCTGCAATGGATGGTCTTGCACAGCTGCTCCAGCTTCTTGATCAAGAGGAACAAGCAGACATACAGCAACAACCCCAGAACCTGAAGGCTCACAGTTCCTTCCCTACAATGGGCTGATTTGCTCCAAGACTGTAGGCATGGAGCCAGTGGCCAGAAAGCAAAGGTGTAGAGGTAGTCATGAAGCAGACATCCAGCCAGCGGAAACCGGCCACCTCATGAGTGGACCACCATCAGTAAGAATGCCTGGGCTACCCTTCGCAGAATCAGACACATGATTCACAAGAACAAATGCCACCCAGATCTGCACGTGGCTTCCATTCACAAAGCCAGCACCATCCTGAGCAGCTAGAAGCCTATGATGGTGAAGAGGAAGCTACTGCCCCACCAACAGCTCCTGAACACCTGCCCCCCACCTCCAAGTCAATAAAGATGTCAACCAAAAAAAAAAAGAAAACAAAAATCACATGTTGCAATTATAGAGTATGGAATCAGACTAGCTTCTTCACCAAGAAATATGCGTGTAAGATTCCTCCATGTCTTTCAATGTGCTGATATCTGTGAATAATATACCATTGTCTGGATATACCACAGTTTGTTCACCCATGCACCTAGTGAAGGACATCTTCCAAGATTTGGCAATGAGGAATGAAGCTTCTATAAACCTTCATGTGCAGATTTTTGTGTAGACACGTTTTCAACATTTGGATAAATACCAAAGAACATGACTGCTAAATCATATGTAAGAATATTATTTAAAAAAAAAAAAAAAAAACTGCCATACTGGAGCACCTGGCTGGCTTAGTTGGGAGAGCATCCAATTCTTGATCCTGGGGTCATGAGTTCGAGCCCCAGGTTGGGTGTAGAGATTATTAAAAATAAATAAATAAAGCTTTTTAAAAAGTAAACGTCTTAAAAACAGAAACAAAAACTGCCACACTGTCTTCCAAAGTGGTTGTATCATTATGCATTCTCATCAGCAAAGAATGAGAGTTCCTGTTTCTCTATATCCTCACCAACACTGGGTGGTGTTGGTGTTTTAGATTTTAGTGATTCTAATTAAGTGTGTAGTGGTATCTCATTGTTGTTCTAATTTACCATTTTCTAATGACCAATGATGCTGTGCATATTTTCATATGCTTCTTTGCCATCTGCATATCTTCCTTAGTAAGTTATCTGTTCAGATCCTTTGCCCACTTTTTGATTGTATTGTTTTTGTTTGTGCCCATTAAGAATTCTTTGTATACACTGAATAGCAGTCTTTATCAGATAGGTGTTTTGCAGATTTTCTCCAAGTTATAACTTTTCATTCTTCTTAACAGAGCAAAAATTTTTAATTTTAATGAAGTTTATCAATGTTTTCTTTCATAGACTGTGTCTCAGCTGTTGTATAAAAAGCCTTCACCAAAACTCAAGTTCACCTAAACTTTATCCTATATTGTCTTCTAGGAGTTTTACAGTTTTGAGATATACATTATGTCTTTCATTTATTTATTGAGTGAATTTTTGTGAAAGATTTAAAGTGTGTTTCTAGCTTCATTGTTTTACGTGTGGATATCCAGGTGTTGCAATACCATTTGTTGAAAAGACTCTTTTTTTCACTAAGTTGCCTTTGTTCTTTAGTGGACTAGGAGTTGATCATATTTGTGAGAGTCTACTTCTGGACTCTTTTCTGTTCCATTTTCTTTTAACAAAAAAGTTAACTATTCTTTCACCAATACCATACTGTCTTAATTACTATAGCTTTATGGTAAATCTTAAAGTCTGATAGCATCATTCTTTCAACTTTGTCCTTCTCTTTCTAAATTTTTAATAATGGTTTATGAGCACTAAGACACCTAAAGTATCTAGGTGTACATAACAGGATTTGAAAGTTGCTCTGAGGGCAAAAGTGTAGGTTTTTTTTAAATGAGTTGATAGGAGCACTAACTATGGGCAGAGACAATAGAGCTTATTCCCCACATTATAAAACGTGGGCAGACTTGGCCCTCAAACTATAGCCCTGGTCTTCTAGCTCTTTTTGTACTACCACAACATTAAAAGCTATATATTCTGGAAGGAATAATAATAAAATGGAAGTAACCTGGGTCTACAAATCATGATTTAGAGAGTACCTAAGAAAATCACCTGACATGCACTGGATACAAGCAAGAAATAAATCTTTATTGTGTTAAAACTTTTATTTGTAACTGCAATATAGCTTATATTATCCTGAATTACACACCAGAAATAGTAGGTTGTTTTCTGGTTTTTGTTTTTGTTTTTTGTCAGCATCATTCAACAGTCAGAATAAGAAGCTCAGAAAGCAGAAGACATACATAAAGTTGAAATTTGGCACAAAGTAGAATGTCCTTGCTTAAGATCTAGATATCCTTTATCTCTTCTCTACCAGAATAATACATCTGAGATATTACCTATTCATCTGAAGTCACAACCTAGACCAGAATATACCCATTCCACTCTTTCTAACTCCTGTAGAACATGCATAATTTATTTACAGGCATTAAATTTGTAGGGTCCACAAGCACTCAGCCTGAGGTGATTCAATTATCTTCCCCTGAAGTGGGACAAGTAAAAAGCAGCAGATGAAAGAAAAGGGAACAAAGGAACTCTAAAAAAAAAAAAAAACTGATCTTAGAGGGCATGGAAAAAGCATTTCTTAGAAAGTAGTAATTGTAATAAGGATGCTCATCATTTTCGCATGCTATCTTTATTCCAAAAAACCTCAAAGGATTTTGGATTTGATCTCGCAATTTCAATACCTGTGTGAGTGCTTGAGAAAACTAGTAATTCTCACAAGATATTCTCTATGAAGGCACCAAAGTGGAGGATATAATTATATGTCCCAATGAATTGATCACTTGACTACACCCTAGAATAACCCATGCCCTTGGCAAAGAATGGAAAATCGGTATTCTTCACAGAGGGAAAGCAGATTCTTCATTTAAGCAGCCATTGTTTAAAGTCAGGAGAGACAGCAAAACTATTTGTACATATATCAGAAGCCAATACTGTAGGTATAGTTTACCAAGAGCCTAAGCACTCTATTCTTCCATAAATCTGGTCATTTAATAAATAATCTTTGAATGCTTAATCAGAATAAGAGTTGGTCCATTTTATATATTTATATTTATTAGGTTTCATCCAGGAGAAAGAAAGTCTCTACTTTTCTAAGAGCTCTCATAATCTGCACATGATCTTAGAAACTGGGCAGTCAGACTACCTTGAATGTTTTCTAGACCTTAACCTTCCCATGACTTTTTGAAATTCAACAAGCAGAAGACCCTTTAACAGTATATGGCATTCATATCTAATGTTTAAAGGTTAAACAGTATATATACATTCAGCAATTTGTGCCAAGTGCCAAAAAATAATAACTCAGATCCTAAAATGAGTTCTTGATATATGTAAAGTTGCTTGCAAAGGAGAAAAACAGACAAATTAGCATAATTCCTTCTTTCCTCAATATCCTTGGCAGCAAAGAACAAAACTCCCCACTGGTAAAAAGCTGCTCCATCTGCCATCATATTGCAAGAACAGCTTGCTTTCTTGGAAAGATGATTTATGGGACAACCAAATCATATCTTTCATTTTGGGGGGTGGAAGATTGTGGTAGTGAAGTTTCTGTGGAGAATATCCATCTATTGTAGGTCCATTGACAAATATACCTAAAAAGCAATACTCTGAACTAATGTAATTACCAGCAATCTACCTTCCCTTTCCTTCGAACCTCTTTAAAGCATGAGGTTGTTATTCTTATCTAAAGACACTGCTATGTATACATGATTTATTAAGAAAGTTGTGCACATAAGAATGAGATTTTTTAGTATGATAAATGATCATTGCTACATAGCAATATGGAAGTATTATGGTGGAAGCAAGTATCTTGCTAATTTTCACATATAGACAATAAGTACATAAGATGCTAGTAACATTCCCCAGTAGTGATTCCTCTGTATTTTAATCTGTAGATGCAAAAAAAGGTGGGAGACTTAAATGATCTGACTCAAGTCCCCAGTATAAAACTGTGGCAGAGACAAATTAGTGTAGGACATGTGACCTGAGATACTGAACCACATGGTAGACCAAACTGTCTCTGAATTTACTGATATCAAATAGGTTTCCAGAAAAGTAATTGACAGATATGAGTTCCTTTCTTCCTCCACATTTTCTCCCCTCTGGAAAATCAATTAGAAATGAGCAACATTTAAAACTTTACATTTTCATGACTCAAAATAAATTCTGATCTCTTAAAATTTACTTTGGAGCCACATAACTTAAAGGAGTATTCTTTTGTCGACATATGCAGCAAAAGTATAAATGAGTATTTTACTTTATTATAAAGAAACAAAATAGAAAGTCAAAATCATATTCTTTTCCATTACATTATCTTTTTAAATAAGAGAGTAAACTAATACTCTTATTAACAACTCAGTAATGTTGATTGTGAAAATTCCTCCTTCCTTGGCTTCATGACCTTCAGAATTGTAATTTAATGATGAGAGGAAGGTTTCAGAGACCCTTTTAAGACAAAGCAAATCTTCAGAACTATTATTCCATTTGGTTTTACATATGCATTTTAATTTTTCTACTTTATGACTCCATTAATCTCTCATTTTAAACAGCCTCCATTTTTAATTAAAGTACAAGTTTTGCAGACCTTATTTTTATTGCTGACTGATGCCTTCACTAATGGTTTTTATTTTATTGTGAATCTCAAATGCAGTTATGGTGCCAGGCTGAATTAACACACTAACTGCAGTCTTAAGTGAATGAACAGGTTAAGCATAGTAAGTGTCCCCTATGAAAGTCTTAAAAACTCTAGAATATAAATATGCAAACACCTTAAGGTCACTCATACCAAAACCTCAAGGTATATGAAAACCATGAGCAGCAATGAACATAGATAGGCCTCTTTCTCTCTCCTTCCACTTACAACACCTTCCCGGGCTCTTGTTATGCCACAGCCCTTCACACTTAGGAGCAGTGTCAGAGAGGAGATCCTGCTCCTTCTATCTCAAAGGAGGGAAAAATTGGTACAAGGCTAGTTTTCAGTGAATCATGCTCAATAGGAGCAGCATTCTTATGTCAGGGTCTTTCCCTTTTTCTGGGCCTTTTCCTTTTTTCACAGACCTGCAGGCCCATAAGTATCTTTCTCTTCCCACTACAAATTCTTTAGAACAAGTTTATGCTTGCTTTCTTCAGGGAGATCTAAATTCTTCAGCTTCTCTCTCCACAAATAGGTAGGTGAAACTATCTGAGGAGGATGGAGTTGGAAACCTTGCTTTTTCATTGAAGCTCCATTTTTTAAATTAGCTTTGGAGATTCCAAAAGCAACAGTTTGATCTTAATTCCCAATTGACTCAGGAATGAAACAGAAGGGTGTGATTAATTTGTACTAAACACCTAACCAATGGGATAAAAAATTAAATTGCTAATCATCCAGTTTCTGGACTATAGAACTCACTTTTCAGTAAAATATGCTATATACCTTAATTGTACTCTAAATTTTTTTAAAAAATATTATATTTATATACAAAATATAACCTTTCATCTGTATTGTTTCCATACTTTTGGAAACACCTATATTGTTTGCATTCTTTCATATTCCATATCATTAATTGATATCTGTAATTCAGGAATTTATTTGTCACAGAATGAGTAAACTCCTCAAGAATAGTTTTCAGTCAAAATAAAAAGCAGTAACATCAAAACATTAAATAAAACAAGTAAAATAGTTTTATAAGAAGAAGTCTTTTTTGTTAAGATTTCACTTATTTATTTTTTTTTATTATTATGTTACATTAATCACCATACATTACATCATTAGTTTTTGATGTAGTATTCCATGATTCATTGTTTGCATATGGAAATCGGAGGGGGAGACGAACCATGAGAGACTATGGACTCTGAGAAACAAACTGAGGGTTCTAGAGGGGAGGGGGGTGGGGGGATGGGTTAGCCTGGTGATGGGTATTAAAGAGATCACTTATTTATTTATGAGAGAGTGTGTGCATGAGCGGAAGGAGGTGCAGAGGGGGAGGGAGAGGGAGGGGGAAAAAAAAATCTCAAAATCCATACCAAGCATGGAGCCAGATGCAGGGCTGATCCCATGCCCCGAAGATCATGGCCTGAGTTGAAACCAAAAGTGGGATGCTCAACCAACTGAGTCATCCAGGCACCCCTAAAAACAACAGTCTTTAAAGTTAAAGACCCCTGTTTAAATTCCAGCTCCAAGATTCATTTGATATGTGAATCTGTGCAAGTTACTTAATATCTCTAATCCCTAGTTTCCTGATCTGTGAAATACGAATGACAATATTACTCATAAATTTGAACGTAGGTTGGAAACAGTTTCTCAGAATGGTGTTAGGCAATTAATAGATGATCAAGACAGTTTAGATACTGTCATCACCATGTGGTAATCTTATAAATAATGATTTTTCATTATTATATTAATCTTCAAAAAGTACATTTCCAAGCTTATAGAAAAATAATCTTTAACTCCATGATTCTGGTTTTTCATTCTCACCTTGCCCACTAATTATATGACTTTGGGCATGTTGGCTTTTCATTATGAACCTCAGTCCCTGCATCTAGAAAATGATGTTTTGAAAACTGCAGAATTTTTGTACACAGGGATTCAATACTGGATATGTAGTGGTTAGCACAGAATAAGTGTTAAACAAATATGATTTCCTTTCCCTCCTTCACTTGACCAAATGAATGAGTTCATTTTGTCTTCTTTATAGCAAGAGATTGCCAATGGTTGTTGTAGCCTTTGGGCTTCATCTGCTGAAAAGCCAGAATTCCTTTGCCCTTTCAAATCAAGTTCTAGAAAATGGTTGCCCAAGGGAAGTATAGGGAATTGACTGGAAAGGGACACTTGGGGAACTTTCTGGAATGATGAGAATGTTCTAAATTTTGTTTTAGGGGGTGGGTACCCAGTTGAATATAACTGTCAAAAATGACTGAATAACTCTTATGAGGTGTACATATTATTTTACATTAATCAAGTCTCAATGTTTTTAAACCCAGGCTAATCTGAGAGTTAGAAAAACAAAAGGCTGTCTATCTTCTTTCTATGAATGATTATTATTAAATAATTATAGAAAAAAAGCTTGAGGGGAGCCTGGGTCGCTCAGTGAAACATCTGCCTTCGGCTCAAGTCATGATCTCAGGGTCCTGGGATCCAGCCCCGGGTCTGACTCCCTGCTCAGTGGAAATATGCTCCCCCTACTTGTGCTCTCTCAATCCCTTTCTCTCTGTATCAAATAAATAAATAAAATCTTTTTAAAAAAAGAAGAGAAAGGGGCACCTGGGTGGCTCAGTCGTTAAGCGTCTGCCTTCAGCTCAGGTCATGATCCCAGGGTCCTGGGATCGAGCCCCGCATCGGGCTCCCTGCTCAGCGGGAAGTCTGCTTCTCCCTCTCCCACTCCCCCTGCTTGTGTTCCCTCTCTCACTGTGTCTCTGTCAAATAAATAAATAAAATCTTAAAAAAAAGAAAAAAGAAAAAAGTTTGAAATAGTAGGCAACATTTAAAAACTGGTAAAGATCACATGGAAACCTAGATGCCCTACTTCTCTTTAAAAATCAAAAGACCTGGTAAGAATGAATACACATTTCCTCAAGTAACCGTCACTAAAAGTGAATAAAAGCTAACAAATTAGAAAGAGTTTGCCCCAGACCCTAGCAACTCTAGTGTTTCCCACACCAACCACCCAAACTTATGAAAACAGAAACCTCACTGATATTGTAATCCATTTTACAACACCATATGTAACATAGTTTTTGGTACTTCAAACTGAAATCTCCTCAGAAGAGTAAGTTCTATAACAATACAATAATGTAGAAATTCTAATACATATGTCCTACTGTTAAAAGCCCAAATGTAGCCTAAAACTCATTTTTCAAAGGAAGATACTCACAATTGTTGTATTATAACAAAAGCATATCTTGTTTATTATAGACTTAAAATAGTTGAAAAAATCATGTACAAAATCTATTGTTTCAAAGAATTAAGTGCTTTAAATTATTCCTGCAAGTGGATCATGCAAGGCACATGGCTTAAAATTGGTAAGAAACACTGGTGGTTTGTTTTTTTTTTTTTTAATACAATCTTGTCTTCACAATTTAATAATTCAATCTTGTCTCATAACTTAATGAGTTACAAATATGACCCAGAACTCTCTCTTTGCCTAAACCTGAGCAGTAGTATCCAAACACTCGGATTCTAAGGCAGGTACAACCAGTCTGTTGCACTGGCAAAAGTGATTCACTTCCAGGACTGGTAGAATCACTTGAGCTGATTCTTATCTTAAGATGAGAAAAACCTTCCTGTCAAGGGTCCACAATGCTCTGAATTTCAGTAAGCACTCACTGTATTAGTAATACTCATTTATGAGATTTAAATCAATGAGAAGACACCCAGGAGAAATTACACCAAGGCCCTGTGGAGCTGGTTCAAACAGACACAATCAGAACCACAGGAACATATTATTATTATTATAAGAACGCCACACATACATACATGGCACACACAACACACACAATTAACTTTTTTAAAATAAAAATGTGAAAATTACAACAAGCAGAATAATAAAGGAATAATAAGCATGCAAATGCTAAAATATTCATATTCAATAAAATAGAGAATACACAAAGTAAAAAACCTCAGGTATAAAGCCTAAAAAAGAATTTTTTTGTTGTTTTTAAAGGGCCTCCTCACTGCTTGTTGCCATTCAAGAGTTGGTTTTTCAATGGCATAACCCAAAGGCAGCGTGCAGTATTCAATCGCTTTATCCAATAATACAAACAAACAAGCTGGGAGCCTCATGACCTGAAGTGAACAGAGAGAATTCGGTCTCAATAGTACAGTGGGCATTCCCTTGGGAGCTGCACAACTACTGGATTGAAATCAAGTGCCTTTCCCTACAAAATGAGAACTAAGGATTGAATCAATTACCTGAAGGCAAACCCAATCACACAATGAAGCCTTTACCACCATGAATGCAGCAGAAGAGCAAGGTAGGAGGGCCACTGCATAACTGTTCTACAATTATCAGCGGTGGCTACACAAACAACATTGTAGCTTTCATTTACCTGGAGAGACTATCACATCTGGCACAGCGGCCACAGCTGCTGCCCAAGGCAGAGAAGGAAACTGTTCACACCCGTGAAGAAACAACCTATCTATTATCATCAGCTAATACTGAACATGATGCCTTGTGAATAGAGCAAAGATTCTACATGGTGTTTAAATACATTTCTTCAAATTGTGATTGCCGCAAGGTTTACCATATCCTTATTTTTTGTCAGATGCCTATTTTATGTAACCATCCAAAATGGGTGTGCATTCTTTAGTATTTATTAAATGAAATGAGGAAAGCAAACTAAACGAGGTAGTCTGTGGGAACCATTCATAAAATTCACCACTCTGTTTAAGAACACGGAATCACTTACTTTAAACCCCGGAGAAAGAAAGCTGTACCAACTTTAAAAATCCCACATTTCAGACACTTATTGCTGCCACCTGAAATGTAAAATGAATATACATCTAATTAATTGGTCCTTATTATAAAAGTATAAAACTCCAAGCAATCAATCAAAGAAAATGACAGATTTAGTCCCCTAACAGTTCTTCCCTAGAAACAGTTTCTGTCACAACTACTTTCAGGTGAAAATCACAGATAGGACCATTTAATATTAAATTTGCTAGTGAGGCAAAAAAGACTGGATCAATTCAAATGTATCAGTATCACCTTATTAACTGTCAACATTGAGGTAACGTCTTCACGTGCCGGGCACCATTCTAAGCACTTCGCATGCACTAAATTATTAATCTCTACAACAACCTATAAAGGAGACGCTATTATTATTCCCAGTTAACAGATGAGGAAACTGAGTAACAGGAAGATGAGGTGACTTTCTCCCCTAAGACCACACAGCTAGTAAAGGCTGAAGCTAGGTTTTCAGAGAAGGCATTTCCTCTCCCAGGCTCTGAGAGTCTGCTACACAATTAGCATCTAAACTACTCTCCCAAGAAGCAAATGTTTGGTGTGTGAACTCCATAACAAAAAGTTATAAATTTGGATAGTCACATGAGTTGACATTATAAGATAATCTAATTTATTTTTAAAGATTATTAGAATTTATACATACAAAGGAATGCGATTTCTTTTATAAGTCACCTTAAAAACATTTATGCAACACAGCAAATTTTCCATTACTTAAGAAAGAGATATATTGGAACCCCTCCTTGAATTTACCACCTCTATTAGAATTCATTTTCATACTCATTAATCACTAATGTTTTGGGGGTACCAATGAAATCCATAGCATATTTAATAGTATATTGCTATCTTTGGGGAGGGGGATTTCACTTTTTTGAAAAGTCAAAATATATTTTGAGCCAAGCCAGGTGAGTGATGTGATAGAAATAGTTCATATAGTTTTTGGCAAAACAGTAGGATTTACATCCCCATCCATTACTGATTATAAAGCCAATTCCAGTGAGAAGTTTCAAAAATGATTCCGCAACATCCTCACCACTAGAATGTGTATAGTTTTCCAAAATGACTACTTTAAAAGATTGCCCTACTTGCATTAATTGCACTAATTCTGGAAGTTTGGTCTTTAAAATCACATTACTTTGTAGTTATATCTCATAATCTAAAATAAATAATGAATCAGGATTTTGTTTTATGGTATTTAAAAAATATGAATATGCATGATAACATGTATGAACACTTTTTTAACCTGAATAATAACAAATTCACAAAACTTTAGAGGTAAAATTAAATCTTACAAATATCTGTGACTGAAGGAATTTTTTTCAGCACTAAACAAAAATTTAAAAAAAGAAAAAAAAGAGAAAGTGAGAGGGTGTCCAAAAAGAAGCAAACAATGCTCAGTTCCACAAATTGTTCCAATTTTAATAAAAATTCCCTATACCTATTTGTTAGATAAAAACACGCAAGGACACTTCTTTTTCTGCCATCTTGGAGCCTGTGGAGGCTGGGAGCTGGGAACAGGACTCCTATAATGCCAAATAATGTCCAGAAGGCTGTGGTCCAAGGCCATTTTTGCTGGCTATAAGCAGGGGTCTCCGGAACCAGAGGGAGCACACAGCTCTTCTTAAAATCGAAGGTGTTTATGCTCGAGATGAAACGGAATTCTATCTAGGCAAGAGATGTGCTTATGTGTACAAAGCAATGAACAACACAGTCACTCCTGGTGGCAAACCAAACAAAACCAGAGTAATCTGGGGAAAAGTAACTGGTGCTCCTGGAAACAGTGGCATGGTTCTTGCCAAATTCCGAAGCAACTTTCCTGCTAACGCCATTGGCCACAGAATCCGTGTGATGCTGTACCCCTCAAAGATTTAAACTTAATGAAAAGTAAATAAATAAAGATGTAGATTTAAAACACACACACACACACAAGGACAAGAAGATTTTGAAACACCTACTTCGAAGTGTCCACTAGCAAATAGCCCTCACTTTGTTATCTTTAACACTGGGCAAATTCTCACTCTCGCAACCAATGAGCAGCTCTTACGCATCCCCCTCATCTTACTGTACCTTCATTGCTTCCCCTCACCCCTCTCTCCCCACTATTACCTATCATCACCCTTGTAATAAAATACTCCTATTTTAGGAAACGAAGATTCATCCAATCTGGTCTCAGGCACAATCTTTTGCCAATTGTTTCCTCTCAATTTACATCTGCAGTGATACCACGCACTGTTGATTCTCAAGTACCTCAGAGAAAACTCCTTTAGGCCACAGATTACGATATAATCTTTACAATGTAATCTAAGCCTCAAGTAGATAATTACTCCCCAGTGTTTAATGAATACCTTCAAACTAATTTCGAGGCATTTATTTCTTGCCTTGCCAATCTTGATCTGTATGTTTCTGAAAGTCAAATTCTGGACTTTCCTCCTTTTAAACAAAACAAAACATGCACACACACAAACACACACCCAAACTCTAGCGATAAGCACTAAATAAATTCATTACCAGAGTATCTGCTGAACTAGTCACAGATAACATTTTTTATATTTTTCTTATTGTTGTGATTGTTTTTATTATTTCAGATTTGTCCTCATCAACACAAATTGAGATTATGTTCTTACTCCTAATATTCAAAGAAATCTCTCTTTCTCTACCAAAATTGCTTCTTTGGCTATTTCACCACTAGGGGAGTAAAATGAGGCCAAGCAACAAAGAGAGTTATCTGTTGGCCCTTTTGGGGGGAAGAGAAATTTTTACACCAGTTAAGATGGTTGTGAGTGAATTTAAAATATTGACACGAGATTGGCAGCTAGCTGCTCACATTCTGCCTGAAAGGTTTACTACTGGCAGGAACTCCCAGCAGCTGCTTGTTTGAAACGTGAGAAAACATTTGGACAGTTAGGATAGCCTGATTTTCCCCTTAAAATCTGTTTGGCAAAACTTCCTGGCAGTTAATATGATCCTGTGAAAGGCTTTAAAAAAAAAAAAAAAAAAGTGTTCACATCTCGTCACAAAACTTGTTTTGCCAGTGTAGACGATATTTTAAAAAGCCATATTTTAAACTCACAATCTTTTTATTGCTAGCTAATATTTTTCCTGCAGCCAATAACTAATGCAAAATGGATGGCAAGACCTGTTTTTATAATAAAATGATTAGATGATCCATAGTGGAAATCTTTTAGAGATTACCAGTAGCATCCATGAAAGTTAATTTTTTTTTTTTTAAACATTTTATTTATTTATTCATGAGAGACAGAGAGGGAGAGAGAGAGAGAGAAGCAGGCTCCCAAGGAGCAGGGAGCCCGATGTGGGACTCGATCCCAGGACCCTGGGATCATGACCTGAGCCGAAAGCAGACGCTTAACCATCTGAGCCACCCAGGCGCCCCGAAAGTTAATTTTCTTGTACCAAGTTGAGATTAGAACAGAGAGCATCATGTGCAGCTTCATCAACGAGTACAAAATCTTTATTAAGAAACTCCTCTAACAGTGCTATTGATTTAGAGAACTCGTTCTTAAGCATTAAGGCAAGAACAGTCCAAATATCTTAACTTCGTTCTGCCACGGTCACACGGTAAAACGCAGCATGAGCTCTCTTATGCGTCCAGGTACTCTGCATAAAATAACCACTACCCAGGGGTGTGTAATTTGTGTACTCAACTTTTATAATAATTTTCTGAGCATTTCCTTTCCTTAATGGGTGTTCCTCTCTCACTTTAACTGTTTTCCTCTCATCCACTTTCAAGTATGTCATGGCCTCGACAGTGCTACCCCTTATCTAAGGCAGGGCAATCTAAGGATATTGATTTATGACGGCTATGTAATTTACACACTCCACAATTTTCCCGTATGATTTATTCAAAAAACAGATTGTAAATTAAGCTTGGCATTCATTAAGCTGACCCATTCCAGTTTCATATTAATACTGTATTAGATATGTTTGGAAGTTTTATGCATGTATAGTCATTTTGGCAGATTTTAAAGTACATGCAAAAATCACAGTAACCCTTTAGAAACATTTGCACTGAAGGAAGGCCATGAAACCGGTAAGATGGGATTCCATGAAGATAAAATACTAGCATTGTATATAAGAATGAATTACCCAATGAACATGACTTTTAGGAAATTGATAAATTTCAACTACGTTTGTTTCTTTAATTAACATAAACAGAAGAACATTGTAAGATCTATCCATTATTAATAAATGCAAGCTAAATATATTCTTATATATATAAAAAATGCACTTTTCAGCATTATGCTATGCTTGTCTGAAAAAAGAAACCCAGATCACTATATCTGATGATAAATAAGACAACTGAAAACTTGAAAGTTAATAATAATAACAATAAAGGATACTATATACATTTTCTACTATAAACATAATATTATTGGTAACCTTTTAAGAAATCATCTCTATTATTTTGGATTTGCTAATGAACAGTGAACTATTATTAAGCTTTTGCCAATAATTGATAAAATATAAAACATAAACCTTAAAGGAGAGTTATCCAGATTCTTAACAATAGCCCTCATGTACTTCAAAGAAAAAGAAAATGATCTTCAGGTAACCTCACACATGCATCTTTTTTCATCTAACAAAAACTGAATTTAAATTCATATAAAGCTCCTCATTTGTTCAAGTCCATACTCCAAAAGTAAAAGAGATCTTTTCTTTTTTTTTTTTAAGGAGATCTTTTCAAAGATGTAAAGTGTTCAGCAGAAGGTGGCATCATTGTGCACAGATTGATGCCTCTAATTCCATATGTGACTTAAAAGCAAATTGCCAGCAAACTGACAAGCTGAGTCAGCATTTCATCTCATTTCCTTCATTTTTAGAATGAGAAGGAAATTAAGTGAAGATGCAGACAAAAACATGGTCTTTCACTTAAGACTTCAGTAGAAAAGAACATGATCAAGGACATTTAAAATAATAAGAACCTCAGAGACCACAAATGAGTTCTATGAAACTGTCCCTGACACAGCCTCACAACAACACTGTACAAATTAATATTTATATTTATGCTTTGATTGCAATACATAGAATGTTATTCCAATGTTCTGAACACCATGGAATACCACAGAAAAAGGGAGAAAAGAAAGGGAAGGTGAATGATGTGGAAGAAGGATGGAAGGGAACACTCAAGTTGTAATTTAAAATATTTTTTTCTAATTTAATCACAAATATATGGTATCACATATTCAAAAGCAGACTAAATGTTCAAGATGGTAATGTGCTTATTGTCTCTAATGTAGAAAAGTGGGCTCGTACTATTTCTGTACATTAAAATTATTTCAAAATTTTTAATTATTCAAATCGTCACAGATTTTTGATTGCTTACTCAGTGAACTACAAAAACAAAAGCTGACATCTGATTAAGTTATGGTTGCCTGCAATAAATCATTTGAAGTCATTTATTTGGAAATGGAACCCTTTATAAGCTTTTCTATTTTTAAAACATATCAATCTAATCAATTTAATTTTCAACACAGATATTGCTTTTCCCTCCCTGTCAAAATGTACAATGGGATTTCTACTAAATTCAAGTAATTAATTTTTAACTACAGAAGTAAAGAACTCTGCTATTTAAGGATTTAATTTTATTATTATTTTTAATGTAGCAGTGTCCTGATGGTTATTATTTGGCTGAATGAATTGAAGTGAGGCTCCCTGGGCAGCTGCTGACATAATGACTGATTGTGTGCAGAGCTGAGAATGTGAATGATAAATTTTGAAAGGCTCTGGAATTTGTGAATAACAAAAGTAGCTACAGTTCCTAAAATCTAACCATTTGTTCTTGGCAACAAAAGAAGACTCAAAGGCTTTTGTTTAATGAAATGATTCAAAAACAGGATACACTGGAATTAAGGGTTATCTGTACCAGCACAATTCAGCAAGCAGCTTGTGTGCCCAAGTAGATGGATCACAAATGTAGGCTGGTTAACATGATATAAATGGAATTAATCTGATTCTATTCCCCCTTAATATTATTATGGTAGTCTCATGACAGCTTAGTATCTTCATGCTTTTTGCAAGGAAAAAAAATAGCACATAGAAATAGGAACCATTAAATAACTTTTGCATGGACAGGTTAATGATTAATTCAAGAAAAGTCAGTAATTAAAACATACACTTGTATTAGTTTTTAACGAAAGTGTCATAAATTGTTAAAAAGATTTTTTAAAAAAGAACTGAAATCCTTGACTATAATATATACTAGCTATGTAATCTTGAGGTGCTGATTCTTCTTAGACATCAGTTTCCTTGCATGTAAAATGATTTGGAGAATTATACAAGATTCTCCAAGTCAAACACAAAACAGAAAGCCTGGCAAATGATAAGTGTTATTAATACTGGTTTCTGGTGTTAGGAGGTGGGTGAGGTAATAGTGGTAAAAGTGCCATTCCAGAGGGTATCTTATTTAACCTTCATAAGAATCTCCTGAGATAATTAAAACAAACCCTTGAAGGGTAGCAGAATAAACCACCTTAAAATAGGACTGTAGGAGTTTAGGACATCTCACTCCAAAATACACTGCTTTGGAATACTGATTATTTGGAGATGTAGGCACATGAAAAACAGCAAATGCAGGGAGAGATTTTCTCTGAACTCTACTTACCTACCTAAAGACAGATTCTCTAGAAGGAACTCATTGTCCCCTTTCTGAGAGTTGCATCAACCAGGGAAGACTGACCATTACCACAAGAGAGGAAAATTGAAATGGACACCACACCCAGACACACTTTGTCACAAACTATCACACCTCCCATCTATTCTTCTAACAAAGACCCATTCATCTGTCCTAAAAATCATTTACTCTCCGCTGTCGGGGAGGAAGATTTTCCTCTGCCCTATGGTCCTTCTAGCTGGATTTAGAATCTAAGTGACATGAGACAGATTAACAGGAGAAAATCAAATGTAATATGTATACGTACAGGGGAAATTCCAAAGACAAGAAGACAACATGAAGCTTATATGAGCTAAGGAGAGGGGCAGGGTCTGAGGATATAAAGGAGAGGAAGACCATTAGCAAAAAGTTAAGAGATGTTTGGAAAAATAAGGTTGCCCTATTACGCAGATAAGGTTCCTAGGTAAAGGGGAGTCTGTTAATAGCTCTCTTCCCAGTACAGGCTCTCCTTTCCAACGTAAAGTTAGGCAGTTGAGGGGGAGGCAGAGAGCTTTTCCTGCATCTGCTGGGTTTCGATTACTTTTAACTCAAAATAATCTTTATGGCAAAGTGGCCATCTTGGGACAATCCGCCCAGGACCCCTATACCCTTAAGAGGCCTAGAGCCCCTAACCTCTATTCAGATGGTATTGAAGACTGATTTAGCCCCCTCAGGAAGGTACTCATTTTTCCCTGCATATGTCCCATGCATAAATGAAGTATACATCTTAATAAACTTCTGTTTTTGTCTTGTTGATCTTTTATTACATGGGTCTCAGCTAAGAACTCAGAAGGGTAGAGGGAAAAAGTATTTTTCCTCCCTTATAACCTACATCAGAAATGAGACAACGGGGTAAACCAAGGTAAAAAAAAAATAATAATAAGGTAGAAATTTAGCAAGTTCTGTAACACTCAAAAGCCCACCTTTTCCCCAGGATACGCTGAGTCTTCAATTAAAGGGACATGACACAAGTGAAAAATAGAAGGGAAAAAAATATTTTGTTTGGAATAAAAACTGTACCTTAAGGCTTTTTAAAAATTCAAGGTAAAAATGAAAAATGTGGCACATTTTTATCATCACTATTAATAAATCAGAAATTAACTTAAGTATTTGTTTTTCCCACAGTTTTTCAAAGTACATATAAACATTCCTATTCCAGGGTCAAAGGCTTAAAATATGCAATTTAGCATATATTATATAAGGCATAGGGCCAAACTTATAAATTGATTAGGTGGCGGCATACTCAATTCAATTAAAGGAACACCAAAAAAAGGACTCCCTTTTCCAAAAACATCTCTGGGATATCTTCAGTAATGGTTTTCAGTGTAGCTACTCAGAGATCAAAATTATCCATTTTATCTAGGAAATAAAATAGAATAGCTTTAAGAAATAAACTGTTAGCTATGCAATCAAAAAGCACAATAGATAACATGAGATTCTAAAAGAGACTCAATAATTATGAGTAAGAAACTAATAATAATTTGGATAATGGTGCAATTCTCAATTACAGTGCCACACACTGATCTATTGTTTTGATGTTGCTTATAGTATCTTAAGAAGGTGTAGGGAGAATGCCAACTACTATAAAAGTGGTATTACCTTTTTGAAATACATTGCTGATAGTTTTCAAATAGTATGAGTATGCTAAATATACCATAATAATGTATATGTAATTGCATATATATGATTAAAGTAACTTTAAAGTAATGAGTCAAAGAATAGACATATAAATTATATATTTGAGCACTGCTACTTTCACAAAGTAATATTTTATAAACATAATTCAAGAAGTTTTACTTTGTGAAAGCAAGCTACTTACTTTCAAAAATAAAAATACACAAAATCAAATCTTATAATGATAATATATTTTGGAAATATGAGAGTCTTCATTTCCAAGTGAAGTTTCAAATAAAGACTTCTGCTATTTATATTTTGTTCTCAAAGGCACTGTTTTGATATGAAGTAATCTTGGTTTTCTGGTAAAAGAAGACCAAATAAATCCCTTAATTCTAATCCAGTATGTATCATCTTTACTGTGGATGGATTTTAAATCCTTAAGCAATTTATCTATCAAAATATAAAGCAAGGCACTAACTTCCAACTGCTGATTTTTATTTCATGTATCTGCTGAATTTACATATTTGCTGAAAGGCACACCAGGGCGTCAAAAGTTCCCTCATGGCTAGGTTTGCAGGCATTTACCAGGAAAGAGCAGTTGAGTTTATGTTTGTTCCCAGCCCGACACTTTCAGTTAACCTGAGAGATTTTTAAAGGAAGTTAAGAGTCACTTTACCTTCTGTTTCATTTCCTGTGACTCTAACCTGCCATGTTCTGGTTCTGATCTTTCATTGCTGCACTCTGACATAAGTGTACCTCATCACATAATTGGCAGAAGTAACACACACAAAAAATTATTAAACTAGCTTTGCTTTTGAAAATTGCTGAGGTATTAAAATAGAGTTAGCAGAATCATAGCAATTATTAACTTGATGTTCAGTTACCAAAATTTCAGTACTTTTATTATTGGCTATATGTTTATGAGGTCTATATTTTATTAATCAAAAATAATATATATATATACACATATATATATTTACACGTTTATTGTTTATTTATTTATTTAATTTGAAAACAACAAAAAGAGCCTGGATTGAGACTTAAGTAGCAATAATATTAGACACTGTCTGATAACAGCAAATACTAGCTCCACAGAAAAGGAAAGATGACTAACAGAGTTATGGCACACATAGTTCCACCATCATAAGATTAAGACACCTCTCATTAAAGGGCAGAATATTATTTTATATGCCATCTTATGAACCATATTTCAACAAATATAGCATGCCTCTGATTATAAGGTAGAACATAATTTTATGCACCATTAAGAAAAAAAGTATGTTGCCAATTAAACTGACAGACTATTTATTATGATGCATCCAATTTCAGATATGCTAAAATACAAATACAATGTAGGTCTTGAAATGGATAAATTATAGAATGTTCCAGTCACTGTGCAAAACTCTTAAGTTCATTACCTATTTTATTCTTAAAAACCACAAGCAAGCTTTTCATAACTACAAAGTGGAGAAACTGGTGGAAAGAGGTTTAATTACTTGCTCTAGTAACAAGACTAGGAAGGTCAGAGCTAGGAGTTAAAATTAATCCCACATTGGTTGACCCCTCCCCAATGCTTACTGCTTGTTGGATCTGAATTATTTTTTTAAAAGATTTTATTTATTTGACAGAGAGAGAGAGAGAATACTAGCAGGGGACGGGATAGGCAGAGGGAGAGGGAGAAGCAGGCTCCCTGCTGAGCAGAGAGCCCAATGCAGGGCTTGATCCCAGGACTCTCGGATCATGACCTCAGCTGAAGGCCAACACTTAACCAACTGAGTCACCCAGGCGCCCCTAGATCTGAATTATTAACAAACCTGAAATTAGATTCTCTTATTAAAAAGTTAGTAAATAAATATTTGGGACCAAGAGAATGTTTCTCTATTCAGTCACTTTCTTCAAGGATTATCAATCCATATAACATTAATCAGAACATTCTTATTGGAATCTAATAATTACTGATTAACAAATAATTAGGATGTGGAACACACAGGTAAGGTGTTTGTTAATATATATTAACATATCATATATTAATATTAATAATACATAATATTATATTCAGCACAACTTTGTATACCTTAACAAATAAGTCAGTAAGTCTGAATTCTGAGTACCTCAGCTCTTTATATACTTCCATTTACAGGAAAAGGTAAGGTTTTAACATTGCTGGGAAGAAATGGAAATAAATCCATTTTAGAAATGTCTGAGCAACTGTTTTAAATCATATGCTTTGCAGGTGAAATCAAGAAGGCTTTATTCAACCTATATAACCCAAACCTAGCAGAAATTATGTTTTATGCAGACCCCTTTCAAAGTGTTATGGTAATAACAGTTTAAAGGACAAAAGAGAAAAGGAACACAACTATTCTCTGCACTCCAGTTATCTGTACTCTTCCTTTTGATGAGTCAGCTCCATGGCTCTTTTCCCCTCAATATAACCAGCACTTGAGTTTGATTTTGGTGTCTTCTACTGCACAAAACCTCCAGCTGCTACACAGTGTGTCTCAGCAGTTCACCAACTCCGTTTCCTGTTCACAGCAGCTCTGCTGAGGCAAGGGCTCGGCGTCTGATAACTAGCTCTAGATGGAACTGAGACAGAGGAAGCCAAGAAAGTGGTTCACCCGGATAGCCTGTGAAGTACTGTTCCACAGGAGCCTCCAACTGGACAGGTGATCTTAGGAAATTACAGGTCAGGAGACAGAGTCAGGCCATTGAGGTACACATTTTGTTAAAATGATTCTTGGTTTGTTGGTCAAGAAGGTTCTATTTGCTTTCCCAGTGGTGCAATCTGAAGACAGGGGAGCATTTTTTTTTTTTAAAGGTTTTATTTATTCATTTGAGACACAGAGATACAGAGAGAGAGAGCATGAGCAGGGAGAGAGGCAGAGGGAGAAGGAGAAGGAGAAGCAGGTTCCCTGCTGAGCCAGGAGCCCGATGTGGGGCTCGATCCCAGGACCCTGGAATCATGACCTGAGCCAAAGGCAGATGCTTAACATCTGAGCCACCCAGGCGCCCCTGACAGGGGAGCATTTTGAGAATTAAAGGCATTAAAGAGAAGATACAAAAGCCTCTAAAACTCTCCACCTTTGTAAAGTAGATGTTTTCCTGACTTCTCGCTACCTCCAGCCTTTCAGGACTTTCTCTTTGACTCTGATCTCTAACTTTGGTGCTAACAAAGGAAAAGCCCCCCAGGCGGACCCTCTGTCATTTGTGTTATTCACTCCAGCACCACCATGCACTGGATGTATAGCAGAGTCATGAATGGACTATGTTGCAGACAGTCCTGAAATTCACAGTTTTTATTTTTTAATGTTCAAATTATGGATACACAGTTACACATACACACATAGGCATGTTTTTATATAAACAAAAGATAACTGCAAACATGTGCATGCTTGCTATCTAGTTAAACAATAATCTGATCCCCAAATATTAGCGGTTAGCAGTGCCTTCCAGATAAGCCACAGTGAATGTTACTAGTCTTATAACCATAGCCCCCAACTCCCAGAGACTGTTTTAAGTTATTATATTTTTTGTCATCAAATTTAGAAGACTTTCTCACTGAAATAAAAAACTAGATTAGATTTACTTTTTCTTCACGCAGGATGATATTGTATGTGTCAGCCATAATGAAAAATGAGTATATTTCAGCTTTAAGATTGTTTCAATTATGAAGAGACATTGGCCTCCCTATAAGTTATACCTGTTTATTTACTGAGTTCGTGCTAACTTCAGTATTACTGTGGCTCTATACTTTTGACCCTACAAACTTTATACCAGTCAATAGACACTGAAGAAAAACCATTCTCATGTCATCTACTCTACTCTGATGGGTGCAATATTTGCTCCTCCCCTTTGAATAGCAGGATTTAAAAATTAATGGTAATTAAAACTGCCTTTTTTTTCACATTAGAGCTTAAAATTGATGCTTTCAACAAAGAAAAGCAGTCTACTTTTTTTAAAATATTTTATTTATTTATTTATTTGAGAGGGGGGAGGGAGAAGGACAAGCAGACTGAGCCTGGAGCCCAAGCGGGCTTGATCTTACGACCCTGAGCCTAAATCAAGAGTTGGCCACCTAACCCACTAAGCCACCCAGGTGCCCCAGTCTATTTTCAACTAGCAAAAACTATCATAGTATAAAACATAAAGACCTACCCTAAAAAATGCAGATTAGATGTAAAAGAAACAACATCTTCTCCTAAATAATTTGAAATGGACTTTATATTATTCTCATCATGTCTCCATTTTAAATTCCTGTAGTCATTTTTTTGAATATACTGAAAATGGCAAAGAAGAGTCTTCCATAAGAAGTTATTATTTGGCCTCTGTATTAAACCATTCATTTATTTACTCAAATACACACACACACACACGCATGTGCGCACACACACACATTAAGTCAGATGAAATTCTAGGTCTTTCAAATTCAAAATAAATTTAGCACAGTCCCTATTTACAAAGAAATATAATGGCATGGGCAATTATCTTTATTTCACCAATTTCTAACATCTTTCAGTCAAGATCAGTATTTTCACTAGTGACCCTAAGTGACTTAAAGGAAAAGTAGCAGTCCATTCTTAAAAAGTCAAGCATTCACACATTTTTTAAAGCTCACTCATTTATTAAACTTTTATTATATGTTGTATTTATAATATGTTTTATTATTTATATATAGAAATATAACTCCTGGAGCTAAAACAATAATAATGTGCTACAGATTTACAACTAGGGAAACATGAAATTAATCAATGGTCAACTTGGTCAAGACCCAGTTCATTGTAAATAAAATCACACACAAGGATTAAAAATAACTTAAATACAGTCCTATATTCCTTCACATTGTGTGTATGTGTGCACATAAACAGATAAAGAGATAAAGAGGGAGAGACAAAATATGTCAATACATTAAACTTTTAATTATATGACCCTATAACTAGAATACTGAATTTCATAATTAACTGTTTAAATTTGTATTAGCCAAACTAACTGAGTGTTCTGATAATATATGAATGACAACTCCAAGAGTTCACCTATGCTAAATTAATCCCAGATAAACTTTGTAAAAATTACAAAAGTTGTGGCTGATCAGGATAGGTACCTAAAAATGTGGTAATAATCAGGGCGCCTGGGTGGCTCAGTCAGTTAAGTGTCTGACATGATTTCAGCTCAGGTCATGATCTCAGGCTTGTGGGATCGAGCCCCATGTTAGGCTCCACGCTCGGTGGGAAGTCTGTTTGAGATTCTCTTTCTTCTCTCCCTCTGCCCCTACCCCCATGTGTGCACGCTCTCTCTCAAATAATAAATAAATAAATATTTTTTAAAATGTGGTAATAATATAATTTGATGATCATATGCAATTATGGAGCCTAATGAGTGTTCAAATCTTTTTATAAGTAGATCTAATATTTAATGGACATGTGAAGACCCACAATATTTTGGTAACTGGAAGGGAGGTATGTTTTGTTTTCCATTTATCAAAATATAATTTTAAGTATCACTTCTACAAGTTTTACAAATTAAGCGATAATGACAAGAGGTAAGAGTTACTAAGTGCTTACCATATTTTAAGTACCATGCTAAGTGCTTACATGGATAATTTCATTTAATCTTCATAACAGCCATTTCAGAGAAAAGTAACCTAAGGAACAAAGAGCTAAAGTGACCCAGGGTCACAAGCTCATAAGTAGTGAGCTAAATTGTTAGCTCAGACATTCTGTCTTCAGTACCCTATTACTATACCCTATCCTAACATTATATTGGGATTGTGAAATTTGCCTTCTTTTTTTTTTTTTTAATTCATCTAACCTGAACAAAAACAACAGTCATGGAAGAGAATCTTTGGTATATCAATATCCAAATACTTACTTTGTTTGAAAAAACTGATTTAGAAGTTCTGATTCTAATAGAATGAGAAAAAAACTATTATGTTAGAACTTATCTCTAAATAGATACCTTACTATAATATAAATTATGGCTCTGCCATAAAGATAATTATTGCCATAATGTATATCCCTATAATTCACTATTCAGCATGTTAACAGTCTTCTAATGTTGGAAGTGACCAACAAAACAAAATTATCTATGTCATAATTACTTAAGTCTAGCACGATGATATCTTAATAGATGCAAAGTGAGAAAAAGAGAAACACGGCGTCAAACGTAAGTAAACATTTCTCTGAGAAGATGCTAGTATTTTCTATGGATGAAAAATATCCACAGTATTTCTTGCTAATAGACTACACCAATCATGTCATTTGAATAAAGACAGGGGTGCCCATTTAAGCCCATGAAAGGAGAAAAGTTTGAAAAGTAGTAAATGAAAGAAAAAATATGATGAGGTCATTTTAAATCACTAGAATTCCTCAGTTGGGCTACATAATAAAAACTTATATTTCCATAATACATGAGAGTATGTACACATCTCTAGATATATATAATATTCTATGAGTGTATGTATGCATATATAAGTATAATTTTACTTTAAGTTTTGCATTATTTATTAATTTTGACCTAACCTGTTTTCACTATTAGTGCCCTGGCTGAAGAAGCATGCAAGTATAATAAGTTTACCATAATCAGCTTTTATTATATAAAATATTTTATTAAAATGGCACTCTCCTAAAAATTCAGAACCACTGAAAAAGCACAAGAACTAAACTAGAAGAGGTGGATCTCAATACTAAGTCTTCAGTATAGGCCTGGCCTCTTACTTCCATGCCTCTACACAAAACAAAAGGAGCTGCCTCTTACTCAGTAGTAGTTGGAGAAACTGGTCACCCAACTATTCTCAGGCACATTCCACTGGGCACCATCCCTACTATAGGTATTGGAAACCCTGATATTTACTCATCTATCCTACAGATAGGAATTATTACATATCCTACCTCTAGCTAATGATATAGAAAAGGAGTTTGCTGTGTAAATTCAGAAAAATATTTGTTCAGTCCACCATACTTCTGTCTTTGCATACTGTTATGTCAGGACCTGATGCCAAGTATCCGAAAACCATCTTACTACCTAGAGTTAACAAAACTACACACCAAAGATGTTGAAAAGAGAATGGATCCTTGATGATTAGTTGCAAGGCCAAACCATCATAGGTAACCCCTTATTTTGGAATTCTTATTAAGTAAGCAAGTGTTCTTTTATTTCTGGCCACTGCTAGTTGGTCTCCTGGTGTGTAGAGCCAAAAGCTCCTAATGAGTCAATCCAAGAGAAGTATTTATTTGGTGAAATAAATGTATCTTTGGGACCAGATAAAAAATGTCCTTTGGTGAAGGGAGGGACATTGCAGCTACAAAGCATAGGACAAGGTTTTCTCCCAGCATCCATTATCTTTTCTAAATAGTACCCCAAATTTCCTAACAGTGGGAAATTAGTCTCACACCTATCTAGACATCAACCAATTAATACGTGCCATCCTCACTGCCGTACAGTGAGTATGCTAATCCATAGGTATACTCTACAAATCAAGCCAGTCTGAGCAAATGGAATTAATCCTGAGATATTTATAAAACACTATGGGGAGACAACTTTTCTCTTTCCTAATAGAATTTCAAAGAAAAAGCACATGATGAATTTATGCAAGAATCTACAGCCATCCACAAAGTTTATCTGGATATACAAAAGAGGGAAAAATTCAGGTCAGACTGAAATATTATATTTAACTATTTGCATAGTTTCCCAATTCAATGTGTAATCATATATAGTTCACCAATTTGCCTTAATTACATGGATACCATCTTGAAGTATCAGACTACATTTATCTTCTCTCATTTAATGACTACTGTCACCATCCAAATGCTCTAAGATATTCTAGGAAAAAACTTTTAAATTTTACTTCCAAAAGAAAAAGACTGTCACAATCAAACATTCTTTAAAAATCTCATTCCCAACGCCAACTAGCTTTCATGACAAAGTGAAAATCTTAATTGTTGGGGGAAAAAAAAAAAAAACCACTAAACAAGTGACTCCATACTCTAACCAAAAAACAAACCTCACTGTTTTCTGAGGATGACATGAATTTGGCATTATAATCCATGTGAAATATTCTATGGGTTCAAATATCTGTGCCAAAAAGATAAATCAAGTTTCAAATAATGGTATTTCAAAAAATACACTATATATCCCCATGCCAAGAAACTGTGAAATAGTTGACCACAAAGAGGATTAATTTTACAGCAGAATAAATCAAAGTATTCTAATATATTTAAGATCTCATTTCATTTTTTAAAGGATTCTGAGGGAACTGAACACTCTTCTGCAGTTCTCCTATGCATGAGTTGGAGAAAAAAAGAAATAGGACAAAGGAAAATAAAGCAGCAGCCTAAGTCAAAGATGTCAAGTAAAAGCAAGTGAATTTTATAAAATTTCCTAAGAGGGACTAGCCTCCTCTCTGTTCTTCTTCGGTACTATATTAAATGAATTCGAGTTCACTGGAATGCAAGGAGAGCACCAAAAGAACAAAGCATTTCACAAAATCTATAACAATTTTTCACATAATGCCAGGTTCCCAATCGGGTTCCTTTAAGCCCCTAACTAAAGCAATAGGTTAAAAGTGAGGTTAGAAAATGCACGTTTTCCTTTGTTTACAACAATGAGTGACTCCTGCTTCACCACCCCTGGAGCACAGAGTTTACCAAATGGCACAGAACATAGCTGAGCACAACACTGACATTGGAATTTGCAAAGTGTGGCTGTGGAACAATGCTGCTCAGTGAAAACTTAAATACATGAAGATTGAGTCAATGGATTCATCAGCAACCTAAGTGCAGAGTCAAGAAAACTGAAAAAAATACAGATAAACATTTTATATTTTAGAAAATATATTTTCTCAAGATTAGGAAAATAACATTCTAGCCAGCAACAAATAAATTATAAGAAAGAGACACATCTACCCCTTAGTCTATATATATGACTTGAAACTTATCAGTATCCCAGAAATGAGCACTAAAACCATATATATCTGCTCTCCCCTTTGTTGACAAATATTCTATATTTTTATTTAGATAAATCAACAACTTTTTTTTAAAGAAAAGTTTGATTTAATCAGTGCAGGTGGTTAAACCTTGTTATAATTAACATCTAGAGATGTGGTCTTTTTATGTGTGGCATCCCAGCCGGATAAAGCATTATACCAGATAAAGCTAGGGTCATATTTCTTTCTTTCTCTGCAAGATTAAGTAATTCTTCTTTCATTGCCAGAAACAATACCCAACTACGTGAAGCCAAATATCTCACAAATACATATTTTGGATACTAAGATCACTAAGTTATTATAGAAAGATTAAACAAAGGGTAAAGTACACAAAAAAATAAAGAGGAGAAGGATAGTTTAAATGAGATGAAAAAAGGAGTAAGAGAGGAAAGAAGGAAGGAAAGGAAGCATGAACAATATCTTCATTAATTCACATGCCTATATTTTTTCCCATTTGATATCCCACCCCACCTCACTCCAATATGATGCAATTTCATCATCTGTTTCTATGTTTTAAGGAAAACACAACTCTTTTAAGGTGAAGACTTCCATTGCACAATACAATAAATGAATGTACCAATGTTAAAATTTTATACATCTCCCCCAGTTAGACAACCAAAGTTTAGAGTAATTAGTAATGGATTTCTAAAATTTCCATAGTAATTAAACCAAAATATTTTTTTAAATATAAACTTCCAATTTCTTTAGTAGTCAAAAACTGATATAAATCTTAAAACTCTGCATACTTTTAGACAGAAAAAAGATGTATCTCTGGATCCGTCATTCCCATGTAGCTCAAAAATGGTATGTGGTGAGATGCCTTGGGAAAGAGTAGACACTAAGCTTTCATTTAAATTTGGCATACAATTTTCTGTACTTATGGGTGCAGACTTTGGCCCTATTAATTAGGTTAGGTTAATACAAAGCAAACAACTGCCCATTCTTCCTTGTAGAAGACTTAAAAGCAGTAGAATAACCTGATGCAGATATATCAGAAGGGAAGTGAATAGTCTCAGTGATTAAGGAAGTTGGTTATACCTTTTAAATGAGTTAATACTCTATATATGTGTTGTTATGGTGAGTTGACACTTCTGGAGAATGCTCTGTGACAGAAAAATATTGCTTGTTCAAGCAGGTGCTTGCAGGAGATGTGGAGTCTGTAAGCATCATCTCACACTGAGAGGCCACAGAAAGAGACACTGAAATAGGCAGGTTATTTTATCAATGATAAACAATCCACAGTGTATTGGGTTCAGTTATATACTGGGGACAATACCACAGCCTTGTGACTGTGGATCCAAACAGGTATGGTTATAGAGCTGTGAGACTAAAGGGAGGGGGATGCTCTCGAGGATAGACCTGAACACTATGAATCATTTCAATGTCAGGAGACATTCAGGACTCTGAGCACCTCCCTCTCAAAAGTGGACCAGAAAAAAGAAAAAGAAAAAAAAAAAAGTGGACCAGAATTTAGAGGCAGTGAGGTGCCAGAGGTACTCCACTTGGTAGAGAGGTAGAGAGTAGGGTGTCCCAGGTTGTTTGGAAAGAGGTAAGAAGCTAGAAGACCCTGAGGACAAATGCAAGCCTTTGAGATCAGAGATTTCTTAACATCTGTAGATTACCAGGTGTTTCTTTTTTCTTTTGTTTGTCTCTTTACCTTACCAGTAAAGTCTGACCCATTAGGGTCTGATCTCTCTTGTACTTCGGAGAACTGAAGAAAAGAATCTGCCATTTCTGAAAGTTCGTTACAAACAGAGAGCAGAATCTTTCATTTCCTAGGCCACAAGAGGGGACAGTATTTGTGATCAGCAGAGCTGAGGGTACAGGCAAGGGCAAATCTCACAAAAGTAATCATTAGTCCCTGAGGCAGCTGATGCAAAAAGAAAAAAAAGAAAAGGTAAAGAAAGAAAAAGCTGGAATTGAAGAACCTGAAGGGCCTATTCATGAGCACAACTGAAGACAGCTCCCCTGGAAAATGTTCAGTTCTTATGGGCAATTTCTGTGGAAATTAAGTTTTAGCTATCAAGCCAATGTTAGCTACAGTTACCATAGGTGCAAAAGCTATAATCAATTTCAATACATTCGAGTGATGACGTTTGTCACTTAACTTGCAAAGAAAACATGAATGCAAAGGTAACAGAGAAGAATACTTTTATTTTTCCAAATTATATTAGGCATTGTGTGATATAGTATTGGTGGCCTCACTGAAGACCCCTACCAAGTGTGATTAGCTACTTAGCTAAATAACCTTCTACCGTGGTTCCTTAGTATTTGTTCTCTTTGACGTAATAACATATTACTGAGGAAGAACTGTGTAAACGTAAAAAAGTAGCTGGACCATGATTTAAAAAGGCTTGATCTCAAGTATGAAAATTTATGTTTTATAGTAAGAGGAAGTTCTTCATATTTGAAATCTTTCATCGAATAGCAAAAACTCTGAGTCTGCCAGGTAATAATGAATAAATGAAATAACTACTAGTGCTCGGCTCTGGGCAACAGGTTTCAATGATTTGTTAAATTTAAATTGTGTGTCTAATGATCAATATCAAATCTCAGTTACCACTGAATTTCAGATTTTTATTTGTATCAGTGCTATTTATTGTAAATCTGTTACCAATATTCACCCATAATAAACAGTTCCAGGGAATGTAAGTTAGATAAAAAGATTATAAGTACAGGAACTAAAAAAGAATTTACTATGTTAAATATAAAAAAGTATTAGAATCTCTGTAATGTAGCCACAAACCATCCAATTACTCAAAAAACTCGTAAGGTGTTAGGAATTCAAAAGCATTATGAATCTAACTTCCTGACTCCCAATGCCAACTGTCTACTACACTATTCTATCACATGTGCAAAAGACCCTTGCATAAAACGATCTTATGTGAATATTAAAATGGTTATCAGTCAATTTAATAGCCAAATGTGGATTTTAAATGTGATGTAAAACCTCATTATACAGTCCAAATTTCGATCTTGTGAAAGTAGCCATTAAACACAGTGTTTAAAATTAGGAGACTGGGGCACCTGGGTGGCTCAGTCGTTCAACGTCTGCCTTCGGCTCAGGTCATGATCCCAGGGTCCTGGGTTCGAGCCCCACACAGGGCTCCCTGCTCAGCAGGAAGCTTGCTTCTCCCTCTCCCACTCCCCCTGCTTGTGTTCCCTCTCTCTCTGTGTCTCTCTCTGTCAAATAAATAAATAAAAATCTTTAAAATAAATAAATAAAATTAGGAGACTTACCTTTTTTAATCCTCTTTAACCGAAAAATTCTATTACCAGCTGCCAGGACTTCAGAGACATCATGAGGGCATATAAATGGCATTCTTTACAGACTACTCAAGAAGCCTGCTACTTATAACTTCAAGATATGCAAATCATCCTCAAGCTTTATCTCAATGAATGATTAGGAGAGACTTTATTTTATTATTTTTTTTTTTATAAAGTTCCATGTTCGGAAGGCAAGCAAAAGCAGACGCTGCCCACCCCAAAGTCCGAATAGCAAAATGAAAAGTTTGTATTTTTCACTGAATGTGGTGCCCAAAGTTAGAAGACCTAGAAACTAAGGGCCAAGTGTCTTTCCAGCGTGGACAAACAAAATGGGTAGTCTGGAAGACATGCTCACATTGGTTACTCTGGAAAGATGGTATTAACAATAACTGAACAGATTTTCTAAGCCTTGGGGAAAAAAAACAAAACGTACTTTTCTAATCTGATACTTCCTTTAAATTTTTCCCCCCAAAATCAATGTTATGGTTTTGTCACTGAAAAGAAATGGAATGTTGTACAAAAGAACTGTAACCAGACAAGGAACCAATGGTTCACTCAAAGTCAGCCAAGGTGCCCAGATTTAAAAAATGAAATTACTTTGCCCCATTCTCTCTTGCCTTTGCTTCCTTGGCCTTAGGATATTTGGAAGGAATCAAAGAGAAGAGGTACTTCAATCTAAAGACTCTGAAGCCTAAATTCTGCCTTCTTTTCCACACCTGTTTGTAACTTAATGCTTCAACCAGGAATCAAGTCCCCGTAGATACTCCTGTTGATTAACAATTTTTAGTGCATGTATATCCTCTTAGGATATTTAGCTCTTCATTAGAATAATAATTTTATGTGCAAGAAACACTATTCTTGAGGTGTCAAAAGGTTAGGTCACAGAAATATTGTCAGATTTATAAAAAAATTGGAAGTTTACAGGTGAAAAGCTTAAAAATAGCAGCAATGGATATAGCAAAAAATCTAGTTTTGAATATCATCTTACTGTAAGTCTTTGGAATAGTAACCCCATTTAGGCAATGTAACTCAAATAATCCTATCTGATTTTTGAAAAAAACTGAAAATAGCTTTACTGTTTTGTCAGATAAAGTAGTATTTGCTAATTTTTTAAATTCTAGACATAAAGATATATAAAAATGAAAAATATCAGAAATTATTAGAAGACTTAACTAAACATAATATTTTTATATAGAATATTCCAGACCTTTCTACATTATAACTATCAGTATGTTTTATTATAAAAGCAGGTCATAATGTGTGAATCATCTTTTTTATTCAGTAAAATATTACAGCTGTTTTCCAGATCAATAAGTGTAAAGTTTATATCAATGTTTCAAATGTTGCAAAGCATTCCATTAAGTGGATATATCACAATATACTTTAATTAATCTCTTTTTGTGAGACATATAAATTGATTCTGGTATCTTGCTATTAAAATATATACATCTTTATATGGACTTATGTGGTTAGCTATTTCCTTTTAAACAGGTATAGGGTACCATTTTGATCATTAAACAGTGACAACTTTTTAATTTAGAAAGCCAGTCTACTCTGAAATAATTTTCTCAGGAAAAATAATCTCAGATAATAAAAAACTATAACCTGGAGGGGGATTTTCATTTAACATTTTCCCATATTTAATCCCTATTAATGTGTCCCAAAGTGACAAGATATATTTCAGGGCAACACAGTATATTAGGGATAGGAAACACCTTATACAAAAACCACTTTTACTTCCATTAATTTATCCTTTTCCTTAAAAAAAAAAAAAAAAGTATTTTAAACTGATTTTAGAGAGCAATATATCAACTGGGTTTATATCTCCTCTAATAGTGTCAGCTTCTCCTGGGGTGAATATACCACAACATATTATATTTCCAACATATTTTATACTTCTCAGAGGCCCTTTACATGTATTACTACATTTAATGCTGAAATGTTAATCACCTTCTAGTGGTTACAATACATAACTATCCTTCTTTTCCAGATAAGCAAACTTTGCTGAAAGACGTTAAGTGACTGGGCCATAATCACACATTTATTAAGAACCAATATAAGTACAAAAAAAAAAAAAAAAAAGAACCAATATAAGTACAACACATTTGACATCGGTCTCCTAAATCTAACTGCTTTTGTCATGGAGCAAGGATGGAGAGTAGGAGTAGGGATCCTAAAATAAAAAACAGATGGAAAAAATGGGGGAAAAAACACCAGCAGAGGAAACCTGTAAAAACCTCAGACTGAAAAATAAGTCCACAAACAAACATGGTAAAGCCAAACATAGGAGATTATTACTCATGTAGACATAGAATCATAGATGTGACCTTAGATATCATAAAGTCCAGCCTTATACAGATGAGGGGCTACCTCTAATGTTTTAGTCCTGAACTTAAATGTCTTCTACCTAAAGACGCTTTCCTTGATCTCACACTCAACATTCTCTCCTGTTAATTTTTTTGTATAGGATGCTCAGTAAATGTATTATGAATGGATGAAAAGACAGTCAGCTAGCTGCTATGAGAAAATGAATCATGTTCAGGGAAACAAACATTTTCACCTAATAAACACAAAACAAAATACCATTCAGAAATGTCAATGAGGGGCGCCTGGGTGACTCAGTCATTAAGCATCTGCCTTCGGCTCAGGTCATGATCCCAGGGTCCTGGGATCGAGCCCCGCATCAGGCTCCCTGCTCCGCGGGAAGCCTGCTCTCCCTCTCCCACTCCCCCTGCTTGTGTTCCCTCTCTCACTGTGTCTCTCTGTCAAATAAATAAATAAAATCTTTAAAAAAAAAAAAGAAATGTCTGGGCGCCTGGGTGGCTCAGTTGGTTAAGCGACTGCCTTCAGCTCAGGTCATGATCCCAGGGTCCTGGGATCGAGTCCCACATTGGGCTCCCTGCTCTGCGGGGAGCCTGCTTCTCCCTCTCCCACTCCCCCTGCTTGTGTTCCCTCTCTCGCTGTGTCTCTCTCTGTCAAATAAATAAATAAAATCTTTAAAAAAAAAAAAAAGAAATGTCAATGAAAACCTAGTTTTTGATACAGCAGTTTAATTACATACAAGTAAACTAAGTTTCAGAACTGATACCTTTTTGACTTCAAGACCCAGTCCAAATAGATCTGTATTTTAAAAGGAGCTGCCCCTAAGCTGATATATTATAACTTCCATTATCAAATAATGCAGTATCCTTTTTGAAACCAGTCTAGACAGACACGATCTGCTGGAGTCTGAAATATTTTTCTTTTATGATCATGAACAGACTTGGAGCAATATAACATGTTTAAGGCACTAAATTGTAGCCACATAAGAACTTTACTATTAAAGGAGTTTTGTTCAGTGTGAATTAAGAGTTGACATGTCTGTAGGCAAAACATACAAAACCTGGGAATAAACTAGGCTTTGATACTACACTGTGCTCTTATTTGCCCCTTTTGGTATATGTGCTCAAAAATATTTCCTACTAATAAAATGTTTCTTTTTTCCCTTTGAAATATCACTGCAATGTATCCTAAGATATTTTGCAACTGATATCATTTTTATTTCCAACCCTTAAGACCAGAAATACCATAGTTATGTTTAATAGTCTTAAAAAAGCAAAATTCCATTTGTTACTAGCTCATTAATTATCTTTGCTTAGAACTCCAGAATTCTGATCTGAGGGAAAAATTCCCTTGCGGGGGAGGGGAGGCTTTGAATTTTAACTCCATGTTGGAGGGCAAGGAAAATGGCAGATAAAATGAACCATCTTTTCAGAAAATAAACATGATTCATGCCATAATCATAAGCAGCCAAACCTGGCTACAAAAGTTAAAAAAAAAAAAAAAGTGAAAGGATCAGCTGTGTCTCAGTGGAACAATTTCAAGTATAAAGATCCAGTGGAAACATTACCCAATTTTACTTTAATCTGTTCTCTTTAATTTCCTGACCAGCCCTTTGGAAATTGTTGACCGCTCACAGTCACAAAGCCTTACTACTGAGAATTTACCCAGTACGTATAAATACTTGGCCGGCTTCCCTCAGGGATTAGGCCTTTACTGCTTCTTCTATAGGCATAAAGATCTACCTTTCTTCTGCTAAAGTTTCCCCTCCTAATATGTGCATTGCTTGGCCTACCATGAACAATAGCATCATTTATTTTTATAGTGCAACAGAACTTATAATACATTTTGACATGTATAAATTTATTTGATCCTCACAACAGACTTTGCTGGTACACAGGATAGGTATTATTATCCTATTTTTATAAATGAGAGAGGAGGATTTCACAAAGGTAAAGTAAATTGTTCTGAAAAACACAGCTGTCAAGGTGTGGCTCCGGGACTGGAATTAAGATCTTGAGACTCCTATCCAAACATTCTTTCCACTAAATCCCTGTGATTTTAGATTCTGGGTTCTATTCAATTCTATGTCAATGTTGACTCTAGATGTTGACTTTATCTAAGTAACTGAAACTTTGACCAAAAAATTGTATTTAAAGTAAATAAATGTACCATAATTTAATGAGAAGGGTAAACCAGAACTAACATTGGTGTTTGGCTCCCTGGATCATGCCCTATGCTGGGTACTTTATATGTTACCTGCATTCATCAAAATAAAGCAATATCAACCACTTACTAAAGTACTTTAATCCATGTGCTATTCTAAGATTCATATATGTGACTGTAGTGTGTATAAGTGGGTCAGGACTATATTATCATCCACAAATGTGGAACTTGAGGCTCAAGAAGAGGTCAAATGACTTATTTTCCTAAGTGTCAGAAACTGAAATCAAGTTACTGGCCCTCATAATATATAAGGGAATATAACATATGTAGTATAAACTCCACCCATAGGTAGCCATAAACCATCCAAAACACTTGCTCCAAGTCCAGTCATTATTTCTAAAAGTAAATACATAAAACCTGGAGGATTTCTTTTCTAATAACTACATAAAAAAGAAATAAAAATTTATGGGCACCTGGGTGGCTCAGTTGGTTAAGCGACTGCCTTCGGCTCAGGTCATGATCCCGGAGTCCTGGGATCGAGTCCCACATCGGGCTCCCGGCTCGGCGGGGAGCCTACTTCTCCCTCTGACCCTATCCCCTCTCATGCTGTTTCTCTCTCTCTCTCTCAAATAAATAAATAAAATCTTTAAAAAAAAAAAAAAGAAAGAATGAAAAATTTAAACTTGTTTAGTACTCCAGTTTCCACTTTCTTTCACAATCATTAATTACCTGAGTCTCACAAAAATATCCATTATGTATACTGGGTATTTTCTCAATTTTATGGATGAAGTTTATAATAATTTAAGAAAGTTAAATAATAGGCCTAAGATTCCACAGTAAAATCTTTTAGAAAAAACAAAGCATTAAAATGTACTTTTTTCCTTAAATTTTAGCTGTGTTCTTGCTAATGTACCAGCTTGCAAAAAAAAAGAGGGGGGGCTGTCTAAATATAGAAAACAGTCAAACCGGCATAAAATGAAGCTCAGTTATACATTACCAACTAAGATGACTAAAATGAATTAGAAATGAACAGCAGGGATTCTAAAATCTGTAATACAAAATGATTCTTTAAACAAATCTGTGTAAACCCCACTAGAGAACAAAATACTTTACAGCCCAGAAAGCTAGAAACGAAGAATAAATACAATCAAAACCTGTAATAAAATCATGACTACTGGGAAAAGACATTCACTAACTCTATATATACAGCAGAATTGAGTGCTATTCTTTTAAGTTAGAAAGAGGTAAATGTATAGCAAATGAAAAAGATATATTCTCTGCACTACAGGCATTACATGTATGAACCCAAGAACTGTATAGACCAAAAACATAAATGGCTTAAAAACATGGATGCCATGCCTTTAATGGGGTTAAGTCAGGGTTAAGCTCCAGAGTTATGGTGGGAAAGAGCCCTCTCTATTGTGAACAGCAACATTTTGATGATGTTGAAAAAAAAATATCTTTTCTGCCCAGCAGCATGACCTTTATTTAAATGGATTACTTTGCTGAATAGGATAATCAACTTCTTTTGTCTAACAGTCTTTGCCCCCAGGTAACTACTCCTCATTTTGCCAGGATAATTCTCCCATCTTTCTGCTTTTGGCCCACACTCTTATTATCATGAACTCTGAATGCCAGCTTATTGTCTTTTCCCTAACATCTGTCTTTGACTTGCGATACAGTTGCAGATCTAATGCTTTAAAAAATAGAGTCACAAATGCCTACCTCCTTAATCTTTATTTACTGTTCTACTTCTATTTTTAAGAGAATAAACTGACTCAGCAGGGTCTCCCCTGAGGCCAACAGACATCACTTTTATTTTAGATATGTAAGTATCCAAATGCCCAGTCTGATCTGTCTAGACATGGTTAACACTCAAGGGCCTGCAGGAACCAGGCAGGTTATGTAAATGAGTCAAGGGGGCTGGGCAGAAACAATGCAAAGGACCGAGAGCTCTGGTAAACTAAAAAAATGCATGCTCCCTCTAAAACAATCTACTTCAGGTTTCTAAAGAACACTGAGAGACAAACTTTGCAGACTGGTTAGATCCTGCAGGACATTCTGAGATTGCTGGAGAAAAGAGAAGAACCAGAGACCCAGTGCTTTCCTTAGGATAATACAGTGACAGGATAGTATAATGCTTATCAATATGAAATCCCACACGCACATCCTATTGAAACAGAAGCAAATACCCTTCAGCTACCATACAAGCTAGATGCTCCTGGGGGCATAGTCATTACTAAAAGATACTTTTCTGTTGTTACTGAAGAAGGCTTTAAGGCAGGTATAAAAAAAAGCATAAGACAGGCACCACTCAAAGTTGATAAAGGTTAAGATTCCTCCCCTCAGATAAACTTTAATAGCATAATGGAGGAGATGGTTAATCTGATAATACAAAGGAGTGAAGTGCATTACAACAGGTAATAGTGACAGCAAAGACTAACTACTTTGTCCCAGCGATACAGATAAGATTCACTGTCTGGGAACAGTACAGAGGGTTGACTCTACCCTCTTTATAAAGTCTGAAGGCTGTAACTGCCCTCAGTTGCCATTCTAGACCACTGTTCTCCAGAAAGGAGAGTAGAGCCCAGAAAAAGAAAGTGACTTGCCCAAGATCACAAAACTACTTTTGCAAAGCCGGGAACAGATTTCTAAGCTATTCTTGACTGACCAGCACTCTAATTCTGATGGCCAAAGAAACATTTATAGGAGATACGCTATATATCCTAAACATGCTATTTTTAAAACATCCATTCAACACATTTACTGAGGAGTTCTAGGCTAGATACTGGGGGGGGGGGGGGTAGAATAAGTTATTAAACACAGCATAAACTGTCCTGCCCTCACAGAAATCCAGTGTCATGGGGAATTAGATGTTGGCAACATGGGGCCAACATAGTTTCAAGCTCATAATATATTCTTCTTTTCTTGTCTTCCACTAATGGGATACAATTTGGAACTCCTCAATTTCATACTGGAGATGGCAGTCTCTCCCGTGGTTTATATAATAATGTTAACATTTATCATTTTTATATTTGCTCATTAAAGTGTTAGGGATTCTTCATGTTGAAAGGTAGGAAAAAACTACTCATGACAGGACTCTGTCATCAAATATTTCTCAGACTTCCACACTTCAGTTAACTTTTTCTCGCCAAAGCTATTCAAATTGCAGCAGCTTCTTCCTCTAATACTGCTACATATGCACTTAAGATTTCTTGACTCTTTGCTCATTTATTATGTTGCATGTAGATTCACCTACAAGATGAAGGTCATTTTAGCCTCCTTTATTATAACCAGGATTGCAGAAGATGATAGATTATTTATTGAAAAAGAATTTTTGCACTTTCTCTAACCATTCATATCTACCATAACAATTTCTTTTAAAATGACATTCTTTATGCCTATGAGCAGATATCTTTGTGGGGATAGTATCTCTTTAAATGTTTATTAGATAAACAACAAAGTGCCATTAAGACTTGCACCACAGATTCCATTTGGGGGGACAGACGTTAGTTAGAGAAAATGTGCCTTAAAACCTCTAAATGTTTTTATAATATGTAGAATTAGTAAATTTGAACTAGTGTGGAAGCCATTTCCTTCTCATATGCCACATGCTGGAGGGTGGAGAATGGGTCATAAACAAAAATTTTACCACAGCTTTCATAAAACTACACTTCCATTCTCTAGAGCAATTGTCTTTTTTTTCTTTTGTCTTTTAACATTGGCTAAAAAACAGATGGAAACAACTCAATGCCACAAAATATGTCACAAGGACTTTCTATACAAGCCTATATTTTTCAGCAAGCACAGGATCTCTGTACAACTCTGAAGAAATGGCTCATCAATGGGCATATCCCTGGTAAGAGTGACAGCTACACCACACTGACAAGGAGTCCAAAGCATTAGGCTAGCTTGCCCCATATTCAGGACAGGGCATCTTAGGAGTGATGTGCCTCCACCAACCGCAAAAAGCCAACGTACTGTACATTCTCCTTCAAATACCACACTCAGGAAAAGAGAGCTTCAGACTCATGAAAATCATCTTAAATATTTATTTTCCTTTCCAAATCAAATAAATTCAAAACAGTAAACTAAAATCTGGTCCTGAGCGAGTCAACATGTGCCTTTATTCTCTTAAAAACAACAGCAACAACAAAAAGAATAAGTAAGCTACCACTAATTACCAGAAATTGCATTAAGCATTCACATGAACCACCTCCTATCCCAAAACAAAACAAAACAACAACAAAGTAGGTGTAATCATTACTCCCTGTTTACTGAGGACAGTATCAAGACTTAAAGAGTGTAAGTAACTTACCCAGAATCACACTGCTAGCAAGGAGAAGAAGGAAGCAAATCGAGGTAGTCTGACATTAGAAGCTCCAGGATACCACACAATAGTTTAAAGGAGATTGTATTTATCCTCAACTAATCTGAATGTTCTTCAATGGGCACACAGAATCTTGATAACTTTTACTTTAAATGAAGATTCCTTTTCATAAATATCAAAATAAACTCAATATTATTGACAATTAAAATCATTCAAGACTTACTTTTCATCTTAAATATTTCAAACGTCAATTAAACGGCAGAATTAGTGTTAGTTTTAGTTGGCCTCATATCATGGAACCCTTGCTGAGGCCACAGCAATATTCTTACCAGCAGTGTGTCCCGATCTGTCTGGGGAAACGTTAGAATAAAGCATTTCCACTTAATGAAAACCATGACTGCATTTTTTTTTTCCTTTAAAAAGGATGCTCAAAAAGTAAAATCCTACAGTCTTCATTATATAGAAAACCCAGGGCTTGTACAGATACTTGATTTATGTGAATGCAACATTAACCTGACTAATAAACTGCCTTTAATTTCATTTGAAAAATGTAGGACTTTACCCTATCTCCGCCTTTTTTAGATTCACTTCCTACGCTTCTTTTTAAAACATATAGTTTCTGAACACACTTCATGTTTCTGAACGTAAATTGTTTTCATCAAAATTTTAAGTTTGTCACTAAAATCCAACACATAGACACACAAAAATTTAAAACTCAGTATCTCAAAACACAGCTTGTTTTGAAACTCTATAAAAGCTCTGCTTTAGCAAAACAAATTTATATGAGAAAGGAAAATGTTTTTGTGTCCTCTGAGACACATCACTTAGAGAAATCAGATGTTCTAAATAATTCCCAAATATCCAAATTATATGGAATTGACTATGAATTCATTCTGTTATCTGAATACCTCACAGAGATCAAGCACTTAAAAAAAAATGTATTTTCACCTTTTTTTTTTTAATGTTTTATTTATTTATTCATGAGAGTCAGAGAGAGAGAGAGGGAGGCAGAGGCAGAGGGAGAAGCAGGCTCCCCGCCTAGCAGGGAGCCCGATGCGGGACTTGATCCCAGGACCCTGGGATCATGACCTGAGCTGAAGGCAGACGCTTAACCATCTGAGCCACCCAGGCACCCCTATTTTCACCTTTAATGATAAATTTAATACATACTGAAGGGTTCTTTGTTAAACGGATACATTATTTTCTCCCCTCTTGGTTTGCATTAAATATCACACAAATGAACAGCAAGAATCTAGAATTGGATAGAACTATATATCACCCATTTATTCTCTAATGAGAATGAACATCTATGAAAAGGAAACCGTTCTACCATTTAGCACAAACAGAGGAGAGGTTCATGACATCTAAAAATCTACTTCTTCCAATGATAAGTGACGTTTTCCTCTGTCCCAGTTCTGAGAAAGGTCACTTACACATTAATTCTGGGCTGGCCATGAATGCTGCTTCTAAATAATCTGAAGCCCAAAAGCAGTGAATACTCTTCCGTAAATTAGTGAGCTCTGGGATGCAGCTGCCTTCAGCAGAGATCAGAAAAGTAGGCTTCTCTGTTTCCTTACGCATGTCAGCCTTTAGCAATTTATTTTTTCCTTACATGCCATAAAATCAATCTTATAAATACCTACTTCACACTGATGTGTACATAAAAGTTCTATGTACATAATAGATTTCATTTTGCAGATTCTTCCCATTTATTTTCAGATCTGAAATACTAAAAAAACTTAACACTACCCTTCCTCTGAACCACCAAAAGCTATAGGGTAATTATACTTCCTAATGTCACCACATAAACTCATGTGAGATGAGATATTTGAAAAACTGGGTAGCATTCGATTCTGTCAAATTGTGAAGGGCAAGGACTTTAGACAGTGCAATACAGCCGTGAAGAGCAAAGATTTACAACAAATATAAATTTCACAATTTCATTTGACCTTCTTGGCTCCTAGGGGCATTTGAGTTTATGGTCTTTATTTAGACTTTGAAGACCTGGATTTGAATTTCTGGTTCCACTACTTCTTAGTTGTACTCCCTGAGCATTAATTGTAGAGAAAGAGAACACTAATACCTATTTTTGGCATTTTCTAAGAGAAGGTCTCTTACATTCCTCTCATATAAGAGACATTCAATTACAGCTTTTCTGTTGTTTCTTTTAGCCACAGATTTCCTCCGTTTATTAGGAGACAGAGTTTTCTAGGAATGAATGTACCAGACAAATATTATCATTTCCCATATTCATAGTGTGAAAAGAATTTAGAAATCACAAGCATAAGGTCTTCCCAAATTAAGTGTTGACATAACTATGGTCAAAGAAGGAATTGATGAGGAAAGTCATAAAACAAAAATCAGGTGTTTCTGACATAGCAAGAACTCCATATTTAAGGAAACAAATCCTTACTATATTAGCTGCTGTGAAAGGCAGGTGTTTTGGACATTCTGCATTTCTTGGCCATTCTTAACATTTCATCTGCTTATTGGCAGCAATAATAAAAACATGCTTCTGATAACATTAATTTCCTGACAACCTCTCCAACTGCCTTTGCATTGTGTACGTCTTTCCTCTGATGCAGTGTTAATGCAACATCTAACCCACTATAATTGCCACTCCACTAAAATGCTTACTTAAGACCTTCATGATTAGGCAGATATATGCTTCCCAGAATATCTAATCTCAGATAAACAGATTTTTTTCCTTATTAAGAACATTAACTGAAAAGTAATACAAATAATATGATTGTGGTGTGGGAAATATTGGTGCTGAACACGTAAAATTCTCTCAAATGCACACCCTCTATAGAATTGAATCAGTCATGCCACAACATTCTGTGAGTACTTTAACCTTTAAGGTTTCCCTTCATGAAAACACAGAAGAAGCAAGCAGGGTCCCTGCACTCAGGAGCCTACAATTTTAAGTTTAGGCTTAGAAGCTGTAACTATTATTTCTGGGCCTCTAACATTTAACCTTTACATATTCTGACCTTTAAAAGTGATTGTTGTTGCAAGCTCCACGGGTCGAAATTATTTGTACTCTAACAGTTCTCAACAAATTAGGATCTGAAAACAAACTGCTTTATATAAACAAATTTTAGACAATTACTGTGTCTTGTAAACAGTAACCAATCTCTTTGACATGATATTTTGAAAAGAAACCTGCAAGTTGGAGGAACTGGTTTTTCTGGCAACAATTTGATATGTAACTGAGGCATGCTACTCTAATTTCTTTTGGTCTCAGTTTCTCCATCTATAAAACAAGGGAGTAGAGCTAAATGATTTGTAAAAGTTCTTGCCAGCTCTCAAATCGATGATCTCATTTAAATCTTTTACTCAGATGAATTAAATGGCCAGTTAATAAATCATCTATTATATTAAATGTGATGATCTGTGTAAGGCTTTGCCGGAGAATGGCAAAGACTTGCATTTTGGTTTAATTTTTAAAAGAACGGCTCTAGCCAAATTTAGAGCTAGTTGAATCTGACAGCTTGTTCTGCAAATGACATTATTACTTGAATAGAGCATTAGGCCATATTTGGAAAGTGCTTGAAGTAGCAAAGCAAAATAGATTTTATTATGGCTTTATTTAATGCCATGCTTCAGAAAAATCACAAATCAGTTTCATTAAATTTAAACACAGATACATTTAAAACTTGGCAAAGGTGACTATGATAATGAAGAATGATTATTCCTCTACCTATCTGATACAACCAGTCTGTACACTACTATGATAAGATTTAATCTATTCAAGCTGGAAACAAATGGGCTCTGTACAGAGTTCAAGTGCATGTAGTTAAATTTCTCAAAATCAGACCTATTGTTCTCAAATTCTTTTAGAAACCTCTTCTTAAAAGAGCACACACAAGAGAACAGGGAGGACAATGTAAAATGCACTGATAAAGAGTATGTGCCATTAAAAAGGGAGAAAAAGAATGTCTGGATTCTCATTCCACCTCGATGTTCTAATTAATATTAGTCATACAGCAGACACCGCACCTACCAGCCGAAAGTTTATAATGAACAGAGAGACTTACTGCAGAGTCTCTTATCAGTGTAGCTCCCTTGGGGCCACAAATATTGATCCTTTTCATTGAATAAATACTAAAACAACAACAGGAATCCATTATGTCTGACCTAACAAGAATTTTTAATTGAACAAGTTACTATCTGAATGCCCAGGAAACAGTGGATATACTATCACTTATCATTCGCTTCTTAAAGCTCTAACTACAAAGGGCAAATAATCAATGAGTTGACAAAATTATTCGTTTTCCCAAGAGTGCTCTCCAATCTCTAAGTAAATGTCCTTAATCTTAAAGAATTAATACAGTTTTTGCCATCTGAAAAACTCAATCATATATTTCCTGTAGTGTAGTGGCAGTGTTTCTCAAAAAATTATCTTGCCCAATTAATGAATGATAAATTAGAGGTTTAACATCTAATTTTACATAAGGTCTTTTTCCAAATATGTGTCATATTTAAATATGTCATGCACAAATGGAATAAAATGAAAAGAAAGGACATTTCTTTCTTTTAAGAGTAGATTACTAGCACTAAAATGGTATGCTAGCAACTCGATGTTAAATTTTCCACAGGAAATTAAGATACATGAGTATTGTCCTCAAAACTTCCTCAGAATATGGCTGAGTCAAATAAATTTTTAGACACTTTATTAGACCCTAGAATAAAACCAAACTGACAGTAAGATGTAGATTTAATAAGATTAATCAGGAAGTAAAAGGGCTAACTATTCTTGAGATGTTCTACATTCTGCAGCTGCATTAAGAGAAAAAAATGAATCCATGAAAGAAAAGCTGCAATTATTTCAAACTGGAATATCAGGTCTGTGTCTTTTACATTAAGAAGTTGACCCTGCCCACTCAAAATACAAATAACTTTCAAAAGAACTGAAGCAATATTAATCAAGATATACTTTTTTCCACCCTAAACCACTTACACTTTTGTTTTCATTTTGATCAGTTAATAAATTGAATTCATAACAAAAGCAAAATAAATTTTATAGACTATCTGAAAAATGAATCAATAGGTTTTAGAAAATCAATCATATATTTACATGGGATCATAAAAAAAATGGCACATCGGCCAATCTGATAATTGTATATATTTAGGAATTTTAAAGTCGGTTATCAAATTTTCCTTGCCAAGATTTTGGACTAAGATTATATTCAATTTTAGTATATGTGCTGCCGAAGCGAGCACTGGACTAAGATTATATTCATATACTTCCACAAAACTTACTTGATTAGGATTTTATATCTTTAAAGCATTTCAACATCCCTTTGGAGGTACATGTGTACTACTTATTTCATAATTACAATACTTTAACCAAATTGTGGAAATAAAAAAGTGAAAGTAACTAAAATATTCTATAGTCTACTCCAATTTGAGACAGATAATAGCTTCTCTGAAATAGATACAGAGATTCAGTCCACGGACAGCCCACCTTCTAATTGAATAGCTCAATTTTTGTGTGCCAGTACATGAGAGAGACTGAGAAAAGAAGGTACTTTTGTTTTTCTTTCTTTTTTTTCATCGAAGTATAGTTGACATACAATGTTAGTTTCAGGTACACAGATTCTTCTTATAGAACCATGATATTAAGGGAGGGACAGCATCTTTATTTACCAAGCTAACAACAATAACTCACTGTGATCTTTCTAGTCTGTGCTGAAATGTGGAAGATAGCTTTTAGGCAAGCTAAAACCAAAAGAAGGATAAGGAAATGGACACTCCGGGTGAAAATGAATCCAACTTGGGCCTCCTCAACTCTCCAGGGCTAATGTAGCAGTGGAAAATGGGATGAGGGTACCTGCAAGTTGGCCAATCTCTGAGATCAATGATGGTATAGTGGTGTTACAAGTACTCTCTCTGTGTAAATCTTACTTAAAACATACGAATCATTTTGGGGGGAGGGGACAGAGACTTTTATTCATGCTAAGTTGCAGCTGTGACCCTTGTGGAAAATAAGAAAATGCTGATTGATGCCTCATAAATATCCCATGCCAGTAATTTATTATATGAGATATTTATTTTGCTTTTACAAAAGTTATTATAAATATACTCCAAGAGAGTTGAAAGCTTAGTTTTCCAACTAGAACTATAGTTGCTTTCATTTATGCAATTTATTTATGTCTGCTTAAATTTTTTTTTTTTAAGATTTTATTTATTTGAGAGAGAGCACATGAGCTGGGGGGGGAGGGGAGGGGCAGAGGCAGAGGGAGAAGCAGACTCCCCACTGAGCAGGGAGCCCAATGCAGGACTCAGTCCCAGGACCTGGAGATCCTGAGCTGAGCCGAAGGCAGCCACTTAAATGACTGAGCCACCCAGGTGCCCTGCTTAAATCTTTTAAACATATTTTAAAATACAGCATTTAATGCACCAAAATTACTATTAGGCTCAGTATTATAATACTTACAGAAAATATAATACATCACAATCAGAATATTTGCAAAACTACTAAATACTAAATACCACTATTAATACTGAAATACTACTAAAATACTAATGCTGTATACTAAATACTACTACTAATACTAAAAAAATAAATTAAAATCCATTTATTAGCAATAATTCTGCACATTTCCATTACCAAAAATACAATACTAAACACTAACTCTCCATTGCCTTACTACCATAATGTTCTTGTGAATTTATTGTTAAAGAACAAAGGCACCAATTTTAATTCATGGTTTACTTTACTTACTGGACTACTACAGTTTGGATCCAAATGATTTTTGAGTCAGGCATAACATTTTTTGGAATGATTAGATTTTTCTTACATATAAACTACTTTCATTCTATAAGGATATGCATTAAATTCTAAATAACTGTATTAGAAAAAGTACTTCCTGAAAATTCTTATCCTTATATTTTTATAATAGTCTGTAAAAAATATATGTATATACCACAAATCTCAATATGGGATCCACTGCAGAACATTCCTCATCCACAAATTCTGTCAAAAAATATTAAATGCTTAGTGAATCAAACCAATATATGACAAATCTCTTTTTCCAATAGAAATAATGTTAAAATTGAATGGCATGTTTAAGATCTAGAATCCCTATTCTCTAAAAGTCTCTCCAAATGGAAGAGTCAGCTCTTCATTCTGCCTTATGAATATGTATGAGCACAATTTAATCTTTCTAAATATCCCTAAATGCATTTAAAAAGGTAACATAGTAGTGACACATGGTAAAAGCCTAGAAAATGGAGCCCTGTCTTAAGTAGTCCCAAGTCTGAAAGACCATGAAATGGGGAACCAAGTCCACAGTCTGAAAGACCCTTCAGATATAGTTGTGCAGGGTGGCTAGAGAAGGAATGAAGGAGGTGGCCCAGAGGACCGCTCTGAAAATAAAATTACTGTTAGACTCACTACAAAAATAAAAATAAAAAATCTAACCTGAAATGGTACAAGTTACTGTTGAGTTTGTCAAATTGTAACTGCTGAATAAAATTCTATAAATATATCAAGACTTAAAGATGTAAAATGCAGAAGTTAATATATTAGAATTCCTCGTTAATTTTACACCACTGTGGATAATTTTCCCAAAATATTCGTGGGCATTGATGTGTGTGTTTTTTGTAAGGACTAAGGAAAAGATGAATTCTAAAATGCAAACTTTGAAGATCATTATTTGTTTTAAGTTAATCTCTTAACTTTGAATGAAATTGTACTGAAGGTCAAAAATCTTAGATTGAAGCTAATTTTTCACATTATCTTACTGTGTGTGCCAGGACCTCCCATTTACTGGAACTGACTGACCTCCACAGTATGTTATATTGCTTTTATCCAAAAGCCAGTTTGATTCAGCACTTTTCAACATGTTCAAGGCTAGTAAATTTCAAAACCTGTCCATTTTAGCCAATTATCTCACTTTTTCCTCCCCTAACAAAACTCCTTATGTTACACTTTTTATCTTATATTACTTAGAGCTTTTGCCCACAGAGATTAGACATTGTTTACAACACAAGGTATATCAGCCACATTCTTCTGCCACAATTCAAAGCCGCCTTATTAACTGTTCCCCTTTTGTTTAGCCTGGGAGGGAAGACGGGCAACAACTAATGCTATCATGGGGTAGACACAAAACCTAGAAGATACAGCCTCGAAAGGTCAGGTACATGCCAGTCCTGCCATGGAACCAAAGAAAAGTCAGTCAGTCAAAAAAAAAAAAAAAAACCACCTGGGAAATAACCTTTTGAATTGTGAACATGATGAAGAAAGATCATCAGCAGATGATGAAGCTTCACTTATATTAAAACCCTGTATCTGGGGGCACCTGAGTGGCCCAGTCAGTTAAGCATCTGACTCTTGATTTTGGCTCAGGTCATGATCTCAGGGTTGTGAGATCCAGTCTCATGTAGGACTCCACACTCGGCATAGAGTCTGCGGGAGATTCTCTCTCTCTCTCTCCCCCTCCTTCTGCCCCACCCCCCACTTGCCCTAAATAAATAAATAGATCTTTAAAAATAATTTATCTGTAGCAACGTCACAAATGGTTTTTATCACGTTCTTCTTTGCTAGATTCTAAGTTCCCAAAAATGCAGAAGTATTATTCAAGTTGATGCAATTAATAAAAATTAGCTCAAATGTTCTGTATATCAAGATAATACCTACTACTGATCATTCAAATGAGCATGTTTTGAAGAATTTATCATTTTTCTTCCCACCTTTCCCCGTAGAGAGAGATGGCTGTGAAATTCCACTAACGCTTTTCTGCCTCTTAATAGCATGATCAACAATACAACTTTATAGGTGACTTGGCTGTAGCCATAAAACATAAGATGCCCTTTTTTGACATGGTTACTGGGACCTATGACCTTGGCCTTCCTAACTTGTATTGGTACTTACTCAAAGGCTCTGTGGTTCTTTTTTTTAAAGAAACTTTGTTTTTCCCCCAGACAGAGTATACATTTCCAGTACAATGTATTTTTTTCCTCTCCCATTCTGGAGAACACAAAAGATAAACAACAATTTCAGTACTGGCCATAGGTCAATTATACTACTATGATAATTCTCCATTTCATTAGGTAAAAGTATGTTTAACCAAGTTTCCAATGTCTTCTAAGCACATTTATCATTATGGATTTATAATTGGACATAAAGAAAGCAAATCTCTGTGTAATTCACACTGGTTTTGCTTTTGTTGAATACACACATCAATGATTTTTTTTAGAAAGGAAGAAAGGAAAGGAGAATCAGAATTTTGATGTAATTTAGAAAGACAGAGCATCCTTCATACTGATAGTATAGGTCCCAAACATATTTTATAATGTCTTTCCAAGTGGATAATCACTCAGCAAAATCTGAATCCAGATAACATGGTCCTTTGTTACATTTGCCCATTTGGAGTTCTGTGTATAGATGGTAGTTTAAGGAAAAGGTTAATTAACGCAGCTGTGGCCTACATGCTACATTTTCTAGACTAAGACAATTTCAATTCAGTTCCCCTAGAAATCAGTTGACTGGAATTCTTGGCTTTCTCCCAGGCAGTTTCTTAAAAAGGTTACCAGCTTAATTGAATGAAATCAGTGTCTGCAACCATCAACAATTATCTATAGAGCAATACTTGTTATTAGACTGAATAAAATCAAAGTTAGAAACCAACCACAATTATTTATGGAGCAGTAATTCTCAATATTGGCCACTTTGATTGCATCTGTAACTATTATGGAAACTTCCTGAAATCTGCTTGTTTATTCTTTCATGCAGACACCACGCAGATAATCAAACACACCAACCAACAAGTCTATGTCAAAATAATTTTCATGTATTTCAAAAAAAGACAAAATTAACCTGGATCAAATGAGAAAAGTCTACACTAAATGGTTAAATAATCATAGCCTATTTTATCCACAACTATGAAGCTCTCTATATTATATTACGTTTGCTGTTAGCCAGTCACTCCCACTTTATGGCATGTTTTTTTCCTTTATCATTACTTATGTCTCCCTGGCCCTGGGAACTTTTTTTGATTCATTTGAGAAAAGGATGCCCACAGTTTTACAGACAGAACTTGAAATGACCGAGTAACATAGTCATAACCACATTGTACCAAATGCCTCATTAGATGACTAGTAGCACATCACATATCATTTAAGGCTTTTTCTGGCACCTCATAGTAGACAGACACCCCATTCAAATGGGAGAAATTCAGAAGTATTTATTCTTCTTGCAAAATGAAGGGCTAGAATTAAACTTAAAATTTCACAAAGATTAGACTTTTCCATGGTCTTTTTTTAATGTACCAGCTATAAAGACAACTGCTTTGTCATTTATATTCAATTACAGCTAATATTAAAAGGACTAGGGCGCCTGGGTGGCTCAGTTGGTTAAGCGACTGCCTTCGGCTCAGGTCATGATCCCGGAGTCCCTGGATCGAGTCCCGCATCGGGCTCCCTGCTCGGCA
>NC_138370.1:133974375-133980222 GCF_054177405.1 Leptonychotes weddellii
CATCTAAACATGCATAGTTCCTAATACACCTGAGCCCTATTTTGTAAATCTTCTCTGGCACTGTCACTGAGACAGGAGGTGCTGGTACTTTGTCCCGAACTATTTGAAAAGACATGTCCTTTTGTGTTTGACTTATAGTAGTTTTTGAGAGTAGGTGGCAGTGCATCACAGGACAAAAATAATGAACTGGTTCCTTATTATTCAAAATAAAGTAAGGTGTCTATGGTTCCTGGTGAATAGGTGGCATTGTATAAAGTAGGACAAAACTAGGGGAGACAGAAGACCTCAACTCCTATTTCCCTTCTCTTTTCTCAATCAAGGTAAATGCTCTTAATATTGACTATGATAGAACAAATATGATTAGGAGGAAACTAGGGCCCAAAATAAAGGTCATGGGAGGACACCAAGGAAGAGATTTTTAAATAAGTTCAGGATATAGGCCCAAGCAACAAGCAGCCCAGGTTAGCGAAAGAACAGAGAGTGGTGATTAGTAATACACTGTTCAGAGAATGTAAAAGCAAAAGTTGCCCAAATTTTTTTTAAGAAAGTGAAGTCTAGAAATAACACCATCGTGAGGTTAACATTTCTTCCTGGTAAAACTGAAACAGCTATAAAATAGAATTAGCACTTACAGAGGAAAGGGGTGATTCCTGAGAAGGTGACCCCAAACTGAATTTATTTTCTAATTTTGAAAGAGTTACTGTTATCAGGGAGAATTTAGATACTCAGCATATGGAATTTCATAAAAGTTTTTATTAAAAAATAAGACACATAATACATAGGAATGAAAAATGTATAATTATGTAGTCATAGATGGCTAAATGACCATACTACATAGGTGGTTATGAAATGACCATAGATTTCCCAGAATCTATGGTACTGCTAAAAAATAAAGCAATTTCTGATAACTGTTACATATTAAAGATGACCCTTACAGAGAAGTCTTGATTCCTTCAACATGCAATAATGTTGAAAGCAGAACTTGTAACCAGGGCTTACCTCGCCCTTCCCGGATCTCCTCTTCAATCTCCTCTTTCCTTCTCTGTCTCCCCTCAAAGTCTAACATCTAGCCCCACAGAACTCAGTTGCTTAAAAGAACAATCCTCTCTTAGCTTTGGACCCTCATATATGTTGTTTCCTTCTGCCTCGAATGGCAAATCCTAGAGCCTTTCAGAACACAATGTTTCTTCTTTTCAAAGGAGATACTCTCTTTGACCTCCCTGGCTGGTTCCAAAGTCCTTGTAAATACTACCCTGAAACACTGTATTACGTTTTGTATCAGATTTTACTGTGATTCTTTAATCACAATTACATGTTTCTTCTATTCAGCACTATGCTTTAAACCACCTCTTGAAAAAACAAAGATGACTGATTTGTATCCCCATCACCACCGCACATACACCATGGCTGAATTCAAAATACCAATCATCTAAATTCTTAGAAACACCTTGGCAAATTGATATCTTTCTCTTAATACAGATGAAGAAACTAGATTTGGTTGCATATGATGACAAAGGTCATAAACACGTCTCTCAAATCAAGTCATAGTTCAAATCTTTGTGTGTCAAGGTGTAGTCTATGACAGAAACTGCTAAGCACTTTTCATTTACCTTATTTAATTCTCACAGCCACCCTGAAATACACATTTGTGGTTGAAAAAAAATGAGACTCGGTGATACTAAATAATGTTTCCAAAATCAGAAAGGCAGTAAATATCAAAAATAAGAGTCAAACCTACATTATCTACACCAAAGCCTTTGTTCTTACCATTACACTCTACTTCCGACATAAATTATACTACACTACACTGTCTCTAGTCATTTCATTATTTATTAACAAGTAGATCAAGCAATGCCCAGGGAAAAAAACAGAAATGTACACTTGTGGTTCTTCCTATAAACAGCTGTTGGCTAAATGCTTTGGTAGGAGGTACCAAAATCAGTTCATTTGGGCCTTCGTCTATCTCTCATCCATATAGTATAAAACAACCAAACCATTATTAGGTTCCAAATACTATTCAAATATTTCACATCTTTACAGGTTTAATATTCAATAAACCCATTTTCAAATATTTGAATCATTCTCATCTCTTCTGTGACCTCATATGGTATTAATATCTAGTATGTTCATCATGTGTTTTGACATTTAATCATACACATCTCATAAACACCAATGAAATTTGAAGTTCCTTGATTGTTAAGACCCATCTTTTACTTCTTTAGGAATCTCTGAAGTCTCTAGCATGGTGTTAGATACCAAGTATTTATTCAAATGTTTCCTAAATTGAATCATAAAGTAGTGATTTTTGAAACTGTAAGAAAGAGAGAATCTAATATGTCACTAGCATATATCTTGGTAACCTATTTGAATCGGCATTGATTTGCATCACTTTATAATAGAATCACATAGATTTTCAATGAAAGTGAGTATTTTAGAATATAAACATGTTCAAAGAAAAAAAAAAGTACAGGAGTAAGATATAAAAAGCCAACACTGCCATTTTCCTCCTTTCTCTCAACATGTCAGTGAGAGACAAGGACTAACTTGCAGCTCAGTGAGACTTCATGCAATACAAACACTGCGAGGATAAAACTGTAAAGACCCTGGGCTGTGAGGCAAATTGCTTTGCTTGGTTGCTTAGATTTAGGAAAAAGCCTGAACAATTCTGAGTAGTGATGGTATTCTATTAAATCATCATGCCATTTGTCTTGATTAAAAAATAATTAAATATGGGGGCGCCTGGGTGGCTCAGTCACCCAAAAAAGCATCTGACTTTTTTTTTCTAAGATTTTATTTATTTATTTGACACAGAGAGTGAGAGAGCACAAGCATGGGGAGCGGCAGAGGGAGAAGCAAGCTCCAGGGAGCCCGATGTGGGGCTTGATCCCAGGAGCCTGGGATCATGACATGAGCTCAAGGCAGACACTTAACCGACTGAGCCACCCAGGCGCCCAAGCACCTGACTCTTGATTTCAGCTCTCGTCATGATCTGGAGGTCATGGTATGGAACCCTGCTTCAGGCTCCACACTCAGTGGAGAGTCTGTTTTGGTTTCTCTCTCTCTCTCTCCCCCTCCCTCTGCCCCTCCTCCCACTCATGCTTGCTTGCTCTCTCTCTCTCTCTCTCTCGCTCTCTCAAATAAATAAATCTTAAAAAAAATAATTAAATATAGGGCGCCTGGGTGGCTCAGTCGTTAAGCGTCTGCCTTCGGCTCAGGTCATGATCCCAGGGTCCTGAGATCGAGTCCCACATCGCCCTCCCTGCTCTGCCGGAAGCCTGCTTCTCCCTCTCCCACTCCCCCTGCTTGTGTTCCTGCTCTCGCTATGTCTCTCTCTGTCAAAAAAATAAAAAAAAAAATAATAATAATAATTAAATATAGTGACAATGAGAAGATGCTGGTCAAAGATTTTTTTGGAATAATCATGAATTAGTTTTGAGATAAGCTCAACTGATGGAGAGGCATGTCTGAAGTGATATTAAGAGCTAATGAAGCAAATATGGGAATGCTTTAAAATCTTGGAAAGACAGGTATAAATAAATTAGTATCTTCTTATCTTGGATATGGGATTTAAGGAAGCAAAGTATATAAGGACTATTTTTATTTCACTTGCAATTCAAAAGTATCTAATTATATTTCCTAAAACTGAGTTGCTTTATTTTATTGACATATATGAGTAATATATGATTACTCCTGAGGAAGTTAACTTACCTATTCTTTATAGTCACATTCATGTTATAGTTTTGGGGGCTACAAAGGATAAGTATGAATGTGCCTGATCCAGATCTAAGCACATTATGTGCATTATGTTATTTAATATAACATAATCAGAAGACAGTACTATTTGCATGGTCCTTATACAGGGATGGAGATCAGAGAGATAAAATAACATCCTGAAAATCACACATCCTAGAGAAATAGATCAAAAATTTGACACCAAGTCTCCATTAACTACTTAATGATGTCACATATGCCACGTGCTTACACAACCCAGGAGGTCCAGATAGGTCCTAAATATTGCAAGAGCTATATGTAGACAAGATTCTGATATAGATGGAAAAGTGATCATCAGTACCAAAACCATGGTCTCTTATAGAGCAAAGTGTGTCTTCATTTGGGGATTTTCTCATGTTGTAATAAGGAGGAGGTCTTTTTTTACTGGTATCCAGACTACAATTTACCAAATGACGTGGTCCATGAGTCCATGCAACACTAAGAAGCAAGATCCCCTGGGATTACTAGTATTGAGTCTTGGTGAGGTAGAAATGTTAATACCCAGGCTAAAGTTTAAAAAAAAAAAAATACATTAGTCCTGGGGGAATGAGGGAGCTGGTAGCTAAAATAAACACTTTGGGGGGCTCTAACCTGCTCCTACTCACACACCTCTTCTTACTCTCAGAGAAAGAACAAGCAGCTGGGACCACATGCACATTTTCCCCACAAATTGCTGGGCCTTCTGCCCAAAAGTACATGTGTACACACACACACACACACACACACACACACACACACACACACTCTATCTTAATTAAGCACAGTGGATCTCAAAATAGCATCAAGTAAAATAATCTTTTATAAGTTCATATAAACTAACTACAGAAAACAGTGATAACATAATAACATTACAAGTATTGATTTTTGCTTCAAGACTATTAACTATATCATACATACCAAAATATTATCAATAGTGTGATTTTTTTAGCTAACTTTTAATACTTCTCTCCATCTTTTAAAAATGGAACCCACAATATACATTTAAAGTATTCCTGAACTACCTTAATTGTCTAATTTAAGTTCAAAGAACTCTAATCTTTTTTAATGCATACCTCGTCTATAAATATAAGTGAATAGGTTCACCGGCCCATACAATATAAACTTGCTACCAAAGGATTATAATGGCTTTCAAAATAACAATAATAAACAGTACTAATTAGAAACCATGAATAAATACTAAAACTATGTTTTGAATAACTGTCTTTTTTCTTCTCTCTAAAATTTGGAAGCAAATGGAATTCTTTTATTTCTTCCAACAGAGTTAAAAACTGGACCAAGATCAGTTTCTTGACATTGTGATCTATCACAGACTACAGTGATATTATTCATAGGAGGCCAAATATGTCAAGTATAGACTTAGGAATATGGATCTAATAGAAATACTGCATTTCAATTCTGAGAAATTCAAGATATTGGAAAGTGAAGTAAAAGCACTGAATACATTTTACAATGAAACTGACTGTAAGAGCTATGGCCAAGATTTGTCACAGGTTGTGGAAAGTACATTAAGCATTTTTCAGTATGCTTTTGGGCTCATCTGAAAAATACTGTTTTAAAATTTTCATGTTTGAATTCTTGCTAAAATTTGGTTTTATATGAGTGTGTGTATGTGTGTGTGTATAAAAGACCTCAAGCACAAAAAATAAGAAAGTGAATCCCAAAAATGTTAATAGGAAAAATATTAAATTTAGTTTTTCAAAGGCACAGATTCTTTTTCCATAAATAAAAATGACAGTATGACTACAGAAAATCAAATGCACCACAAATTTAACTAGCTTTGCATTTTAAAAACGTGATTCTATCCTGGATGTCCTCAGTCATCCTTAGAGGTTATAAACCCAGTTTGTTCCCAGATTACACTTGATGGAAGGTAAAAATTAACATAAAGCGAATCACTGGCAAAGTAAGAATGTGCTTCCAGTGTTTGATTTGGTCTTCATTAACTCACAATACTTCTTTCCACAAAACAAACAAACAAAGGAAGCTAACCTTTGGAGATTTATCTTGAGAGATAAAAATGATGTTCCTGAAAATGTCAAGTCCTTTTACCAGGCTCATGCCCAGAAAAAAAAAAAA
>NC_138370.1:133980722-133996506 GCF_054177405.1 Leptonychotes weddellii
AAAGAAAGAAAGAAAGAAAAAATGTTGGTAATTATTGGTACCAACACAGAGAAAACTCAAGAGTTTTCATAAAATCTACTCCGCTTTGCAGAAAAGATGACTTCCAATTTACTTTTAAATTCTCCCCAAGGAACCATGAGAGACGATGGACTCTGAGAAACAAACTGAGGGTTCTAGAGGGGAGGGGGGTGGGAGGATGGGTTAGCCTGCTGATGGGTATTAAAGAGGGCACGTTCTGCATGGAGCACTGGGTGTTATACGTAAACAATGAATCATGGAACACTACATCAAAAACTAATGATGTAATGTATGGTGATTAACATAACATAATAAAATAAAATTTAAAAAAAAATTCTCTCCCAGATAAATTTCGAACAAACGATGCAATAATTTAAAGCAAAACACAAATCATCACGAACAAGGAAGGAAAAGGCATACATTTTGAGATTAATGGGTAATTAAAAGGATGATTAGAAGATAGCCAAACAGCTCATGTTCATTTTGTCTCAGGATTCTGTCAAAGAGAATTACCAGTTGACTGAAAAAAGCAGATGAAAGACTGCTCAGAAGGAAAAGGGAAACTGAAGAAAATGTTGAGAAACCCTCACTTGCTGGAAAAATATTCCAATCTCCTGAACCACCTGACCAACAACCAGATTTTTTTTGAGAGAACTTGCAAAATGGACCCAACAACTGCAGTAATCTTTGAAGGAACTTAAAAGATTGGAGGGGGGCCAGAAGACTACAGGCAGACCGACAAATGCATTTTCAGTTTGCAAAAGAGAATAGTAAATTCTTCAAAATATCCACAGAAGACTTTTACATTATTCTTTAAAAAGCGTCCAAAAAACTTATTAGGAATTGATTTGTGTGGTGCTAGAAAAGGATTATTGTTTGTCAGGGGCTGCTGTGGCTACAGTAACCATGAGCTATCTGAAATGAAGGAATGAGAAACAGACCGTATAGTGCAGTGGTTACAAGTGAGAGCTTTGTATTCAACCTCCCAGGACTAATTTACCACCAGTGTGATCTGGGCAAGTAATTTCCACTCCCTATATCGTGGCTTCTCCTCTGTAAAACAGTAATAACAGCCCCTCTTCATAACATTGTTGTGAAAAAATAAATGCATTTAATAGATCCCCAGGACAACATAAGACAATAATGCACATCTCCCTCAGAGTAAATAATCAAAAATGGCATCTCTCACTATAACATCATCCTTTCAGAACCTACCAGACATATACAGCAGGGAAATGCAGAAGACAGAGTTTAACTGGTTTTAACAAGGCGACAGGCAAGATCACTCATGACAGTCGTGTCCATACATTAGAAAATAGACAAAAATCAAACTGATGTTTGAAAGAGGAACCCAAAAACCATTTCATAAAGGAACCAGCTGAATCATTTCAGGGCCTCTAGAGCACCAGTCTACGTAGACTATAACTTCTGTGCCATAAGAGCTACTTCAGAACAGAAGCTCTTTTCTTGAGAATTTTCCACTTTAAAATTTCACAGAAGCGAGCAAGTCTGTGTTCAAGAACCACAGGCTATCCACCCGGACTGCCAACAACAAATGGATTCAGCAGTCAGGTAATGTCATTCTAATACAAGCCCACAGCACTGTTCTTTAACCTAATATGTGGTCACTATATTTATGTTACACTTTTAATTGCTTTGTGTACATTATCCATCCCATTCTTCACATTAACGTAAAAAGTGCAAGAGTGTTAAAAGTGATAAGGGGTATGTATTGACAGTGATGAAAAGGTAGTAAGAAGGGAACTACTAGAGCTGAGATATGAACTGAGTCAAGCGCAGTGAGGACTCTGAAAGATAAAGAATAAATCAGAAAACAGATAAAACAATCTGGGCTGATTCATGAGAAAGAAAAGTAACGAGCAAAAAGGAAGAATTTTGAGTAGGTGGATAACCAGAGGGTCAACATCTATCTCTCTTGGATGCCTGTAAACCTGATGTTCGTTCAGGAGACAGAAAGTCATTCTGAAATATAGTAAGCATGGTAACTACCTCTGAGGAACTTTTGTCAAAATCCAGGGATAATTATAGTTCCCAGGCAAGTTCACACTCCTACAACATAGCAGTGAGAGGTGGAGATCCCCCAAGGGGAGGAGTCTATTTGGAGAGCGATTCACAACAGAGTATCTATCAGCATGAAGCTGAAGAACATGCCTGATGTAAAGTGATGGTTGTAAGAACTAACAGACTTGGTCTTACAGAGTCACATCACTTTAACTCCTTTCTTTTTCTTCTCCTTAGGAGTTTTAAAATACTTTTAAACAGCACTAAGAAAGTGGAGTATTTAACAATAAAACCTGGGTTTCTGGTTTCTCGAAAAATAATCTGAGAATCTGGCCCCATGTACACAATATACACCTAACTTATTAAGGATTTTTGCTTGGCCCTTTGAAGCTTCCGAATTTAGGATCCCAGATTTCAAACTTCTAAAGAACTGGACCACACTTCTACATGAGGGAGGGAATGGAGGCAGATCAGCCAACCCTTCTTACACACTCAGACTAAACCCAAAGATTCTGAATGGAAATAAAAATGTAACTGGGCAGAAAAAAAGGCGCAGTGAGGTTGAGAAGTGGTTAAAATAAGAAAAGCTAACAGTAGAAAGCTTTCCTCTTCCCAACCATATTTTAATATTGATAATGCTACTTGATTATGCAGCACTTTGATCAGCTTAATGTTTATACTTGGAATTAAGCAAAGGTAAAAAATAAAACTGGAGGCTTTCCTTTATAAAAACAATCAGGATCACAGAATCATAGGGATTGAGAGCTACAAAAGCCTCTGGAGATCATCTGGTTCAATTTAAGAATGAACTAATTTATACGTAAAATTTCAAAGCATTAGAAACTTACTTTAATTATAAAGTACATAATACTTCTAGCAATGAACTTAGTAATTTATAAACTTACAAAAAGGCTGTGGCTATATTCTAAGTCATGCAAATATGAGTGAAACTGAACATATAAACAAAGTTGTGTATATTTCACAAACTAGGCCCATCTCAGCTCCCTCAGCTCTCACCCCTGTGACCCAATCAGGATGTTTTAATGAATACCCAAGGGGAGCCCGCACCATAATATATTCCCTGGCCTGTTTGGAAATCAGACAGCAGTCCCTCTTGGGGTTCAGTCTTTGGTTCAAAGATTTTCCTCTCTTTTTTCCCAGCAAATGAGAACTATGTTCACCACGAGAGTAAGAGAACACTGGTTACTTGCCTCCAATAAATACACTAAGCCAACACCCCAGAGACAATCAAGGAGGCTGGTAGTGGATATCCTATTCATAGTGCAAATACAAGAGTAAATTACCAAATAATAAATGCTGAATCTTTGGAATTTGGAATAGCCAGCTTAAAAAAAAAAAAAAAAAGTCTTGTGCATGAGTCAGAATCATTAACATAATGTTGCCATGTCTGCAAATTTCTGGCAGGTTAATTTTTGATAGCTGGGGAACAGCAAAGCTTCCAGCCAATTTTCTAAATCATCTTTAGGCAAACATCCAGGAGCAATCACCTGTAGACTCATGCCTAAAGGCCCAGGTATATTTTGAGAAAGCAGTAAGATTCCTGAATGATTTACAAAGTTAACTGTCAGGGCTGCTCATATAACTGGCTTAGACTGAGAATAAATAACTAAAAAAATAAGCATGACACACTTCAAACTCTGTGTCCTCACTTCACTCAGAGGAGGAAAAGAATCAAGAAAAGGTGTATTTACCCTGACTATTCAAATAATTTTTAGACTCCTACTAATGTAATGCAAGGTGCTCCTAGTATGAGGTCACTATATATAAAAATGAAAGCAGGCTTGATAGTAAGCAAAAGAGAGTATGGTCATTAATATGTTTCCTTTTTTGCTTTTAATAGGTTTACAATGGTATCATTAATCACTGGGTGCTATAATCCCAGGTTTTGAAATAAGCTTTCAGGGCCCCATTTAATTTGAGACAACTGAAATACAAATAAGAAATAATTCAAAATACAACAATCTGAACAAGTGAGCTATTAGAACTAAGTCTGATGATATGTTGTTGCTTCCAAATAGATTAACAGATCAGTTTGGAAAATTAATGAGATATTCACATCTGAAATATAAATGCAAGTACACACCTTTACAAAAAGAATGTTCAGTCACTGTCTTTAAAAATGTGAATCACTAATTTGTTGACAATGGATTTTGACCTTTAAAATAAATTCATTGGTCACTTTTGTTTTTCAAATCTTTTGACAAAATATTATAGTAATAATCTCAGTGGTACTATATTGGTAAATATTATATTGATATAAGAATTATTTACTTCCTATTATTCCTATGGCATTGTACTTATTTTTTTTTTAAAGATTTTATTTATTTATTTAATTGACCGAGAGAGAGAGACAGTGAGAGAGGGAACACAAGCAGGGGGAGTGGGAGAGGGAGAAGCAGGCTTCCCACGGAGCAGGGAGCCCAATGCGGGGCTCAATCCCAGGACCCTGGGATCATGACCTGAGCCGAAGGCAGACACTTAACGACTGACCCAGCCAGGCGCCCCTACTATGGCATTTTAAATGAGCATTTATATTGGACTTGGCCGTATACTTGGTACTTGTTCTAAGTGTTTTAATATTAGGCAATTCAATCTTCATAAAAACCTTAGAAAATCTTCTATATAAGAAAAGTAATGTATGTCTGCCTGAGAACTACAATGACTTTTAAACTTTTTTAAAAGAAGATTCATCCTTGTGTTGAGAGTGTAAAGGTCCAAGATTAGCAGGATTATAAACTAAGATTACATTTACAGTGATTTTAGGCCTCTGATGAAACATTTAACTGCTTATTACAGGGTGACAGATTAGAGTTACATTACTTTTGAGAATAATTTACAGAAAAACTATTTTCAAACAAAATCATGTTTATTCCTTGTCACCTCTCATTCTTCTACAAGGAACAGTAAGGCGCTGGAGATGGCCCCAAGTTCTTTGTCACTCCTTCCAATGACACATAAGGTTTATGTCCCCTCCCCTTGAATCTGGGAGGGCTTGTGAGTGCTTCAACTAATAGAATGTGGCAGGAGTAACGCTATGTGCCTTCTGAAGGGAGGTCATAAAATGCCACGCAGCTTCCTCCTGGTTCCTTGGAACACTCCATCTCCGAATGTTCCCCCTCCAAACACAGCTGTCATGCTGGGAGAAGTCCAAGCCACATGGAGAGGCCATACATAGGTTCTCTAGTCAACAGTCCAGCTGGACACAGCCTTCAAGTCACCACAGCCCAGAAAGCAGACTTGTGAGTGAAGGAGCCTCCAGATGACCCAGGCCTCAGAACTGAGACACCCACAGCCTCAGAATCTTCCCCACTGAGGCCTTAGACAACTGTGAAGCAGAGATAACGTTGTCACCTTCATGCCCAGTCAGAATTCTGACCACAAAATGTGTGACCATAATAAAACGGTTGTTGTTTTATGACATTTAGATTTGGGATAGTTTGTTATGTAGTGATAGATAAATGGGCCATTACCCTAAATTAGCTGGCTATCTAAGCCTATTTCCAGAATAGTAAAAGTAGTAGTACCAATAAACAGTAGTACAAAATAGTACAAAGAGCAGTACAAACTCTCCCTTATAGACCTATAAAACAAGTATAATAAATATTCCCATATCTACAGATGGGGAAACTAAGTCTTTGAGAGTATAAGTAATCTCCCCAAAGACCCAGAACTAACAAATACCAGAATAAGTATTTACCTGGAGTTACTGGGAGAGCTCAGTTATTAGGAAAGCACTCCTCATTTGAGAGGGAAAAAAAAAAAGGACTGTTTATTTTTCATATCAAAAAGGCATTATGTAAAGGACAATAATGTATAACCTCAAAGTCATTTTACAACAGTTAAAAAAAAGTATTAATGTAAGTATCACTAAGCTATTTCATTCTGAGTATTTACTTGGATCAGCTCAAGTTTGAATAATCTGCAATGCCTAGAATTCAATAGAGGAAAACAAAGAATTTAGCATCTCAGGCTGCAAAAATCATCAGTGTAAAATTGTAAAGGTTCCTTAAAGCCCACCAGCTAAGGCCCTCACTATACATCTTCATATAAAAGGTAGCAAACACCACAAGAACCTAATTGACCTTTAAAGATCTAAAGAGAATAAAATTCTCACAGTCGTATTATTTAAAAAGCAAGGAGGATCTCAGAGATCAACCAATCCAGTCCTTCCTTTGAAAAGGGGAAGAGCCAGGTGACTTGTCCAAGGCCATCCTTTTCTGACCCCCACATAGAGCCCTTTACTAAAGAGTTTCTGCTCTTCTTTAGGTAGATTGATTATTTCCGTGAACTCAGTAGTTTCCAAAATTTCAGAAGAATCACTGCTGTGGCTAATCCTTTTCCACTTCAAAGAGTGACTACTCCCCAGTTCTCATACACATAGAGCATGAAGCCAGAAGTGCCCATGTTGTATAAGGCATTATAGAAAAGAGACAACACAAGGAGACACCAATTGCAAACAAAGCACATATTAGTCTCGAAAGTGAAATAATTCACACGTTAATGTGGATCATCCTATCATAAGTGTCCATAAAGCCTCAAGACTTCCTACTGCCTTAATGTTACAGTAATGATAAGGGAAATGAGAATTAGAAAAGCAACCATGGTGATATTTACTGTGTTTCAGGACAAAGTATCATTCATGCAATATCCCCTTTAACCCTCATACAAACACCATGAGCAGTCAGTTTTTCTCATTTACAGATGAGGAAACTGAAAACTGGAGAGATAACCATCACGTATATATTGCCACATCATGTATAGCTGCACATAATTGCTAGCTGCACATAATATCCATTTTCTTCTTTTTTCTTTATTTTTTTAATGGGGCAATGCACCCCGTTAAAGACTAGGCTTTCCAACTACTCTTTCAGCTATGTGTGGCCATGTTATTAAGTTCAGGCTAATGATACATGTAAGTGTTATATGGAATTCCCTGGAAAGCTGCAGATTCAGCTGGAAAATGCATTCCTTTTGTCCTCCCTGCTTGGCTTCCTTCCATCCTGCAATATGGAATGTAGATGAGATAGCTAGGGCTCCAGAAGCCATCTTGTAACATGTGGAGATCCTGAGAATGACAGTCAGAGCCAAAATATTGAAGGAGGCAGAAGCCTTGCTCTCCAAAGATCATGAAGACAACATAGAGCCATGCATTGCCTACTGATAAAACTTCTTTTCCAATACAGAGAAATAAACTTCCTAATGTGTTGGATGTTTTGATAAATGCTGTGCAACACAGCTAATCCTTACTGATACATTACTTTTACAGAAAAATGTTGCCAAACAAAATGTAGAAAACTCCTTAAAAAAAAAAAAATCAATGTATACCTAATAGTCTACTTTACTGTAATTTCTATTTCATCTTGCAAAAGACTTATACTTCAAGACTGAACGTACAAATTTAAAGATAGACACTGAAGACCATAATTGTCTAAACTGCATAATTCTGTTTGGATCATATTGCAGGCAGGGAGGTGAGATGGGGAAAGGAGCTTAGCAAAAAAAAAAAAAAAAAGATAGCTTAAAGAAGAATCAGAAATGCTACAGTTAGTCGACTCTAAGCTTTATGCTGTGCACGTAGAATACAACCAACCAAGAAATTCTACCTATTATTTACGCAGTGACAGATAAAGGAAAATGAGGTGTAGCTCGATAAACAAGCTCACTCCTAAGGCAGATTTAGACACTATTCATTCCCTTCTTTTCAGTCTAGAAGCCTGCTTAGCTGGGACTGTAAAATAAATTCCAGCACTCAGAACATTTCAAGGAGGAATAATTTTCAAAACTGGCTCAGGCTTTATTTTTCTTCACTTTGAAATTGATTAGATGTGCTGGTAAAAGAAAAATTGTTAGTGTCTCAAAGAAAAGAGAGTATTCTAGACAAGTGTAAGATAGCTAATTTTAGATGCTCTAGCTATTAACCATTTCAACACATTTGTCATCAACTCACAAATAAATCATGTCAGATTAGGTTTTACTGCAAATCAAATTATACCAAAAGATAAAACAATCAATATTTCAATATTAACCCAATATTTGCTATGTCGTAAACTGATTATAAAATAGCAGTGAAATGTGTTTTTTAAAGGACTTTAAATAAACAATAAATGGACTAAGACAGTAGAAATAAAATCACTGATGAGCTGCTTAGTAAGTAATGGAAATCAAACTCAATACTTGGAAAGAAATGTTATATGAATAGTAATTTAATTTAACTTTCCAATTTGGAGCAAGCCTAGTCATATGTAACTTTCTGAAATGAAGCATTTCAACAACTCACCATAGGTCTGCTTTAGAAGATAATCTGAGAATCTATAAGAATGACAAAAAAAATTTACTCTACAGTAGCACTTGCTCTGTTAAAGAAGCAAAGACAAGTAAATGAGAATGCTTCCATTCAGTGAGTCAACACTGCCTTTCATACGCATAGCCGCATAGCCCTTTGCCCCTTTAAAACTTTAAATGGCATTCAAACTAAGTCACTATATTCTCCTTGTGGTGGGGGAAAGTCTGGAGTAAATAGAATAGCTCTAAAACATAAATCAAACTAACTTTGTTGTGAATGGTTTCATGTTTCTTTAAATCATTACTAATAAACAATATTCAAATCAGTTTGTTATTAACTGTGTGAGCAAGGAAACATAATAGGGTCAGCATGCAATACATAATTTTCAAATGAATCATGAGTCAGTGAATGATGCACTGGTTTATGTTCCATGAGATGTGGATATTCTAGCACTGATAATAACTGGCTGAATGATATCAGTTAATTCATTCAAGAGTGACACAATGGTATGGCAAAAAGACATGCCAAGAAAGTTTTACAGGCAGATCTGGGGGTTCAAATCTTGAGGAGCCAGGCAATATAGGAAAGGCATTTTTCATGCCTGAACTTCAATTTTCTTAACTGTAAAAATAAGTTAATAACATATAACTTCCATGGCCACTGTAGTCCATAGTTCCTGATTTTACTCCTGACAAACATTTGTTCCTGACCTATAAATGATAGCTATTATTATTATTATTATTATTATTATTATTGACATCTTTGAGTATTATTTTATTATGTAAGAAATTGCAGGGAAGTTGGGAGGATACAATCAGATTTTTAATGTGAAAATGTATTAAAAGATAAAACTTTACAGGATGTAAATGATAGCAGAATTACTATTCTGTTATTCAACTAGAAGCACCTGCAACTGACTGAAATTTGAAAAGAGTCAATACTTCAATACCATTCTGAGGCAGGGAAAAAGACAACTGTGAATTATGGCAATAGTTGGGAACTATGGTGGAAAATAAGCCCTTCGAAATATTTTTAACTCCCATCACAAACTGCAGATAAGGTTATTTAAAACCCACCTAAGTTTTACAATTTGTATTGTAAAAAAGTGAATGCCCCATGAACTTTCAGAAAAGAGCTAAACATTTTACAGGGTTTACAGCACACAAATTGCACATATACATTTTGGTCTGCCTACAGGAAAGAGTATATAGGCAAGATTTCTACTTCTAAAAGTACCCCTGAATTGAACAGAATACAGTGAAGGCTCTTTGTGTGTTGTATTCACCTCTCTATCCCCAGGATGTAGCTCAGTGTCTGGAACTCAATAAATATATGTTAAATTATTAGCTAAATAAATTTAGGTGAAACTACAAAATACTTTTCATCATGCTTTGAAAGGCAACGTGCTCATAATAAGACATCTGAAACTAAACCACATAGTAGAAAATTACTTATTTTTTAAAAAAACTCAATCTCACATTGTTATATTACATATGGTATTTGCACGAAAGATAACCTATTAGTAGCAGCATTCAATTTGTCTTGTCTTACATATTGTAAATTATCTTTCCCATAAGCACATGATAACATTTGATACCATAGAAGAGGTAATCCTAGCCAAAAGCACTCATCCCAATTCTGATCCATTACTAAATATAAGTAAAAATAACAAATTTAAAATTAAAAAATAATTAAAACCTCATTTTGGTTAAAAGTGTGATACAGGAAAAGGGTTATTGGCATAAATCTATTATTTTGAGTGTAGTGAATCGTCACCTGTTCTGGACAAAATTAAAATAATAACATGAAAAAAATAAGACACATGAGAACAAGTGAAATTTGTATCAGACCAGGACATCTTCAAAGCCAATACTGTTAAGTTCCAACCTACATATATATTTAAGTGTATGGCAAATCTAAACAATGTTGGGCATATGCAAATAGGTCCTGAAGGTTTGCAAACTTTTTCATAAAATAACAGCCTTTAAGAGTCCCAAATGTGCAACAATATAGCAGTGACTAAACTCACCCCTGATGCTTGACATAAATTCCGCGAGGCACCATCTAGCTTCCCCCAGACTAGTCCCACTATTAATCATCTTACAGAAAACTCTTCCCTGATCACCTGTTACAAGATAGAGAGCAGCTGGGCTACTTTATGTAATAAGGGACTTGGGTTTTCAAGGTGGTGAGGGAAAAGAACCAGAGGCTTGGCAGCTGCGATCCAAGGGCCCCGCCCTTTCACTATGTAACAAAAATCAGCTGTTGCTTCAAGGGCTGGCAGATGGCTGAGGAAAATGAGATCTGAAGAGTTGTAGATTTTATGTAGAAGGGAGCCTTGGTTAGGAGGCAAGAGAGCAGCAAAGAGAAGAGGTGATGGTGGGGGAGAAGAATCACAGAGATGTATGTTTTTTTGTTTTGTTTTTTTGTTTTTTTGTTTTTTGGTTTTTGTTTTAAAGATTTTATTTATTTATTTGAGAGAGAGAATGAGATAGAGAGAGAGCATGAGACGGGGGAGGGCCAGAGGGAGAAGCAGACTCCCTGCCAAGCAGGGAGCCCGATGCGGGACTCGATCCTGAGACTCCAGGATCATGACCTGAGCCGAAGGCAGTCGCTTAACCAACTGAGCCACCCAGGCGCCCCGAGATGTATGTTAATTAAGTAAAATTTAAAAAAAAAGAACCAGAGAAAGCTGATACATGTGGTAAGCATATCTATCTACTCTAACAAATTGTGGCAGGAACTACTCACAGAAATTATGGTAGCCTAGAACCTGAGAAACTGCTTACAAAAAATAAGGGGGGCACCTGGGGGGCTCAGTCCATTAAGTGTGGGACTCTTGGTTTTGGCTCAGTTGGTGATCTCCAGATGGAAAAAAGGAGCCCCGCTTTGGGCTCCGAGCTGAGCAGGGAGTCTGCTTCTCCTCCCTATCCCTCTCCCTCTGTCCCTCCCCAACTCACACACACACTGGTGCCCACCGGCTCTCTCTAAAATAATAAATAAATAAATAAATAAACAAACAAACAAAACCAACAAAACCGGTATCTGCTTGAAAGTATTTTATTGCCCTATCTGAAAGTAGGAAAACTATCTTTTGAACTATTTTCTCACCCTTCCATCTGTTTACCACTTAATGCTATTACTATGTAGTGATGTATTTATTTATTTTTTTAAAGATTTTTATTTATTTATTTGACAGAGAGCAAGCAGGGGGAGTGGCAGGCAGAGGCAGAGGGAGAAGCAGGCTCCCTACTGAACAAGGAGCTTGATGAGGGACTCAATCCCAGGACCCCGGGATCATGACCTGAGCCAAAGACAGACACTTAACCAACTGAGCCACCCAGGAGCCCCCATAGTGATGCACTTAAAATAAAGTATTATTTATTTTAAATATAAATTTAAGATTATGTTCTTAAAATATTAAATATATTAAACCAGCTGGGTCGCTCAGTTGGTTGAGCACCTGACTTGATTTCAGGTAGGATCCTGATCTCTGGGCTGCGAATCTCCAGGGTCACAGGATCAGCCCCCTGGGGCTCCACACTCAGCATGGAGTCTGCTTGAGATTCTCTCTCCCTCTCCCTCTGTCCCTCCCCCTGTTCATGCACACTCTCTCTCTAGAATAAATAAATAAATAAAATCTAAAAATTAATTAAAGTATGCTAATTATCAACAGGAAGATATTTGTGACAAATCTTAAGCTAATGCCTCTGGCTTCTCCAGCAGACTGCATTTTGAGACTGATCACAATTTCTCAGGCATTTATTTACCTAGGAAACCTACGATGTCATCTAGCCCAATACGTGACACATGGTTGACAACAATTAATGAGGCATGGACATGGCCTCTATTAAATGCATGTGGGACAGAAAGGTATAAACACTAACAACAACACTACTTGTGATATGCTGAAAAGTGAACAAAAAGAAAGAAACCTGCTCTGCTGGTAACTAGACATGAGAAGATGGGCAGGAGGAAGTGGCAGGACGAAGATGGGCTTCATAAACTGAGCTAACATTCCAGCTGGTCTTGAAGGATGACTAGGGTTTATCTGAAAAGGAACTTTTTACAAAGTTATTTCTGAAAAGAATAGCACATGCAAATACAAGAGCATGATAGATGGGAGAGGGAGCTGACTGTGAGACTGAAAGGATTTGCTGAGCAGTACTCAAGCTTCCGGGGAGGCTAAAAACCTTACATGTGTAATAGCACTGATCCACAAGTCTATTTGATTTTTCTTCAGCTGTCCTTGACAGTCTGGCAAGGAAAGCAGAAGTAAGGACAGCAAAACTGAATGTGCTTCAGACAGAAAAGGATGAGAAGGAAAGAATGTCCAGGATGCTGTCTCTGCCCTAACCCAATTACTGGTCTAACAGCCCAATTCACACCAGTATCTGGGAAGAGTAGGGGGGCAAGGAAAGGATTACAGAGAGTACCCTCTTTTACTAAACCCTTCACTTCTCTCTACACAGAAGATCTTTTATTAAAAAAAAAAAAAAAAGAACACTGAGTATATGGCATAATAAGCAAAGATGAGTGGTGGAAATAAAAGTCATCCAGTGAAGCCATATCACAGTGTTAAGTGCCAATGTTTAGGTGAAGATTAATCTGGCTGCCTACTTCTCCAGCCACTGTATAATATTCCTAGTATCACTCCATGTCCACCAGAGTCCATACGTTCTACCAAGTTCCAGACTGTGTTTTTATGGAGGCTGGTTTCATCTGTGTGTTTCCAATTATCGACTCAGGATACATCCGTTCCATAGCAAGAAAACCAAGAATAAGTTTTATTTGGCTCTATTTTATGAGTTTATTTTGTTATGGCACAATAACCCTAAAAGATTAAATGCTAGTTTTATTTTCTCACTGTTAGAGATTTAAACTCACATAATAGAATATACTGTTCCTATACTTACATATGCATACATCTATTTAAAGAGAGAAAGAGAATCATCAGTTTTATGTTTATTTATTACCTGTATAGTTACTCAGGCCTCACAGAAAAAGAAAAACAGGTTCTGCAACTCTTCCATAATACTATTTAAGGGACTTTTATTTCTATTCTATCAAACAAGCAGTTATATCAAGTAAACATTTTTATAAGGAAAATATTCCCCAGAGAGAGGATGACCTGAAACACAAGTCTAACTCCCAATCTGTTTGCTGATCAGTAACACGGAATCACTCCCCTTTCATCATATTTAATACTGCATAAATCAATGTAACTGGAGTCAGCTAATAAACTTTCACAGCCAAAGGTCTCACACTGAAGTCCATAATCCACAAATATTTGCACTATAAAATAGGACAGATTGGAAAAGTTAGGTACATCTGGATAGCAACAAACAATCCTAACCTTTGCATTCTATCAATGAACTGTACTTAAAGTCGCCAATACAAATTTACGTTCACTACAGGAAAAAAAAAAAAAAAAGGTCCAAGGCTAGTATTTCATTAAAATATTTTAGTAGTAAAGTATGGGGCGCCTGGGTGGCTCAGTCGTTCAGCGTCTGCCTTCGGCTCAGGTCATGATCCCAGGGTCCTGAGATCGAGCCCCGCATCGGGCTCCCTGCCCGGCAGGAAGCCTGCTTCTCCCTCTCCCACTCCCCCTGCTTGTGTTCCCTCTCTAGCTGTCTCTCTCTCTATCAAATAAATAAATAAAATCTTTAAAAAAAATAAAAATAAAATAAAATATTTTAGTAGTAAAGTAAAATTGAATTTAAATTGATCTTAATAATGTGGTTAGCTTTATTAGATTGCACAGTGAAATAATGTCCTTTAACTTATTTTATGATGTGGTATTAAAATCAACCTTGGGTTTCATTCACAAATCAGACATAATAGCCTTTTAATATTATTTGCCAAAGATTTCTACTAATATAAACATGATTTCCCTTTAAAGATCCTTGAAAGAAGAGGAACTAGAATGGAAATTTAATACTTTCCCTTCAAACCTAAATGATGCCTTTAAACAAAAGCCACTATTAGAACTAAAAAGGCCTTATTTAAATATTTTAAGTTTGTATCATTTAAAACTTAAGCCAGTTTCTATTAAGATATATATTGTTAGGAGGAACCCCAATGCTCTCTCATGCAGAAACTTATACTCCCAAGAGAAAAACACATTAGACAATCTCTTCATTACTTAGTCACTGCTGCCCAGGAGAGAAGCAGAAATTACATGGTAGGGCAGACCTCAAGAGTCTGTCAATGCATCTACTTTCTTCAATTTAGCAAGAGAAAGGTGTAAAAAGTCACCATCTGTCCATGATCTGGGTCTCTTTTCTCTCTAGGTGTGGACAAGTTTAACTCTAGGGGAAAAGTATTTGGAAAACCATTTGGTGCAGATCCAGACTATGATTTCTAATTGAGATCTACCAATAAGGTAAATAGTTGAATCTCTACCTGATGCTTGTATTTATTTCCCACTTGGTTTGAATTTAACTCCTACACCAAACACACAGTGGGGTCACGGTGTTACCAATTTGCTTTCTGAAATTATACTTATCTTTAACTGTTCATCTCTTATATCATCTATTTCAGTGATAATTTAACTGATTCCCTTGTTGAAATTACATGTTTCTCCTCAATGTTCTCATGGTACCTTGTATTTGGTTATAGCACTTGCCCCATTTCCTCACTAGTTTACAAATAAACTCCTTAAACCCCAAGACAATTCATTATTGGTAGGCCCTTTAAATAGTGCCTTGCACAGAGCTGTTTGATAATTGTCTGTTAAATTAAATTCCAAAAGTCATATATTCCTTAATGTTAAAATATTAAAATTAAACAATGTGTTTATGAAGTATGAAGAGAATGACAGTCTGCAAAAATGAAATCATCACATACATTCTATTTACCCAACAAATAAGAATACATTCCTAAACAGTTCAGGGGAAACTGTTAGCCAACAGCCTTCAGGCAAAGATAACTCGTGCACTGGGAATTTCTATGTATTTTCTGCACTGCTAGTTCTAATATTCATGAAAAATGCATGCAACTGTTTCAATGGAAAGCTCCTTACTGATAAACCTAGGTCCTGGTTTTTCTTGGGATTTCACATTAATCCTAATTTTATGCTTACATATAGATAAGAGATTTAATGTTTAAAATAAAGCAAATGCCCTTTGTTTCAAATATAAATCAATGTATGAGATAACAGAATAAAGAAAGAAAATTTCACAGGCACTCTCAGAGCTATGCACAGGCTTCCTTCTGGCAATTAACAATCCTGCGTGTTCGGGGCGCCTGGGTGGCTCAGTTGGTTAAGCGACTGCCTTCGGCTCAGGTCATGATCCTGGAGTCCCTGGATCGAGTCCCGCATCGGGCTCCCTGCTCGGCAGGGAGTCTGCTTCTCCCTCTGACCCTCCCCCCTCTCATGTGCTCTCTCTCTCTCTCATTCTCTCTGTCTCAAATAAATAAATAAAATCTTTAAAAAAA
>NC_138370.1:133997006-134062574 GCF_054177405.1 Leptonychotes weddellii
GCCTGGGTGGCTCAGTTGGTTAAGCGACTGCCTTCGGCTCAGGTCATGATCCTGGAGTCCCTGGATCGAGTCCCGCATCGGGCTCCCTGCTCGGCAGGGAGTCTGCTTCTCCCTCTGACCCTCCCCCCTCTCATGTGCTCTCTCTCTCTCTCATTCTCTCTGTCTCAAATAAATAAATAAAATCTTTAAAAAAAAAAAACAATCCTGCGTGTTCGAAAAACACTGAAGCAAAACTTCATCAGTCTGGAGAACAGTCATTCACTTCATTTAACAGATATTTACTAAACACCAGCTACATGCCTGGTCCTCTCAGGGACTGGAGGCATAGCAGTGCAACGTAAGAGACACAATCCTCATCCTCACTGAGGTTATAATTGGTGCAAAGAGTTAGATATTAAACAGGTCATCAAGCAAATAAAATCATAACTGAATGTTGCTCAGGAAAAGTGGGGGTGAGGTGAGAGAGATGAGCAAGGAGTTACATGATCAGATAATATTCTGATACCCAAATCATGTCACCTACCATAGCAAATATAAAAATTTTAATATTTAGATAAACTATGAACTATAAAACCTACTTCTCTCTAATAGTACACTGCTAAGCAAAATAAGAGAATACAAAATTCACACTATACTAAGAGTAAATGGTATATATAATTTGTATTTTTGTGCTCACAATTTTAAATAATCAATACATTATGCTGCAACCATGTGATAAATATGTTGATGTTTACTAAAATCTCAGAAAGGCCCAGGTTAAAAATGAACAGGGACAGAAGACAGAGTAGTCAGGAAAAATCTACAGATTCTGTTTATAAATAACTTACAAATTTTATGAAAATCAAATATGAAAAACACAACTAAACATATTTTTCTTTATAATACCGTTCCTAAAAATAAGAAAAGTAATCTCCTTCAAAAGTATTTCCAAGCCACTTGTAGATTAATCTGGCTAAATAGGTATTGATGAAAGTAGTTTTAATATATTGATGCCTAGTTCAAGAATCTACATAATGTCCAATTTCCAGACAACGTACTAACACTACGCCTGTCATTCAGGATCTTCTGGAATCTATTTTACCCTAAACATTTACAAAACTACCATAAATGTCTTTGTCATCTTTATCGAACCAGTCTATCTCTTTATTCATCTCATCCCTGGGGCACCTGGGTGGCTCAGTCATTGAGCGTCTGCCTTCGGCTCAGGTCATGATCCCGGGGTCCTGGGATCGAGCCCCGCATTGGGCTCCCTGCTCAGCTGGGAGTCTGCTTCTCCCTCTCCCCCTGCTTGTGTTCCCTCTTTTGCTGTGTCTCTCTCTGTCAAATAAATAAATAAAAATTAAAAAAAAAAAAAAGTATTCATCTCATCCCTAAATTATTTCTATCCTTTAAGGCCCAACACAAGCTATATATGCTCCATTAATAATTTATCAGACTATTCCTAGAAATTATCAAAGATTTATACTCTCACTATAAATCTTACCATATATGATTGGTATGGATGTGTGTGTCTAAAGATACAGTTTTTTTTTCACTTAAAGATAAGTATAACACAACATAATTTGTATGATTTAAATGAAATATGAACATAAAGACCAAATATTTAAGTGCTCAATAAGTACTATATATTATGCATAGATATAATATCCACTAAAATCATACCTATCATTAGGTTCAACAAAACCTTTCACTGATTCATTCAACAAATATTTGACAAGCATGTACTAGGCATAAAGCTGTAATGAACAAGATAAATTAGATTTATCTCTCATGAAACTTACATTAAACAAGTAAATGCACAAACCAAAAAAATACATCTTTTGGAATACATTAAGAAGAAATGAGCATTTATGGAAATGCTGCTGGTAGCTCATGACTATATCCCGATCAAAATATCTGTATATAGCTCCACAGATCTATTGAACCTTCCTAAAATTTGCTAATAAGAGAGGTAGTAAACACAGAAAACTGCCACCTATTCAACAAAATTTTCTTTCAGCACTAAAATAGTAAAAAAATGTATAAAGATCTTTACATCTATTTTAAATATCTTCAAGTAAACTCTATTTGAAAGGTGAACTTTTCTTTATATTAAACTTGTGGAACAGAAGGTCCTGCTTGGAGATAAGAAAAGGAGATCTTGGAAGATCAGTTGGCCAAATATTCAATGGCCTTGCTATCTTCTGATACTCAGCTAAAAACATAAGAAAGGAAACAGACATTAGTTTATGCACTTAAAACTGCCAGTTCTCAAGAATGTATTTCTTAACTATTTTCTAATTCTAAAGTAACAACTCTCCTACTTCAATGCCATATTTTGTTTTACCTATTTTCAATAAGTGATACCCTGAAAGAAAATCTTACTTTTTCTTCATGTTAAAATTTCATTACATTCAAGCACCACTTAAGCTCTCATAGCAATAAAGTATTATATCTTGCTGCTGTTTCTTCTTCTTCTGTTTTTTTTTCCCCCTGTAAATCTACTTTGACTTATTTGTTACTCTTTCTGTTTGTATTTAAGTGGGTAGGCAGCAAACAGTGGGGATAGAGATACAGACCATCAATTACTCTGCTCACTCAGAGTTTAAGTGTTCTGTTTGACGTCTCCTGGGAGAGAGTAACATCCATAGTAACAAATGTAAATGCACTTACTGTAGGGCAATTTTAAATGCCACCACTAGTTTAAAAAAAAAAAAGAATCCGTATAGGACCGTGTTTCTCTGGGCACTAGGAATCAGCAATAATTTTCTCTTCAAATGCTACTGGCTAAAGTCTCACCAGGTTGAAGATTGATATATATTAAGCAGTCAGCCACATGTTTACATCCCTTTAAAATATCACCCCACTCTACCTCCAACCTAAAAATATAGCCCAACATGGTATATGGACAATCTGCCTTGAATTTGTATGAATATTTCATCATTCATGCTTTGACTTTTTCCCCCCTACCATTTGTTGTGGAAACCATTTATATCAAAAAATAAGAACAACAACAACAACAAAAAGCCAATCCTTGGCAGAAGTTGTAAAAAGGACACTTCAGTCTGTCCATAAGAATTCCTAAATAAAGAAGAGCTAGAACAGATACAGATAACAGGAAAAGGCTTTCTGGAGAGGAAACAGAGGCAGACATGATGCTCACAGATAATACAAAAAGCCTGACTATCTGGAATATGAGGACGTATTTATTTTAAGGGTATTAAGTTACTCTATTGGTCTTTAATTATTTTCTTTGCTAAGCTTAACTAAGCTAAAGTAAATCATTGTTCTTTATTTTTAAATGTAGGTCATAATGAGAATGAATATTACTTAATACACATGGTAGGTTTTCAAAAACAGTGATAGGGGCGCCTGGGTGGCTCAGTCGTTAAGCGTCTGCCTTCGGCTCAGGTCATGATCCCAGAGTCCTGGGATCGAGCCCCACATCAGGCTCCCTGCTCAGCGGGAAGCCTGCTTCACCCTCTCCCACTCCCCCTGCTTGTGTTCCCTCTCTCGCTGTGTCTCTCTCTGTCAAATAAATAAATAAAATCTTAAAAAAAATAAACAGTGATAGTTACTCATTATTAACATACACTATGTGCTTTATATAAAATACCAGTATTAATCTTCATGATAATTCTATTACAATCCTCATATTATAGATAAGGACACTGAGAAATGAACTGTCAAATAATATGCCCTAGGAAGTGGCAAAGAAAGGATTTGAATCTAGGTTTGCCTGAATCCAAACCCTAATCCTTAACCCCTTCAACTCTATGTCTCTAGTTGGGGCTCATCAATTTTAAGTTGATTCTTAAAATAGCTTTGAAAATAGAATGGGTGTTACTGAAATAAGCACAATCTGGAAACCAAGACCCATGGCTTTTATACAATATAAATAAGAATTTACCCTTTCACTAAATCATGTTTAAGTTCTGCTATAAAATATTTAGATAAACCCTGAAAACAATCCTAAGTATACACAGATAGTATAAGGGAATTGGAAATATTTTGCTCTTAAGTGAATCTTCAACTTGTTGGAATGTTTTCGGTGACATCGTAATTGAGTGTATCAATAATTTGTAGCCTCTCTCATAAGGAAGATCTAAAAAGGCAATGTAAAGAAAACATGGGAGCTCTGTTTGCTGCAGCACTCGGTCTGTGCTCTTGTACTGTAAGAACAAATGCTAATTACTGTTCAGCCCTAATGCTAATCTCAGCATCTGCTAATTAAAAGATCACATCTTCTGCAAAGTCAGCATTACCATTCAAATGAAAACATGAATCAGTTTGAAAAATTCAAAATCAATCAGCTGAAAGGAGAAAGTTGTAGGCCTTCAGCACAAACTCAGGAGTGCAAAAGAGCTGGTGTCCATTTATACACTTCAGTGAAAGATTCATTGTTACAAAAATTACTCAGAAATGCATTTCATTGTGTTTCCTTGTTTCACCCTAACAATTTCACTATGTAATTGTTTTTATATGCAGTATCACAGTATTATTCGGCTCTTAAAGAGATCTTGTTTTACATTTAATGCACTAGAGATGTGATTACTGACCAGATTTTTAAAATAGATGTTGCAGAGTTTTCAAAAAGCTAATGCAACTTAGTGAGATATTTCCAGAATACTAATAACTGCAGAAAAGCTCAGCTGCATTAATTATTTTACAGCTGTTTTTTTTCAAGCCTACCTAAGGGTCTTTTTTATGATCTTTATCAATATTCAGAACATCTAAAGGGCAGACTGAGGTTATACTTCATGTCAAAAAAAACAAAAAACAAAAAACAGAAAACAAAAAAACCAGCATGTTTCTCAGCTTCACTCATGAAGTTGTCATAGACAAAAAAATTCTGGATTTTGTGGGTGGTGATCTCTTCCATCTCATTCGGTGTTCTTCCCCATGTCAAAGGATAGAGACTACTGGGAACCTTCTCTCTTTCAGCAGAGCAAAATGCAGCTAACCAAAGAATATTTAAACAGCCCATCCCGCAGAACTAACACTTATGATATATGTATAGATAAGAGATGGCAAGATATACAAAACATTTTAAGTAATGCTTTCAGTTTCTTAAATTTGAAAAACTTAATATACATAAAATTTCCAGACCAAATGAACATATACTTGGCAAATGGAAAGACTCCTAATATTTTCAGAATTTTATTGTTCATGAATTAAAACTCTCTAAGGAAAATAAACGTAAGTGATTTCTTACTAAGTCATTAACACAATAAAATATAAAATTATAAACTTAGATGGAACACAACTGTTAATGAAGTTTTTCATTTTGAAAAATAAATGATTAAAGAATTATATGTAAATTCACATGTAGAGCCAAAGATATTAATGTCTTAATATCTGAAATAGAAAGTCAAATTCATAGTCTTGTTTATCTAAAAAGATAGGAAGAACACAGTCCTGGACAGATTTACAATAATGATTTCATCAGGCAGACAAAGAGTTTTGATATATACCACACTAAGGAAACTTAGCTCTAATTCACTTTATTGAATTATGAAATAAATAATACTTTTTCCATAGCAACTTCGTGTGACAATTGTAATTCAACGGAATTATTACTAGAATTTATCAAGTTTTTCTTAAACTTAATAAGACAGATACTATGAACCTACATATCTTACACTGATCTCTACTAACAAAGGTTAAAAATCACTAAAAATAGTTTATCATAATATTGATAGATGCTGATAAAAACTGTTTCATACATATAACCCCTAAAAATCTTTATTAGAGTAACATTCTTGGAGGTGCCTGGTGGCTCAGTCAGTTAAATGTCTGCCTTCGGCTCAGGTCATGATCCCAGGGTCCTGGGATCGAGCCCCGTGTCAGGCTTCCTGCTCAATGAGGAGTCTGCTTCTTCCTCTCCCACTACCTGCTGCTCCCCTTGCTTATGTTCTCTCTCTCTCTCCCCCTAGCTCTCTCTCTAATAAACAAACTAAATCTTTAAAACAATTAAAAAATAGAATAACATTCATATGTAGTAAAGACTGTTTTCATATAACACCAAAAAAATGAAAAAGAACAGCTTTGAATGGTGTAAATTTTTATCTCCATGATGCACAGAGTAGAAAAATGGCTGATGTGTTCATGAAAAAGCTTCAGGGTGTCTCCTCATTGACGCATGCTAGAAAGGATTCACTCTCACATGCATAGAAACACTGATGAAGGCGGCACATCCAGGAAAAAAAATCTCTAGAGAGCAGAATCACTATATCCAAGCCCAGAGAGACTGACAATACATAAATGGAAGGTCAACTTATTAATTTACAAGGATAAGTAACCTACATGGGGATCAGGATACTAGAGGCCTCATCCATCAGTCCCATTCCCTCCCTAAAGGCAGACTTCAGGGGAAGTCAAACAAGGAATCAGAACAAGAGGAATCAATTGACTTAAGCATTTATTTTTATTTTTTTTATTAAAGATTTTATTTATTTATTTGACAGAGAGAGACATAGCGAGAGAGGGAACACAAGCAGGGGGAGTAGGAGATGGAGAAGCAGGCCTTCCCGTGGGGCAGGGAGCCCGACGTGGGGCTCGATCCCAGGACCCTGGGATCACGACCTGAGCCGATGGCAGACGCTTAACGCCTGAGCCACCCAGGCGCCCCGACTTAAGCATTTAAAGACCTCCGTAGACACTCAAGTTCTCTATCTCACAAAAGTGACAGTCTTAGCAGGGGGAGCAGAATTCCTTTTCTATATATTCATGGTTAACCAGCAATTCTCCCAAGTGACACATTATTTCATCAGATCTAGTAAAACTTCAACCCAGTCCTAGCAAAGAGCTTCAGGCCAGGGAGCAATTCAGTCACTTTTGAGATTGCTTTACACACCTATACTTTATTCATTCTGTGCTCATCTCACTATTCGAGGAATTTTATTTTGCTCCTTTTCCTCAATTCTGTAAGCAACACTTGGTCCATATGCTCTAACACACTGCACTATCATTCAGAACTATAAGCACTGTATTTGTAAAGCTTTATACAATCAGTGACATTACCAGAAAAGATTTGGTAATTTAAAAATTAGCCAAAGCATAGGCTTGGATTGCCAATTAAGATACAGCAACCAACTAGTTCAACACTTTTTCAAAATCATAAACAAAAGTTGAATACTTTCATTTAATACATATCTACTGAGGGCAAACTTTAAGTCAGAAAGACACATTTTTGGAGTGAGGATTTGGAGGCTGAATGGACCTATCCTCTACTCTGTACCTATTGCCACCAGGCACTGGACTAGATAAATGAGGACATATTCTCTCATTTATTCCCTACAGCCATAAGGTAGGTACTGTTACCTCCACATGCAGAGGAGTAAGCTGAGGCTCCCCCTCCATCTCTTCTGGGACCTTGTTTTATTGTTAGTCCTTCTTTTGCTCATGTCTTCAATTTTGACTTTTGAACTCATACTAGCTGCTTACATCCTCACGGTGCAAGTGAGCAAGACAGCAAACAAATAAAAACCAACCTTCAGGAATGTCTATAATTCTTCTTTGGACACTGCCAAAACTTGCTCTTTTCTTTCCCAAGCAATGGAGAAGTAATTTAAACTTGCTGTCTGTTCTTACTCAACCTTCATTCAATCACCAACCCACTGCAATCATCTTGCAGGCACCACCACCTTTCACTAAAACTGCTCTGGGAAAGTCACTAATTACATTTGAACAACTTCTGAAGTATTCCTCCCTTTGCTTCCATTTTTAAACTGAACTCTCTCCCCCCAGCTCTTTTGACCATTCCTTCTTGTTTCCCTTTCCTAGTTTCTATCCTGCAATGTTAGAATTCCCCATGGCTTTATCCATGGCCATATCCTATGACCACACTTTATACATTAAATTCTTCTGAGTAATTTAATCCATAATCTTGACCTCAACCTCCACTCAAAGATGCCAAAATCTGTATCTTCAGCCCAAATTCTCCCCTTAGCTTCAGAATTTTATATCCAGCCCATACCCACCTGTAAAGGCAAGAAGTGTCCTACACTGAATGCAATACTTTCCCACTAATTTTTCATAAAATGACACCATCCTTATCTCTATCCCTCAAGTAATCAATATGTAAATGAGCTTTGTCTTCTGCTTTACTGTCCACCTCTAATTTAATAATCAATTCCCAATATTTTACTTCCGTACATCCTCATAGAACAGTACCCTTTCTCACCATTCCCACGGCTACTGCTTCACTAAATCCCTATTATTTTTTCAAGAAGCATCTAACTGGCCTCCCTTCTAGGACGAAAGCTCTCCATCCATACTCTACACCCGCTAACTGGAGTTAAATCTAAACTTCTTATCAGAGTGTCAAGGCCCAGGATTAGGCTCATACCTACTACCTCTTCAGCATTAATCCTCAGAATTTATTCTGACTCCCACCCCCAAAAACCACACCAATACACACACACACACCAAATATTCAAGAGTTCATACTCTTCCTGCCACAGCATATGGCCCAATATTCAGGTCAGTGCCACATTGATACAACACCTCATACAGTCTCAGGAAACCAATTTCAGCTAACATCTGTGTTGACAGTCCTGATTCACAGTAGGTTTTAAAACCAGAGTGTAATTATTGATATTGCAGAGTTCTCTTCCCAGTTAAATGTCAACAGATAATTCTCACTTGGGCAGTTTAGAATGGGCCAAACCACAACTCCCACCACAACAAGAATTTCGAGCAAAGTGTATTACAATATTCTCCTCTGTCACAAATTAAGAAGCTTTTCTATCTACATCCACTACTATTAACAGAGCTCATACTTTGCCATACCAGGACTTTTGAATTACTTAGGAGTTTTGGCTTGCCATAATAATAAATCACTACACTAACAACAGAGTGGTAATGTTACTTAGGCTGGGAATACTCAATATGTGGCTATATAGCTCAGAGTTATTAGCAAACAGTTCTGACATTCTATAACTTCCAGTGTCAAGAAAAAATTTAAATGTGATGCTGAACGTTGAAGGCAAGCCTTTGCATTCACTTAGCAACTGGAGACTAAAACTGATTCACAATAGCAACTGGAGACTAAAACTGATTCAAATGTATTTTTTTAAATTTTCAGTAACTCTTATACAAACACATTTTAAGATACAATAAACTTACTATAAAACTAAAAAAACTTTAATTTTCAAAAGGAAAAATCTTTTCTTCTCAAAGAGACTGTTCTCATTGTGTAAGGGGGATGATAAAATTCTTAACCTAAGCAGGTCATTTATATCTATCATCTTCATTCTATCAGAAGTTGCCTGTTCCTTATTAGTAAATTAAGGTTTCCCTAACAGAGGTCCTTGAAATTCAACTACTTACGTATAGAGCAGGGTTCGTATCTATAACTATGGATTATGTCACAATGCCTAAAAGGTAGATTATGAGTGATGTTTTCATTTCCTTATTCACTTTTTTTTTTTTTTTTTCAGAGAGGGAGAGAAAGGCAGGAGGGGGTGGGGGCAGAGGCAGAGGGAGAAAGAGAATCTTAAACAGTCTCCAGGTCCAGCATGCAGCCCAACACAGGGCTTGATCTCACAAACCTGAGATCATGACCTGAGCCAAAATCAAGAGTCCAACGCTTAACCGACTAAGCCACCCAGGCTTAGTTTTCTAATTTCTATACAACTAAAAGCTGTTTAGAAATCTGGATTAAATTTTCTTATATATTTTGACATTCTTCAAGTCTCTGTTCAAATGTCACCTTCCCAATGAAGACTACTGTGACCTTCTATTTAATGTCATAACCTGCCTTCCATTCCCCCCAATCTGTCTCTCCGATGCCCTTATCCTGCTCTGCTTCTTTTATCTATAGCACCTATTACTTTCCAAAGGCAATATAATTTTCTCATTTATTAAGTTCACTATGCATTTTATATGTTTTTATTTATATAAATATAAATATATATCTAAATATTCTCTCCTCTACAAAGTGTTTCATGAGGACAGGGATCTTTGTCTGTTGTCTATTTATGATCCCAAGTAACCAGACCAATGCCTGGTTCTGAATAAGTGCTCGAATGTATAATTGTTGAATGCTGAATACATAATTTAAAGTCACCTATTTTTCTCTTATTCACTGGTTAATAAGCATTACAGGAGTCTAGGATGAAAGTGAGACATGTAAGCCTGGAACATTCCCATGGTCAGCACCATGGGAACTAACCTCATATATCTTTTCATATATTGTTGGGACTACCCCCCAGAACTCTCCTCAATATCCTTCTCCAGGGCTCATGAGCTTTAGTTTCAATAGCTTCCTGCCTGCCATAACAGAGAGATCACTACTGCTGAGGCTACTCAACTGAGCCAGAGACAGTGGCTTTCATGCTGACTTCATTATTGTAGTTTGTCCCTCTGCGAGTATGCTGATAAATTATTTTAACCTTTCAACAATTTCAACTTCTTGGTCTATAAAATGAAGTATTTGAATGATAAATGTAATATTTTTGTCTGGGTCAAAAATATTCTATTAGTTTAGCAATATAGCCCAGGAAGAACAGCTAGCACATCTTGCAACTAAAGGAATAAAAGAAGAGAAACATGTAAAAGTAGTATATAGTATAAAGGGAGGGGAGCACTTACGTACAACCTAACCATTTAAGGGCACCTGGGTGGCTCAGTCAATTAAGCGTCTGCCGGCAGCTCAGGTCATGATCCGGGGGTCCTGGGATTGAGTCCCTAGTCAGGCTCCTTGCTCAGCAGGGAGTCTGCTCCTCCCTCTCCCTCTGCACATCTCCCCCCACCACTTGTGTGTGTGTGTGTGTGTGTGTGTGTGTGGGTGTGTCTGTGTGTGCTCTCTCTCTCTCAAATAAATAGTCTTTAAAAAAGAAAACCCTAACCATTTAAATGGAAGCATTACATGTGTTGAATAACTTAAAAACTAAGCTTAATAACCTCAATATAAGGTATTATCATTATTATATTATAGGGGAATATCTACATTTTCACTAACATATTCAAATAAACAGAATAATGGCTTTCCCGTGATAATTTTAATACTAACTGTAAAATAAGTAAATCTGTTTTAAAAGTCTATAATAATAAATACTGAAGCACCTAATTCTATCATAGAGCAACATTCAGAAGTATTGAGGCATCATCACTATCCACATTCAAGCTGACACTGAGGCAACAAAATCATCTTGACTGACTACAACTTTGGGTAAATCCTGGTGCTGATGACAGTCCCATAACACAGCACGGCCTCCTCTGGCTATATTCTTCTAAAAGCCCCGATGAAAGCTGAGGGCCAGTCTCTTAACATAGTATTTTGTATTTTTACCTATAAAAATAACTAAGTATCTTAAAGCAGATTTTATAAGAGCCAGGCCCGGTTGCAAACACTTTCCATGTCTTAAGCCACTTAATCCTTGTAACAGCCCTGTTACAAGGAAATCAATAGCCCAATTTAAAGAGGAATAAACTCCGTTTTCCAAAGTGACACTGCTAGTAACTGGTAGAACTGGAATTCAAACCTAAGCAAACAGAAATGATGTTCTACCTCTTTAAATCCAGATTAAGAATATATAATATAGTGTCATCATGTATACAAAACAATCGATCACTTACACTATTACAAGCCTGATTCTGAGTGCTTCATCCACATCATCATGTGGAAGTCTGACACCAATCCCAGGTGGAAGATATCACCATTCTATCCACTGCTTTCAGATGAGCAAACTGGGGCTCTGGGCGGTTAAGCACTTAAACAAGGTCATACCTTTACAATCTTCCTCATCTATCTGTCTAGCACTGCTTCTCTCAGTGTTTCCTTCATTTCCTTATTCCAGGCTAGTGACCTCACTCCAGCATTGTTAATAGCACGGCCCAGTCATGAAGCACCTCTTCAGTGTTATGTGTTCAAATGTACTCCAGCCAGGTACTAGAAATTACAACGCAGATGTCTCACGCTACAGATGCCTTTGATTAATTTGTATTTATCATTTACCATGTGCCAGGCAGTGAGATAGATCCAGAGAAGAAAGTGAAGGACACAGATACTATTTGTGGGGAAAAAAAAAGCATATTTATCATTTACCATGTGCCAGGCAGTGAGAGAGATCCAGAGAAGAAAGTGAAGGACACAGATGCTATTTGTGTTATCTGTGGGGAAAAAAAAAGCAAGTTAGGGAGTTACAGAAAGCCCTGATAAGTTGCCAGGGCCAAGGAAGTGCAGTTGAGAAGGAAATGTGGGGAAGGACAACCTTATTCAGATTTGGGGAGGCAATGTCTCATCTGAGCCCTAAATGATAAGGCTGCAATGGCCAGGGGGAGAGGGAAGGATGGGGAGATGGATACAAAGTACAGCGTTCCTGAAGAAAGAAAAGGATAAAGGCCTCACATTGTGAGACTGGTTGTTTGTTTGGTTTTTTGTTTCAACCCCCTCCCAACAACCTCCACAGATTATTTCCCTGTGTGAATCACTCGGCTGTTGGCCTCTTCCTTCTTCAAACCCTCTCACCTGGAATCATAGGATGTCTTCCAACTTCAGTTTCTGCCCCACCCTATTGCCAGACAAGACAGAAAGTAGAACAACAGCTTCGATCCACCCACTGGAGTCTCGCAGATTTCATTTTATTGCCACAAACTGCTTATGTGGCATGTCTGGGTCCAGCCCTGTCCACTGCTGTGACCATCTCCTCACAGATATCTAACAAACTGCACTATGTCAGGCCGCTCCACACAACGGGGCTTTGCCTCAGTTTCCCTGTATAGCACAATAGCATCTGTATGGCCTGGATGCCTGGATGGGACAAAAGCCTGTCTGACTGGGTCCAAGCCACCCTGTTCTTATCAGCACTTCTCCCCAGGAGGCTATCTGTACTCTTTTACCTAAGACTAAAATATTTGAGACTAATCTGCAAGTTTGATAAGTCTCCATATACTATTAGGCATATCAAGATGCAAACTTCTAATTAGTACACAGAAAATATTTTGTTGAATGGATAAGTAAATCTGTACTACTATAAAACTCACACGTGACAGGTGGTCAGGATAAACAGTGATATGAGCTTTTGGTAAACATAACATGCAAATAAAAGAAACGCTGCGGATGAAAAGGTTTAAATGGAATGGAAAAAATCTCTCTCATCACAGTCTCTTTATAACTTAGGCAATAAACCCCACATTACAAATGCAGAAATGATAGAGAAAGGCGGCAACATTAGTAACATATACAATATTTGAGAGTTCTACTAAGTACTGTTTCAGTCTAATCAAATTGGGACTAATCTTAACGATCTAAAAGAACTCAAATCTAATACAGTAACAATGATAACAATAGTAGAATGGCTACGGACATGGAAAACTCACTGCGTGCCAGGAACTGTGAAGGGCTCTGTAGACAGGACAGGTTACGTACCATCCATCCCCCTTTTCCTAAGTAGCAGAATCTTCATTTTGTTCAGGGTAGGAACAAAATTTTGTTTTAAAAATCACTTGCTTCCCCAGACATTCTTGCTGGGGCGGGGGGGGGGGGGCTTGAAACACCACTGATGAAAGACAGATAAGCTGAATACTTTCTAGGAAAGTTTTCCTCTCCCAATACTGGTTCCAAACCCTCCCAACCACGTTTGGTCCTCCCTCACACGGCTGATAGGAATACCTGGAATGTGAGGGGCTGAAACTGAAGTAACCAAGGAGGGACCACAAGGACACATATGATACAAGAGTGAAATTATGAGGCTCATGGACCAGGAGGAAACAGGAGTTTCGGGTCCTACTATCATCATGAACCTGCTACACTCGTTTTGGACTGCTCACCTCTGGATTTATGGCTACATGAAAAAAATAAATAAGGCTCTATTTGATTAAATCTCTTTAAGCATATTTGCATGCATTATTTCACTTGGGTTTTTTTCTCTGTAGGATTTAGAAATATTCTTATTCCAGGAGCCTCGTAAAATAAAAATGCTTCTGTGGTAGTACTTTTACTATACAGCAGTAAGAAAATTTATTAAAGTCAACATTGTACAGCTTCCCTCCTTTCTCATTGTCATAGCACTCCTAATGTATTCTCATCTCTCTACTTTTCTTTATTCATATGATTGCTTGATTATCTGCCCATTCTTGACCATATTTTGATAAAGCATTTACATATGCGATAATCTCTAAATTCATTTAAAAGTAAACTAATCTTTTCTTTCTAAAATGAAAATAACAAGTATACACCAAAATTAAATGATACAAGTTTTAATAATATAACTCCTAATTACCCAGCAATGATACTTCTACTAATTTATCCTTAATACTCACTCAAGATATTATCATATAGTATATTGTGATTTAAATCCTAAAATGATGCCTTCTTTAAAGATTATAATAACAAATATTAAATCTTTATTATGGACCACTCTGCTGTATGCTTTAGATATATTATCTCATTAATACTATTGATGTAAGTACTATATAGCATCCCTGATTTTCACCAGACTCTGGAACATGCCATTGTCACATGGCTAGTAACTGCTAAAGCCAAGTCCTAAATTCAGGGTATTCTGACTTCCAGACATTATTAAGTCCTTATACCTAGAAACATTTAAAGATCAGATACTGAAATACATATATATTTAAGTACATTTTAGATCCTGGTTTATAAAGTCATTTGATGTTAGCCTGGCTTTTTTTCATGCATTTACAAAATTGAAATTACGCTACATATGGTGGGAAAAAAAAAGTTATTTTATTTATTTATGTTTATTTATTTATTTATTTATTTATTTATTTTTAAAGATTTTATCCATCTATTTGACAGAGAGAGAGAGAGCACAAGCAGGGGGAGCAATAGGCAGAGGGAAAGGGAGAAGCAGGCTTCCCTCTGAGCAGGGAGCCCGATGTGGGGCTCCATCCCAGGACCCCGGGATCATGACCTGAGCCAACGGCAGATGCCCAACCAAACGTGCTACCCAGGCGCCCCGAAAAAAGTTATTTTAAAAAGCAGTATTTCCAGTGTTAATCTGAAGACCAAGAAGTATATCAAAATACAAATTGAACAAATCTTATGTTAGCCAACATTTCAAGTTTTCTTGAAACAATATTATGAAGCTAATAATGCCTAGACAGGGCTACCAGAGAAATTATTTTCATTGCCTTATTATTTGAAAGATATACTTCAAAAATTCACCATCAATACAACTCACGTGGCACAAGCCATCTTATAACTATGCATTATTCATAAACAGATAAACAAGGCTTCAATAAGCACAAAAGCAAAGACACAAACACATGAAATGCTGAGCATACTGGGCAGACAGCTGGGAGTATAATATGACTGGGCGAGAAAGAGGAATGTACCAGTCAGGACGTAGAAGAATGTAACGGCCGGGGCCGAGGCCTACAGGCTAGAAGATAACAGGACAAGCTTCTAAAGTCCTTGCTTTTCCTTTTATTCACAATCTCCCTCAAGTCCTGTTTTAGTCTGGAACATTGACATTTTACCACTTACTGTCTTCTACTCTAAGAACAGTAGTTATTACAACTGATGAGACTGATAAAGTATATACCTTTTATAGTATTACAGTTCTAAACATCAAACAAAAATATTTAACTTGATGCTATATCCACAACCACTTGGAAATACAGAATTTATCATACTTTGGAAAAAGATCATCTAAATGGGGCTAGAAATAAATGCTAACCCCATTAATATTTAATGATTTCCTAAAATAGTAATGATATGGGCTTCCCTGTTATCAGAAACTTCACTTCATGCCACTATGCTTTTAGGGAAGACCTACATTATTAGTATGGTGTTCCTTTTCTCATTTGCTAGCAACCAAATATGTACTTCAGGGTAAGAAAAAAGGAACGCCATTCTCAGAGCATCATGGATTAAAAGAGGCTGGTCAAAGTCCTGTCATTACTCTCCAAAAAAAAGTAAATAATGACAAAAACTGTCAATCATACATAGCTCCAACTATAAGTTACTGCACATCTAAATACATCCCTAGTACATTAGTGGAAACTGGTGAAATTTGAACAAGATCCGCATCTTAGAATTTAGCTAATGGTATTGTACTAATGCTAATTTCTTGGTCTGTCTGGGTTGCTGCACCTAAATACCAGAGACTGGGTAACTGATAAGCAATAAACATTTATCACTCACAGTTCTGGACGCTGAAAGTCTGAGATAAAGGCACTGCAGGTTAGGTGTTTGGTCAGCCTTCCTGGTTCATAGAGGACCATCTTTCCACTATGTCCTCACATGGCAGAAGGGACTAGGAACCTTTGTGGGGTCTCTTTGATAAGAACACTAAACCCATTCACGAGGGATCCACCTTCACAACCTAACCACCTCCCAAAGACCCCACCTCCTAAGACCATCACACTGGGCATTAGTTTTTTGACATATAAATTTTCAGGGGACACATTCAGACCATAGCAGTTATGTAAATGATAATATTAGGGGTAGTCGATTAAGGGGTATGTGGGAACTATTTGTCCTGTTTTTACAACTTTTCTCTATGTTGCAAATCGATCTAAAATAAAACGTTTAAGAAAGCCCTCATTTCTTTTAACATAAAATTTTAGAGTAGCTTGCTGAGCAGTCCAGATGTCACAGAACATCAAATGCTGACCATTTCAAGTATTCAAAGCTTTAGAATATCAGCATATCAGAGCTTCTACTGACTGCGTTTAACAATTAGAGCTTATTAACCTTTGATTTTTGACAAAAGAATGGTTTTACAAAGATAGATCCATGAATAAAAAATGAAAATCTAAGTGCTACATTTGAACTTGAGAAGAAAAACATTGTATTTCATAAGTTATAAAATTCCAAGGCTCAGCTAACGAAAGAATGAAAAAAAACAATTATTCTTTTCCGTTATAATTGTAATATAAATCTTAGAGATAAGAAACACTTTATGGGAAAATGTGTGGCCAGAAGAAAAGGCAAACATTCCTCAATCATGTTTTGCAGACATCTTTGTGAAGGCAAAACAAAGCTTCACCCCTTCGTTCATGCAACATGCATTTATGAAGCACATATTCTGTGCTAGGCGCTGTAATTAATGTTAAGCTCCAGAAAACAAAATTTAAAACAAAAAGATTTTATGATCATTTAGATATGGAACTTACTCCCAAAGCACAGGTTAGTAAAAATAATCTAGTTCTGTTGAATCACAGACCTGTACCTCTGAAACAAATAATACGTTATATGTTAAAAAAAAAAAAAAAAAAAGGAGAAGAAGATAGTAGGAAGGGAGAAATGAAGGAGGGGAAATCAGAGGGGGAGAGGAACCACGAGAGACCATGGACTCTGAGAAACAAACTAAGGGTTCTAGAGGGGAGGGGGGTAACGGGATGGGTTAGCCTGGTGATGGGTATTAAAGAGGGCACGTTCTGCATGGAGCACTGGGTGTTATACGCAAACAATGAATCATGGAACACTACATCAAAAACTAATGATGTAATGTATGGTGATTAACATAACATAATAAAATAAAAAATAAAAATAATAATAATCTAGTTCTAAATATCTAAAAATGGTCAAATATGATTTCCCAGTAGTGTATCTCTTCTGTTTCTCCTTCAAGAATTTATGTATCTCAATTTATGAAGATAATGAGGTTCCACTTTCATATACCTTTTTTTTATTCTAGGGATAGTAGAAAAGAGTTGAATTTTGTAGAGTATCTGTTTTCCATCAGGTTTTTTGTTTGTTTGTTTTAGTTTGTATTTTGTTTTTCTAAGCTAATACCTAAACATCAGCAGAGTGGGGTGAAAGTACAACTTTATGCCACATTCCACCCTGAGCGGCCTCCCTCAAGTAGTCTGCCCCGCAATCTAAAGTTGAAGCAGAAAACCTCACAGGGTTTTCACTCCTCCATCTTCCCATAAAGTAAGGCCAATACACAAAGGTCAAATATATTCTACTTCCTAATCGAGAGATTATTCACCTCAGGAGTGGCATTTGTATGTCTCCTAAGGTCCAGGACCTAAAAAGAGTCTCATAAAATGAATGTTGTTCCGCTATACACTTCACATCAAAATCTCAGTTCTGCTATTAAAGACCCTAAAGTTAAAATAATCACGCATGCAAGGAAAACAAGAGAGTTCTGACATTGTGGAAAGCAATGAGACATGTCAACGACAACAAAAAAAGATTTTTCTCCTCTCCACCACTTCAAAATGAAATGATTTATTTGCTATTAGAAATTCTAAAGATCGTCTCGTTACAGTGAAAATGAACTCATGGTGTTTTCTTTTAAAAAAGTAGTCATTAATCTCAGCCAATTGGGTAACTATAGATTCTCAGACAGTCCTCACAAAGCTAGGAGAAAGGCTTGTGCTAATGTCTGATGGGAAGCATGATAATTGTAATTGGGTTTAGAAATGTTAATGTTTATGGTAATATTTAAGCTGAAAAGAAACAATAGAGAACTAAATCTAAGCTTGGCAAAAGTGACTTACCTGTAATGCCAAGATGAATCATCATAAATTCTAAATGGTAATTCTTGGTGAGACAAGGATTAGGGGTGGAGAGCACTCTGAGTGGCTATTACTACAAAAATGAGAACATGAGAGTTTGTATAAAAAAGAATTCGGATAACAAGAAGGTAAAAAGCAGTGATGGAAAAAATATTGAGGGAGACTAGGGAAATATTCACTGCAATATTCACTGTGACCATGGGCCAGGAAAGAAAACAGATACAAAACCAAATCCAAAGAACTTGATGAGCTAGGTTTGTCACTGAAAGATCAGTTTGGCTGTTGATAAGGCTCAGAAGAATGAACTTTGCTTCTCTAAGAATGAAGTAAGCTTAGTTCCAGAATTAAACAGGGTATCACTACAAGAGCAGATGGAAGTATAAACAGAGATGCCTACTAAACAGATGCCTGTCAAAATATAATAATCCATACCTCACTAAAGCAAATAACAAGGTGGTAATTTGTAATTTGTAATTACCCGGACAGACAAATCTTTACTATGGTACTGTGACTGATTTTCACACATCTTGCCAAGTGAATCATATCACCTGTAGGTTAAAGGACATTAAGTTAATGCCTCCAGGACAGCACTGAGTTTGAAAAGGATGAAGCAGAAAGATAGTGTCCCTGTTAGTATAGAGATATGAAAGGGAAAAATGGAAAGGCCATACACTGATCCAATAGCTACATAAAACTGGACATGTTTCTAAAATTCTCAGTCTTGGGGTGCCTAGGTGGCTCATTTGGTTAAGTGTTTGCCTTCGGCTCAGAAACTTTAAAGGTCATGATCCCAGGGTCGTAAGGCTCTCTGCTCAGCAGGGAGCCTCCGTCTCCCTCTGCTTGTGCTCTCTCTCACTCTCTCTCTCTCTGTCAAATAGATAAATAAAATCTTTTAAAAAATTAAAAATAAATAAAATTCTCAGTCTTACATAGCCCCTTAACTGTGGGGCCACAAACCCCAGGAAGGTGGGTTTGGCTGGGAACTTACTAGGCCATAGTACCATCCAGGAAATAACACAGGTCACAAGGCCATACCAACGGAACATGGCTATTCCCACTCCTTGGGATCACTGAATTGCCCTTCCACTCCACCAGGCAGCTGCACTGAGAGCACCAGAGTGCAAATTGCTAAATTCCAGGGAGGAGTTCCAACCTTGGGGTGAAATGGTAAAATTGATTCTTTTCTCCCCTCCCTTTGCCAACAGATAAAATACAAAGCAGATTCTGGCTTAGAAGTGACAGGACCGGAGAACATGGAAGGGAGGCACTCTTCCCTCTGTTCTCCAAAATGTTTGGGGAATCATGCAGGATAGATGGTGGCTGGGTGTTACATTCAGAAGATCCTGGACCAGGTCTGCAGAGGATTCAAGGAGGTTCCCTCAAGCGAGTAGGGGCATGTTCATTTCTGCATGTCCAAATGACCACTATGAACTGTTAACCTCTACTCAGGTATTTTAAACACCACCACTCCCTAGACGTACACTTTTTTTCTGGCCTTCAAAAAACCTATGGTTTGGGGCGCCTGGCTGGCTCAGTCAGTAGAGCATGCAACTCTTGATCTCAGGGTCATGAATTCAAGCTCCATGTTGGGCACAGAGTTTACTTTTTAAAAAAGTAAGGTTTATAACACAATTTTTCTTTATTCCCTCCAGAGAAAATCTGGAAGAACCAGTCCATTTTTTTCTCCTTCAGCTAAAAAAAGTATGAACACACAATGTTTAAATAAGAAACAATAAATCTATGCTTTGGAAACTTTCAACTTGTGGACCAAAGTCAACCCACACATTTAAAGTTTCTGACCACTACCATATCAAAATTGTAATAGCTTTTTTCAAGATTTTATTTATTTATTTGAGAGAGACAGACAGAGAGAGCATGAGTGGGGAGGAGAAGGAAAAGCAGACTTGTGCTGAGCAGGAAGCCTGATGTGGGCCTCAATCCCAGGACTCTGAGATCATGATCTGAGCCAAAGGCAGACACTTAACCAACTAGCCACCCAGGTGTCCCTGTAATAAGTTTTAAAAGAATAAAAAAGTGGCTCCCACATTCATGTAACATACATTTGAATGTCAATAAAGACCCCAAAAAATGCCATATAAACACCTTTTAGATATTTGAAAGTCCACCCAAAAAATTATAGCTATGGAAAATAAACATTAAAGTTTTCTGAAAACTGGAAGAAAGAGTAATAATAAAGGAAGTTATTAGTATGAAATTCTCATCAACTCTGACTTTGAGACCCTACTCAGGTATACACAAAGATTGTTTCTGGATATAAAAATTAAATTATGATTTTTAAAAATCATCCCCAAAATAAGTTCCCATTTACCAATATAGAAATTTTATGAGTACAAAAGGTATTGTCTAATTAGGCAATACATCGAGAAATTAAAATGAGAGGTTAATAAATATAAAGACACTTACCTAGTACTTTGTGAACTTAGATTTCTGAATGTAATTAATATCTGGCAACCCTGACAAATCATACATTTAAAGTCTGGAATCTACTAGCAGTTTGCCCTTGGATGCTGATCACTTGCTTTCTAAATTATTGTTTCCATTGTGCTTCACAAGGCATAGGGAAGCAGACAGAAACTGGCCAACATAAGAATGACAAGTAACTCCAAATGACCTACCTCTTTTGCCCAGACAATCACTAAGTCACAAACACTCAGACACACACCCTCAACACCATAGGAAAAAAATTACAATCAAATATGAGCTGTTACCCCATAGTGTGTGGGCAAAACACCCACAATGTTGACATATAAATCTTAAACACAAGTAGACATTTGACTGACACCACCACTCACCAATCTGGTTCTACACCTACATTCAAAACCACCCTGTTCCAGAAGAGGATTGTTTTATTCCTCATTTAAATCACTGAAGCAAGAGGCCAATGAGAAATCCATAAAAGGACAATTTTGCATCACTGTCTTTTCACTGCTCATATTGTAGGTAGTATCTGTAGCTGCAGAGAGAGCCCATCAAATATGCTTTCTACTCTTTTCTCAAAATTCCATAATAAAAGCAAGAGGAGAAAAAACTATGCCTATGATTTCCCCTTCCTTCTTTAGCATTCTAATTTCTCTCTAAAGACAAGTATGTGAAATGCCCCCAACCAACTTTCTATCTACCAATGAAGAAGAACGCTTTCAAAACTTGCTCCCTGAAGAGGACATGAATAAAACTGAGATGAGAGAGAGAACATTACTTTTTAAAAAAATTTGAGACTCATCCTAATAATTACTCTTAGAGGTGGAAATAAAATTCCAACTTCAATCTTCATTTTCTGAAATTCCTCAATAAATGGCCTAGACAAACATCCACATAAGCTGGAACAATCAATTAGCTCCGGTAATTATTACAGCTCATGGTGGTTTTCTACTATGCCAGCAATTTTCTCTACAAGCTTTCCATACATATGACAAAAATCAACAATTAGGACCATAATATCAAATATCTTACTACAGCCCCTTGTATACAGGCCCTTAAGACAGAATATAAATTTAAATTTAAAACTTTTATTAGTATAGAAAAGTGATGCTGTTGAGATTGTCTTAAGAGGAAATTATTCAGAGCACCTGGGTGGCTCAGTCGTTAAGTGTCCGCCTTTGGCTCAGGTCATGATCCCAGGGTCCAGGGATCGAACCCCCGCATCAGGCTCCCTGCTCAGCGGGAAGCCTGCTTCTCCCTCTCCCACTCCCCCTGCTTGTGTTCCCTCTCTTGCTGTGTCTCTCTCTGTCAAATAAATAAATAAAATTTAAAAAAAAATAAAAATTAAAAAAAATTAAATTAAAAAAAGAGGAAATTATTCACTTTCTGGTGTTTTCTTTTCCATCTTTCTTGACTACAGAACAAGAAGACTAGAATATGTAAACTCATTCCTTACTACTTTGGTCCCTCTACCTATCATGATATCCTGCCATTCTTCTCACTGGCATTTCTAATGGAGCTTGAAATTAACTTTTTCTTGGCTTTATGCCTTATTTTATTTTGTTTTGTTAGTCTGGGTTTTGTTTTCCTTTAAGTGTTTTACTTTATGCACCATTTTCTGAGAAGTCAGCATAGCTCTGGAAGCAGTTTGCCTTAACTAATGCTATAGAACAAAAGAGGAAATATATAAAATATTAATATTTAAATTTCTCTCATGTATTACAACAGATTTTTTTAAAAGGTAAAGACAGAGGTGTAGGTTTGGGAGAAAAAAAAACCTTGATAATATGGCAGTAGTATATTTGGAAAATAAATTACACCATAGTGTCTTAACAAGTAGCCTCAAGATGATATAAGATTAACACAAACCTACATGGACATATAATCTAAATGAAAAGTAGAATCTAATTCAAGGCCTCCAGAAGGATAAAAAGAAGTAAAATTCATAAAAACAAAAAAACTAAAAGGCTTCTCTGCAATTATGGTTATGATGGAATTGGCACAGCATGGTTTTAACCACATAGAAGATTAATATTTATATTCAACAAATGTAGCTAGAAAAATGCTATTATATCGCCTCCTTTTCTCGCTAGGAGCATGCTGACTGAAATGGATTCATTTATCTAAGCTGACAGCTAGACAAAACTATGTTGTGAATATTTTTTATCTCTGATTAAATAAGAACTTAGCAACATCTGGTTTGCTACAATTACCCTATATTATTCAAAATAAGTTTTTTTAAATACGTTTAGCTATGTCACACTGTGTTTAACAGTTCTTTTTAACACAACGTTCAGAAAAAAATAAAACAATTTAATTATGGAAGAAAGTATTAAGTCAAAAACTCACAGAAAAATTACATATTCACTTTTAGAGCAGTTAGGATTATAAGTAAAATCACGTATTTGATTACCCAGAATAAGAACTTAAGGGTTTTTATGTTCTTTCAAAAAGTCCTTTCAGCTGTCAACAGAGATTTAAAATCGTATCTCCTCTACACACTATAATTAAAGAACAGAGAAGATCCTATATTGAAAGAGCAGTTCTCCGAGAGGACACAAATATTGACATCATATTACAAGCCTAGATGTGAAGAGCAAGTTCTCACAGGCCAAGAATAAAGGGCACCAACTCCTAGTTCATGCACATCTGTAAATGCTTTCAGAATACCTGCCTTCAAAATATTTTTGAAAACTATACTGTTTTAATTATGCATGGCAATTGTATATTTTTTCTTAAGGGTGCCAATAAATTTGCTGAGTACTATTTAATTATAATCCCTCATTGTTTTATACGTGTTTATAAAACTGTATTCCATTCAACGGAACAGAAGTTGTTCAACATAAAGGACTCTGCGAGCATACCCTAGCCTCTGAAATAGTTCTTTCTTTGTGACAATAATACTATTTTCTTTGATTGTCACTTTTAAAATGAGTCATTTTTTTCAAATCCTAAATATAGTTGATTTAGGGGGAAATGTACAGCGGTGAAAGCATGTCTGCCCTGAAACACTACGTAGACAAACTGCATTTTATAGTCTCTCTCTATTAGGTATAGATGCCTACAGAGTGTATGGAAATAAGTAATAAAGGCATTTCTGGCATTCTTATCTGACAGTGCCTGCAAGTGTTCAGGCTTCCGTTTGTATCTCGTAAATTGCTAGATAATCATTCCTTTCAGAATAACTCAGATAAAAAAGATAGTATGGTGTACATGAAGTAACATGACAAAATGATTCCAAATGGAAGCCCATGAAAACTGCAGTCAACAGATAAGGAATATGTCAAATCTCACAAAAGGTTTGTGAGCAAAGGAAAAAAAGAGATGGCTTGAATCACTGTGCTCTACTCTTGCTACGTGAGGCAAAAGGGTGAAGACAGCACTCTTTTTCCCATCTGACCCTCATATATTAATAATCAAACCTCATGACAGTGCATTATATTGTATGAACTACTTTAATTCTCACAACCCCACTATGAAATAGATATTATTAGCCCAGTGAGTCGGAGAGGAAACCAAGGCACAGAAAATGACCCAAAGTCACACTGCTGTGATACAGTAAGTAGTTCCAGGGTTTAGGCTGAAGTTCATCTGCCTCTTAACGCCCATGTTCTAAATCACTAAGTCTCATAGACACAGCCAAGTTTTTAGAGTCTGTGCTATTAATCCTTTTTTAAATTACACAAGGCGTATTTCATGTATAATGCTTTATCTAACACACTACGCCACCACCTTCAAAAAAAATCAACCTATCAACATAAAACACAAACCTCATTTACATACTCAAGTACTCCAGATTAGGAAAAACTAAGAGCAGCTCCAGCCTTCTGTGAATTTAAATTTCCACAGAGGTAAAAAGCAAGAAGAATAATCAAAAGCCATGGCACAATGTCATAAATGCCATAAAACAGATATAACAAAAGGGCTACGGAGAACTGGAAGACAGGACTCAGGAAAAATAAAATATTTAAATTTTTAATGAAAGACATGAAAGCTAAAGTGCCTTAGAAGTTCTTAAAAAATAAACAATTAACATTTTTGCCTTTGTCACTCAGATTAGCAGACCACTCTAGTGTTGCAAGAAACATGTACTACTGTCTTTCGACATATTGTTAAAATAGGAATTCCTTTGGGGGCACCTCAGTGGCTCAGTCAGTTACGCGGTTAGATGTCTGCCTTCGGCTCTGGTCATGACCCGGGACTCCCAGGATCGAGCTCCGAGTTGGGCTCCCTGCTCATTGGGGAGTCTGCTTCTCCCTCCCTCTGCTCCTTCTTTCTCTCTCACTCACTCTTTCTTTCTCAAAAAAATAAATAAAATCTTTAAAAGAAAAAAAAATAGGAACTCCTTTGAATGATTTCAATAATGAGGATTCATAAACATTGCTTCGACCAAAATGCAAGAAACTTTGTGGTTAAGCCCTCTTAACTAAATTAAATGCAGTTCCAACATACGACTTTTACATAACATTTAAAATACAAATATATAATAATTCTAATTATATTATAGGTCTCTATAGAAATTTTAACATTCACGTAAAAATACATCTGACTTAACAACTGGATAATTATAACTACATAACAGTATATCAACATCACTAAAAATGAGTAACAGTTCAGATAAGGTCATTTAACCAGTGATCACCATCACTTAGATCCCCTGTGTCCTTACAGTCAAATTAGAGTACAGAATGTTAGAGTCAAAGGGATATTATTTGATGCAAGCCTCTTCTTTATATATGACTGACACCAGAAAGAGGCAGGTTCTGTCCTACACCTCCCAGCTGCACAGCACAAGCGTGGACTCTCCTCTAACTGATCTCTCCATAATCCTTTCTTGATGCCTCCTCCAGTTACTTCTACACAGAGGAGCCAACATGATCTTTGTAAAAGGAATATCCGATATTGTTATTGCCCTGCTTAAAACCTTCAATGTCTTCCCATTGCTCCTAAGATAAAGTCCAAACTACTTAACCTAAAAAAAAAAAAAAACCTACAAATGCAGGGCTCCTACTTCCTAGCCAGATTTCATGCCACTTCCTCTCTCAATCTTTATGTTCCTGCTATTAGACCTTTTCAGAAGTCCTCACATGAACCAAGATCCTTCTTCTAGGGATTGAAACAGGAGGTTCTCTTTTCGGGAAGGCTATTTGCTTGGTCAATTCCTTCATATACTCCAGGGCTCGGCAGAAAAGAAAACCTCTCATCTAGAGTGCCTGAGATCCCTGAGCCTAATACCCTCATAATATTCGGTATTTTCCCTTTTTTCCATCTCTATCACAATTGTATTTCATTTTATCACATAGGAAGCACTCAACGAACATTGATAAATGGAGGAAAAAGATTAATGACTCCAAATTTACTATCTCCTTACCGTAGTATTTCTCCTCTTAAAAATTTTATTCACCTAACATAATTTTCTTAAACCACACTTACCATTTTGCTCAGACTCTTAAACTAATATCATCCATTTTCTAAAACATGCTTTACCATTATTTTATCAATATTAAAGGATTTGTTCTCAGTAACAAGAAAATCAACTTTCTCTTCAAACACTGCAGGAAGCCTCCAAAACTTAAATAATAAGCTAACTTCTAGAAGTGAAGAGATGATACACAAACTACTGTCTTTACTGAATGATAATACCACATTCCCCTTAACCACTGTTGGCCAGATTGGTATTTTACGGCTATTCTTTGACAAGGAAATAGTGATAACCGCAGCACCACCAAACTTGAGTACTGGTTTTCCTAAAGCTAGTTCCTTCACTTCTTCAGAGTTCCTCAGGAACAAAAGATACCAGACACTTCATAGCTCAATGGGGATGGGGAAAAACTGGATGAGGATGAACAGAAACCAGTCTTCTAGAGGAAAACCACCCCACAGTCACAAAGACACAGATCTACATCTCCAAAACTAAAAAGCCTTGGTTTCCCATATCTGTATAACTCTCAAGTATGCTCCTCATCTCAAATCTACCATTCTTTATGGTCAACAGATAGTTTATCATCCTGAAATTTAATATTACAGGCAGACAACCGATATTAAAATGTTCTCTATATTAGCTTACTTTCTCTGAAAAGTGAAAAATTCCAGTGTGTTGTCCCTATTGCCAGACCAAGGCAACCATGCTCAAGTTTCTTCCCTTTATTCAGCTCTATTAACCTCCTCTACTGGAACATTCTTGGGTTTGTGATTGGCTCTTCTGATGACAGTATGCGAAGGGAGCAGTGAACCAGCATATTCTCTTGGGTGCCTACTCAACCTTTATATCTCAGTTCAAATGTCAATTGCTCTGGGAAGTCTTTCGAGATCCCACTCACCCCCCAACACAGACAAGGTCTGATCCTGTTGCTATAACTCTCTAACTCTCTTACCATTCTGGACTTGACCTTTGTAGCACTTAACACAATTTTAACAAAATTATTAATGATAATAGATGCACTGCTTAATGCCTCTTTATTTCCTTGATTTTGCAAGTGCTATGAAGCCAGAGGCTCCTTCTGCCACATTAAGCTCCATATATATCCCAGGATCCTGCAGACATTTGTTGTTAAAAAATATATATAGTGGGGGCGCCTGGGTGGCTCAGTCGCTGAGCGTCTGCCTTCGGCTCAGGTCATGATCCCAGGGTCCTGGGATCGAGCCCCACATCGGGCTCCCTGCTCAGCGGGGAGCCTGCTTCTCCCTCTCCCACTTCCCCTGCTTGTGTTCCCTCTCTCGCTGTGTCTCTCTCTGTCAAATAAATAAATAAAATCTTTAAATATATATATATATATATATATATATGACAAAATTAATGCCTTAGTGAAGCAATAAAATGTAACTTCCTTGAAATATCAACTTGCAAGTACAGGTATTCTATACTAATGAGCTCTACCATTTTATTTTACCTCATGGATGTTTTTAGAGAGAAAGAACCCCCAGTCCTATCCACAATTTAAGTTATAGGACCAGTGTGATCAGCTACACAGTGACACAACCATGCCTAAAATCAAAATGAGAACACTCAAGTGCAAGACTGAGAAATTCCTTAATAAATGTATAATATTCAACATATACATTTCTGCTTTATAAATGAAGAGCTGTTGAATTTGCCTTAGTATAAGATAATAGTACCTTGGGCCCAGAGCTCTGGATGTGGGATTTATTTGATATATAAACCTAAGGGAAAGAAAGCTGATATAAGAAACTGTATCAAATCCCATATATCAAATCTTAAGATGTCTTATTGCTAATAATTAGTATGCTTAATATAGAGAAATATAAAAAGAGAAATATGAGAGAAACGTCTTAGAGTCCTTAACATTTTTAAAGAATGTAAAATACCTTCATTATGTCCATTTCTTTTTAAGCATTCACAAATAGAATGTCTAACCTATTTTACGGTTTTAAAATATACTCTTACCACATGCAATCTTGTGCCTCAGCCCTTTAAGAAGGATGTAACGTGAAAATTCTTTAAAAAAATACCTATTAAATTTTCTTGAAATATCAACTTGCAAGTACAGGTATTCTATACTAATGAGCTCTACCATTTTATTTTATCTCATGGATGTTTTTAGAGAGAAAGAACCCCCAGTCCTATCCACGATTTAAGTTACAGGACCAGTGTGATCAGCTACACAGTGACACAACCATGCCTAAAATCAAAATGAGAACACTCAAGTGCAAGACTGAGAAATTCCTTAATAAAAGGCAGCGTATGCTATAAACCAGCCATGTCGCCTTGGACATGTCACTTCAGTTCTTGAGAACTTAATTTATTTTAATTTTTACTTTATTGTGGTAAGAATACTTAACATGAGATCTACCCTCTCAACAGGTTTTTAATTGTACAATACAATATTGTCACTATGGTTAACAATATTGTGCAGCAGATGGCTAGAACTTCCTTATCTTATATAACTAAAATCTTATACCCGCTAATTAGCAAATGGGGAGTTGCTCATCAACAACAATTTAATATTTATTTTGAGGAAACAAAGTGTGCTAGAGTGTGCCTTTTAAGAATCTTTCTATGCCTTTATTTTTTCATATGCTGATACAGAGCAATTTTCAATGGTACTTGAACTTACCTTGCAACAGTAACTTCAAAAACTGCTTTCATGTTCAATTGTTTCTTCTAGGTCCATAAAGCACATTCACGCAGTTATATATTCATTTATAAATCAAGCTTTAAACTGTCCTATAAATATGTTCTGGTGTAAATTTAAAGAAAATACAGAAAGTGAAGTAAGAACTGGTTACCAATCTGACTGCTAGAGATGTACCTTCCATTTATGTCTTTATGACTGGAAGCAGAAGTCACAAAGATGATATTTAACTGTTAGTCCTTTTGACCAAAGAATGAACTACTGAAATCAAACTCAACAGGTATCGCCATCACTATAAAAATGATAAAAAGTTGCATTATACACCTTCTGTTTTCTTCTTCAATTTTACTTAAGAGTTACTGAACACCTCATAACTTACACCTCACTCTTATTCTTATGGGCAAATCTTTAATTGAACTTACACCAAGCAAAACTTGAGTTCACGTTCACTAACTATGAGCCACAATGCACTGCTTACTTTTCTTTACTGACCTCTTTCTCCTTTTATAAACAAACTTCATTTACATTAAATATGTTTGCTGATAAAATTTACCTCTACTTTTCATACTTAAATTTTATAAAAGCCCAAACCAAGCCCTCCAATGTTCTTGTTCCATATGGATTTGGTAGAGGAGAGCTTTGTTAAGTTGATGTTTTAGACGAAGTTAAGAGAGAAGAGACCTATTCAGAGCAAAGAACAAAACTAAGAAAGTTTATGGGGACATAAACTGGATGGTGAACTTTCTAATTCTTCATAAATCAGTTTCATTGTATGGTTTTGTTTTAACATTATGTTATATTCAAAGACATTAGGCACAGTCCTTTATTTAAATGTTAATAGCCAGTAAATTTCATTTTTTATTACTATTTAATTGATCTTGGCTTTTACACATTGATATATATGAGTTAGTAATTCTTAAAAACTACCGAACAGTAAGTTACTAACTTTACTAAGTATATAATTACCTAGAGTTAGTAATGACTAATTACACATAACCAAGAGTTACCAATTCTTAAGAAAGAATTTCCAGAAATTTAGGGGGACCACTTATGCTCAGGCAACAACGATGCATGTGGATCACTGTCGCCAAGCAGTAAAACTCAAACGGTAATTATTTACTTTGTCCTAGTAACTGTACTTCAAGGAATCTGTGCTACAGAAATCATCAGAGAATGAGACAAGCTTAGCATTACTTATCCTAGAAAAACATGACAACCCACATGAATAAGGAAATGTTTAAGTAAATCATAATGTATCACTCTATGAAATATTGTACAATATTTAAAATGATGCTTTCAAAAAATGAATGGCATTGGGAAATTTAGAGAGAATTACACAAACTGTATATATAGTTTAACCTTAATTCTACTAAAACAAACACACATACATAAAATACACGTAATATATAGAATATGTGGATAATCAAGCTAAAATATGTGTAAAATAATGTCTGTGAACATTGAGAGGTACCACTATGATATATAGGGTGATTTCTATTTTGACTTTATGTATCTCTATATTTCACAAGTATTCAATATGAGCAAGTACTATAATCAGAAAAAAAAAAAACCTTTTTAAAATATGTTTGTTCAGAATTTAGAATGAGCTGCATTGGGAAGGATGAGTGGAAATTAAATTCAGCTATTATGGGCACCCAAGTAGGATCAAAAGAGCTTATGTACATGATGAACACTGGGATAATAGCAAAAATTCCAGAATAACATCTACCAAGCTAAGAGAGAGTAGCAGGTAAGGAAGTTAACACAGTAAGATTACTAAACCAAAGCAGACAGACGAGCATACCATCCTCTGATAAAGATACATAGTCCCTCATACAAATAGTTCATTCATTTGTAATAAAGTAGGTTCATTTTTCATTTACAAACCTAATGCTTTCTTTCATACCTCATTACTTTTGTGTTGCTCTATCTCCATACTCCTTATATTCAAGGAAGAAAACACACATACACACCAGTGCAATCTCACTATCATCCATTATTCAAAAAAGGTCTCGTTGAAAAATGTCGGTTCAGAGGCTCTAAGCAAATTTCATTTCTGAACACTACTGTCTGCAGCCCAGCAGGCTATTTCACCAAGATACGATCACACATTTAATCAAATGCACCAAAAAAAGAAATACAAAGTTTGCTTAATAATGTCAAATCAGAAAAATACAATGTTGACAGCCTACTAATTTTTAGTGCTCTTTCTTCTTCAAGGATATGCAACAATAAGGAAGGTGCATGGGAGTTCTTCTAATTAAGTTTTATACTAACCTTTAAAAATTCTCCAAATTATCTTCGTACGTTACTATTTATATTGAGTTGGTACTTGAAAATGAAGTCAATACAACTTCCCATTTTGAATAAAAAATTTAAAAAAAAACAATAAATTAAGGAGGTTTCCCAACTTCTACAAAAAATACTTCTAAAGCATCATTTTATTTGAGTTGGTCAAGTGTCAGCATTAAACACTACCCAAACTCTAGTTTTCATAATAATGGATCTATTATTTTGAATAATGCCTGTCATTTGAATAACATTATTATTGGATAGGTTGAAGTATATTTTCATTGGATTCTTTAAACAGCTAATAAATTATATGAAATGTCCTACTTGATATGCTTTTGAATATTCTACCTCTAAACATAAGGTTTACTTGAATTAACATATATTCCCATCAGTAGCATGACATAATGAGTATACTAGCAAGTGTAAAGCAATTAGATGTCTCAAATGGATGGATTCATATCTGCAAACTCATCTTTCTGCTTTTACTTCTATCTGCATTTCTTTTTATGATGTATTTATTCCCATGCCATAAGTTTTTGTTTCTTCAGTTCCTTCTGGGATAATTTTTTCTCTGTGCAACCTCCACTTGTTGTTTAGGAACTTTTGTTCCTTTTCAGTAAGGACCCTCTTAATGTGGCTGGTGGAGCTCATACATAAGTTAATTTAACCATGAACTCTTGTGTCCAACAGCACATCTTGGGAGCTCTGTTTGCCTGTTTATGCTCAATGCCTAAATAATTTACATTTAAACTTGCACTTACATTTAAGATGAGTATTGCTCTGCATTTTTAAGCACATGTAGCAAATTCAGCACTCTATCTGCCACCAAATCTGTGTCCAGTGCCCCTGTTTGGAATTGTACAATGACAACTCTACCATCATATGACAGAATGGCATACATTGCCTAAGTAAAGTGACATCTTTCAATTATTTGGTGGCTTTACAGATATGCAGTTGATAACTTCGGCAGTTTCACAGGTGTTCTTGAACCTGAAGATTTGAATCCCTTGATTTACATGTGTTTATTGGGCCAAGTAGGGAAGCATTTTCCAAAATCACCTTGGCCACACACAGGAAGAGAATAAAACCCATTTTTAATGGTTTTCCTAGCCACTTCTCCTTATGTCTGATCTGTCTCAGTTAACAAAGGATCACCACAGGGGACATTCAGGTTTTAACTGCCTTTTAATGAGTTTTTCCTTCTTCAAGCTAACTATGTGTCTGTCCACAGAGGATCTACAATATCATTACTGACTCCACTAAGCTAGAGATAGTAGATTGATCTAAAGCTGGGTACCAAAAATTCAGACTGTGGTCAAAGGGAAAGGATCCAATAGGCAAAGAGAAGGAAAAGTGGTAACTGAAGTAGGGGCAACCAACTGGAGCAGAATCCTAGTGGTATTCAGGGTGCTTTTTTTTTTTTGATGCCTAGGTAAACCTCCATCCTTCCCTAAGATTCTTTAGGTGAGAAACACAATAACCTCCCAATAAATTAATCATTTTAGCCTAAAGCTAGTTGGAAGTGTCTTTGCAATTAAAAGAGATAATGAATACATTCATTTTACTAAATCTTGTAAGTTGAATTTAGGTCCATAAGATAATTGAAATGTTATAAAATATGCAGCATTTTGGAATGACTTAAATAATATTTAACTATCACATAAAAACTTTGGAAATTAAAGTGAAATTTCACTGAAAAGTACCTGTAACTCAAAAAATGTGCATTATTTTAAAAGAAAATGGTTGCCTAAGCTGTTCTTTTAAAGTCAACTACAGTTAATAATACGAGTAAAACTCAATAGACAAATTCAGCTGAACAGTTAAAGCCAATATAAAGAAGAAAGTCTATAGATATGCACATGTTAACACAAAACTATTTCTCAATAGACTCTTTGTCCACTCCTTGAAGTCATGATCAGTATTCTGAGTCAAGGTTCAAACAACAACCATCAGCCACTGACAGACAAATCAAGAGCACTGAAAATTTGAAAAAACAGAAGACGTAAATATAAACCAGTTGAGCCTTCCATTCTTGCCAGAAATAAAATCTCATACAAAAAAGATGACCATCAGTCAGGACCATTTACTCTTATCCAAAAGTGTTTGGAAGAGCTTTGAGGAGAGGAAAAGGGGAAAAAATACCAAACCAAAACAAAACAGGACACTGTTGAAAAACTTCTTACAGGGTCAGCTGTCAATGGAATGCATTTTAGTATTCAGGTTACCCACCCATGCAGAACATCAAAAACTGGGCTTGAGTCTCTCCCCTATTCTCACAGGCTCAGGCTACTGTGGAGCCACTGGGGCTGTCTTGAATAGTAACACACTCTCCCCTGCGGGACGCATAAACACCAACACAAGCCGATCAAACAGAAGGGGGTGTCGTTTCTACTTGGCTTTCATTTTCTTGAGTCATACTTTAAAACACTTAATTCTGGTACAATTTAGCAACTCAGCTGTCCAACGCGCAGCTTATTTTTTCATTCATCTTTACCGCCTACCATGTTGTTGTACGTCTTTCCGCTTGAACATAAATGCTGGGTAATTATAGGTATAAGTCACACATCTCAATAACTTCTTTTATTGGCAATCGTCACTGACCTACAGATGTTAATTCTAAAATTTGGACTTATTTATGACCCTTTCAATACTTCTGGTCTTTAAAGCAATTTTGGGATTTGAATTTTAAGGGTTCATCTGCATTTATCGCAATCTTATGAGGACTTGACTTAAGGATTATAAATCTTTTAAAAGCATACAAATCCTTAAATCGTGGAAGTTTATGATGACTTGGTTACAACACTGTAGGAAATTCTGATGCAGTTAAAGCTTAAAGAGCTGCTGATGCCATGTGAAAAGATGATCAGGAGTTTAATTTAAAATGTCTTAAGTTAAATTGCTACTTTCATTTTATACGTGATTTGAAGTCAATCTTCAGACACAGCACTTGGTGGCTGTCAAAAATATTTTCCTGTCAGGATTATATGATTTTTGGTGGGGAATTAGTAGCAGAGCATTACATTTTAAGATTAGGAAGAAAAGCTCAAAAACAGGTACTTAACAAAAGGTTAAAAAAGAAGAGAGGGCAAGAACATGGGAAAGACAAAAAGACACATGAAACCTTTCTCAACTGCTTAAGAAAATGCTATTGATTTTCAAAGCTCATCAAGAACTCTTCAATTAAGAAAATGATATTTGATTTAGCTAAATTTTCTTACTAATGGTACTTAAGGACATTTCTAATAATACCGTAACTAAGAGTAATAGGGACCATTCATTAAATGCTCACTCTATCAAGTTATTTTTCTATTTACTTCTTATTCCCCTCCCCAAACCAGCCATGTAGCTTTTATTACTTTTATTTTACAGATAGAGATGAAAGAGCTAGAAAGTTGTGGAGCTGGGACAGTATTCAAGTGCCTCTCATTCCAAAGGCCATTTCTGAGAAGTTCGTAATTAGGGACAGTGCCCATCTAAGGAGTATAATTTAGTTTCTACAATACTTGATCAGTATTAACCAAAGTGGAGATGATAAGTACTGCAATACTAATTTCATAGTGGCAGGCCTAGGTCAGAAATTACATTAGCCATGGAATATATCCCCCCCCAAGATGTATATAATTTATAAATAATATATCTCTAAAGTTTTCACATAGATGTCAAAGTGCCATTCACAGTTTTCCAGTTAAAGTTTAGCATCTAGTAAAACTAATCTCTTTGTGGAGCCTCCCTTACTCATCAGGCATATTACCACTCATAAACAAACTGAACTACACCATATAATTACCCCAAAGATCCTTTTCACTGAAAATGGCCTGTTGTGGTGCTTGGATAGTGATTAACAGACTAAGAGTGCAATGAGTCGTCTTAGTATCACTTCAGAAAAGTGATTTCCTCCCTAATAATTCCCAAGATACATAAATATTCAATTAGGGTCTTTGAAATCTAGTTTTAATTGGGCTTTCATTCTCTACCCAACTTCAAACTTAGCCCTAGCTAAAAAAGGTATTTTATTAGTTCTTACTATAAAAAAAAAAAAAATCCCCATAACTCTTCATGAGTTTTAAAGTGGGAGGGTAAAATAAAGCCAAGATTACCTTTTATATGAAATTTTCAAATTTAACAGCATTTTAAGACATACTGTAAAGCAATGAGGTGAAACAATTGCTTTCTGAATCACGTGGGAAGTTGATTAAAGTTTCCTGGGACCCTCCTGAGATTTAGTAAAAATAATAATAATGACAGTAGCAAACAGTTGCATCTCTATTATTATGTGCCCAGAACTGTTTTAAGCACTTGGCATGTATTTTCCCTTTAAATCTTCACAAAAACCTATGAATTAAGAAAAAATGTATGGGGGCCCCTGGGTGGCTCAGTTGTTAAGCGACTGGCATTGGCTCAGGTCATGATCCCAGGGTCCTGGGATGGAGCCCTGCATGGAGTCCCTGCATCAGGCTCCCTGCTCCGCGGGAAGCCTGCTTCTCCCTCCCACTCCCCCTGCACGTGTTCTCTCTCTCGCTGTGTCTCTCTCTGTCAAATAAATAAATAAAATCTTAAAAAAAAAAAAGAACAACTGTATGTCCATTAAAATACATCAGGAAATTGAGGCATAATCCAATATCTTACCCAAAGTCAAACAACTTATCAAACCTAGGCAAACACACCACAGAGTCCCTTCTCTTTACCACCACACCATTCTGTGTCTCCAGATATGAGAATATCAAGACCTGGGACCCATATTTTGAATATTTTCTATAGCTCCTCTGCTATTATTAGGCTGGAGACCGGCATTTTTAAAGTTTTTATTTCAGTAACTGGGGACCAACAAAAAACTAAAAACAAGCTTTCTACATTGGAAAAAGAATACTGAAAATGTCAAGTAATAAAATATCCAACCTACTTGTGTCTTTTTAAAGTCTGAACAGTCTTATTTTCTTATCCTAGATGACTCTTTATATGGTCAGATGGGGTACAAGGCATAAGTACAAGGAGACAGATCTTGCAAAAGTCAACACCAGAGGTTCTCAGACTCTCTGGTCCCAGGACCCTTTCACATGCTTAAAAATTGATGACCTAAAGCAACTTTTGATTATGTTGGTTACAGCTATCAATATTTATGAACTAATAGTTAAACTGGGAAAATTTTAAAACACAAGAATATACAAGCACACATGCCATATTCCATCAGAGCGATGATGTGATCACAGTTCACATGCCTTCTGGAAAACTCCACGGTACACTTGTAAAAGTACGAGAGTAAAAGGCAAATATCATCACAGCATTGTTACAAAAATGTTTTCTTTTTACGCACTCTCTGAAAGGGTCTCAGGGACCCACACATTTCCCCTGAACGCTCTCACTTTGAGAGGAGAGAACTACCTGTTCTACAAAATAACGGACCCACAAGTTTTCCCAGAAAGAAATATCCAACTGGGGGATTTAATTTTCCATCTCAGAAATAATTTTCACAGTAAACAGAATTACCACCAACATCATTCCATTTAGATTCTTGAATAATATGGACTAAATGTTAACGTCTTCTAATATGTATATGTAATCACTCTTATGAAGAAATTCATTAATATTAAACTAAATTCTTGTTTTAACTGTCAATAAGACATAAGCAAGACATAAATTATTAAGATCTATAGAATCTGTTATGATCAAATATAAGAAGAACTCTCCCTCTTCACCCGCTCCCTAAAACAAATGGGGAATTCCAATTAATTCTGAGTACGATGACTAATTTATTTATGTATTTGTTAGTACATGAGTAAACTTCACAATTCTAAGAAAAATGTCATACCTGGTTACTTATGCAGTAGTAGAATTAATTTTAGTGGGCCACAACAACACTCAGACAGAATAACATTAAAAGGTTTTGGGGGATATATGCACATCTTAGGACTCATAAATGCTATCCAGAGGCATGCTCACATTACTTTCTCACACTGGCCAATAAACAACAATATCAAAATCACAATGAATGAAAAATAGGGATTTTTCTCCCCACTGATCAACAACAACACACACACACACCCCACACACACAAATGGAGATAACAAAGGGAAAATGTCAGGAGGACCTTACTTAATTTGAATGTTTTAATTTATATTTTATTATAAAATAAAGTATTCTATAAAGAAATTCATTTGCATAAAAGACAAGACATTAATGCAATAATAGTCTACGTGTAAATATGTCCTTGAAGGCAAACAAAGGCTAAACTACAATATAGCCTCTGTCTTTAGGGTTTCTCCCTATGTGAACAAATCCATATTTGAATGTAATGCAAATCTCAGAAATCTAAGGGAAAATAGCCATTTGCAAAGCTTAAGGAAAGATCACCTCCCTCTAATTCCAACTGCTCTAGCCATCCACACCATGCTAAATTTAGGCTGCATTTCTCAAAATTGCTCTTTGTTCTTAAATACAAAAATCAATCAGTTTTCCTTGCTGATTTCTGGGCAAAAATGCCCCACTTGTAACAGTAACTGTCACTCCTAGTTGGCAACCCCTTTCAGAGAGTTTCAACCGGTGGTTAAAGTGGTCCAAATGAAATCTAACAAACAATTGAGTTTAGCATTATATTATTTGACTAACTTCAATCCTTTTGCTTTTATAACATTTTTAAATCTCCTGTCTAGGATTTCCTAGGCTATAGCTCACCAAAGAATCAAAGGTAAATCAAGACCATAAAAAATTTGTCTTTCTTAATTACTAGAAACAATGCCAGCCACGGTAGCTGGAGCCAGTACGTCTCATACTTGCTATTATTCCCCGTAGAAAGGAATATTTAAATCTCTAAACTGTAAGAAGATCATTAAGAAAACCTTCCATTCATATTTTTGAGGAGAGCTCTCAATCTGAAGGATAATCACACCAAGCCACTTAAAATGAGCCATCAAAAGCATTTACCCATCAGGCAAATCACATGCTGGTTTATCACTCTTCAGGCCAGGGATGCCCGATTCAGCCTAACAGTTCTAAGAAATATTTGAATATTTCACATAAACCTTTATACTAATCACTCCTCCCATCCCGACTTTATAGAAACAGTCCAGATAACCATATACACCAATGGAGCAGGTTATTGAATATTTAGAGATACAGAAGTGCTATGGAATGGCATTCAAGCACTCTGACACATTCACCTTCAGCTAAAGACAGCACAATACACTGACAGACACAGTTCTAATGACATCAGGACCTGTGGAATGTATGACTGCTAGGAAACACATGCTGCTAGGAAACAAAGAACAGATCTGATCAAATCTTCTAATGTAAGGACTGGGAATCATTGTGATTAGATCTTCTAAAATGAGGACAAGTGTTCTTTAATCTTCGGAAATATTTACAAGTATAAAGACCGTAACATATATCCTCTAGAAATGAAACAAATATATGAAGCTAGATTCTCATACATTAAATCACAGTTCTCTAAGTTTTCTATTAAGATGACAGCCACTAGCAATAGCGCATAAAAATATAACTTAATCAAAGTCAGGTATCAATGATTCTGTATTCCTTTTTTTTTTCAGCCTAAGCTTTTTCAAGAAGTCAAGATCTTTAAAAAAAATAAATAAATAAGGAATCTAGAAATTATAGTACCTAGAAAATAAGTACCATTTTACATTTACAGTGCTATACTTTTAAAAACAAAATAGAACATAGTCATTTGCACCAAAATCCAAAGCAGTCAAAGCTAATCTACAACTAAGAAATTTAATAGCTTTTAATTATTGAAACTGAAAAGCAGTTTAGCTTTTTAACTTTTTAAAAACTGTTTATCTTCGTATATTTTTTAACCCTTGCTTTGATTACAAAAAAAAAAAAAGAGTGAAACAAAGCTGAGAGATATTTCAACACAAATATCCTTTTAGCTCCTACACAAATTATTTGAAAACCTCTTGATGCTGCTATAAAAGAACTGACAATTCTAACTGTAATCCACAAACAAACTGGGTGCCAGAACTCCAGGTCATTTAGTACCATTACAGACTGAAAAACGTATCAGGGAAATCTGGCTAAATTCTATTTAATGTCATAGGGAAATGAAGAACATTCTTCAAGTAAAAAATTACTAAAGAGGTGTTTCTTTGTAGATTCTACGATGACATCCTTTAGTGCCGATAGCTCATATGACAGTAAATTAGCAAACCGCCTATTTACTTCAGAGCAAAACACAGAAGGCAGTTTTTCCTTCCTGCCAGCGTCTATGCGTCTCTTCATTTCCCCAGCAGCTGGCTGGAAGGATGTAAAATCAGAGGTGCAAGAAGGCTTACACTTCCTAGTGAGTAATCCACCCAGGAAAGTAAACAGGACAGACACCACCAGGTTGGGCTTTAAAGGAGAGTGCGGCAGGACTGCTTACACCGTTGTTTACAATGTGCTCCAACTACCGCAGGCAGGATCACACACTGGCACAGGGAGGAGACACCCAGAGGTGGCTCACACACCTAGAGTTCGCCCAATTGCTGTGATATCTCTGGCCATAAAGCAGTGCACGTTTCTATCAGAGTGAGGGAAGTGACCGGAGAATTCCAGAGACCAGGGGTTATTCTGGCTTGACTCGGTTATTTCAATCTGCTCGAGAGATGACTGTTCTATCCCTTGGTCCTCATCAGGGCCAATCTGGGGTGCGTCGAGCGCTGCACCAGAGACACGCGCCGCACGCATCTCGCGGAAATGCTCCTCACTGGGGAGAGGGAACACTGTGAGGCTTCCTCGCAACCCCTATGGGGCCCCGCGGCCTCCTCAAACCAGATTTTCTAGTTAAGCGGATCCCAGGCGATTTCGATAAGAAAGCTCAGCTCAAGTAGCATCAGCTCTACCATCCCCACAAATACCTCCCGGCCATCCCCCGGAGCGCGCAGGAACGCGCACACACTGTCACGCACACGCTGACAACACAGCCAACTAGCCCTGGTAGCAGAGGTCGCCCCCACCCCTACCTATACACCCACCCCCCTATAGCTGGGGCCCTGGCACGCTTAGCCCCTGAGCTCCGACAGGGGACCAGTGGCGGGGGCGCGGTGGCACCAACACTCCGCTGCAGCCGGAGCGTCCCCTTCTCCCGTTGGAAGCTCCCGGGCGCCTGCCCTCCTACCTGTAACCCAATCGACCGCGGACACCAATGCTCTTCCTACCCCGCCCTGGCATCCCGGCTGCCCGGATTCGTGCAACACCGTCCCCCGCCCCGTGCCCACTCCCAACACCGCGCCGCCCCGGGCCACCCACGAAAGTAACAGCTTCCTCCAACCAAAACCGCCTAACAAAGCCTGGGCAAGCAGCTCTTAACCAAACTGCCGTGAAGGGGACACAACGGGCGGGGTGCGAAGAGGCAGCACGGCTATACGACTCAGGGGCGCGACCTGGGCAAACGCGGCCCCTATGGATGCTCCAGACAGGCGTCTAGGAAGGATCGCAGTGAGCTCGCCGCCCCTCAGTCCCCATCACCCCAGAGTCCAGCTCTCACCCGGTCCCTGTCGGTTATCCAGCCCTCTCCCGCCTCCAGCGGCACCAGGTCGGGCCGATGGAGAGAAGGCGCCCCCTGGTCTGTTTTCAGCCCCCGCCAAGGGATGACACTGGGGTGAGAGAGGAGAGAAAATTCCCGGGGTGGAAATTCCAGTTCCGATTCCCAGCGTGTTGAACTGTGAATGTGCCGGGTCTGCTCTCCCCTTCATCCCTCTCGGCCGCCAAATCGCCCAATTGCTGGAAAAACCTCAACCCGTGCCAAACCCCAGTGCCCACCAGCCAGGAGGCTCCCTTCCCAACCCGCATCACGATCGGATGAGTGTGTGTGCGGGCGTGTATGTGAGTGGGTGGGTGAGTGTGCGTGAATCCCGCACCCCCTCGGTTGCCCGCCCCGCGGACGCCACCGCCTGCGCTGGGCCAGGGCCACCACTATTAGGAAGAGTGAGAAGAATAAATTACCTTTCGTAACCGCCGGTCCCTGAGATCGTCCCATCAGTTTGCTCAACAACCTGCAGCCGGGTGCAGTTTCCACAATCCAGCCATGGAGCCTGGGGCAAAAGACCGGCCGGCCCCAGAGAAGACACCCCACCACACGCGGCAAAGAATGACACCAAAGCGCAGAGAAGGCAGCAGGAGGGTGGAGACCCCGGCCAAAGAAACAACAACAAAAAGTCTCTCCTTCCCCCTTTCTTCTACTACACAGCCTTGGCGAAAGGTCGGAAAAAAAAAAAAAAAAAAAGAACCAAATGTTTGTCTTCCTTTACGTGTTCTTGCTTCAAACACACCAGGGGGTAAAAACGGAGCAAAGAGAGAGGAGGGTTCAAATGTCTCTCCCAGTCCACAGTTGCACAACTTCGGAGTCGGGCTCAGTCTCCAGCAGCAGCCGAGACCCAAGCGGCAGCTAGTAACATGCGGCAGTCATAGCTGAGGCTGCTTCTCCTGCTCCTGCTGCGGCCGCTACCGCCGCCGCTGCTGCTGCCGCCGCTTAAGAAAAGACGCTGCTGAAGAGACCAAAAATCTTCCACCATCCCCCCAGCCGATCTTTATATCCAGTTCTCCCACCCCACCCCCTTCGCCTTCTTTTTCTTCTTCTTCCTCGTCCTCCCCTTTCCGCTTGGGAAAGGGCGCAATGGAATAGGTAGGGGGAGCCGCGAGAGCCTGGGGTGGCTTCTTCTCCGCCAAACCCGCCTCCTTCTCCTGAGGTTTTCCCCCGCGGAGGGTCTCCTCTCGTGCCCGCAACCTGCGCCGAGAGCCGGAGCGAGGGCCACGCAAACTCCTTCCCGGGTGCACGGTGGGGGCGCGCGGGCGGAGCGGGCGCCCGGCCGCTGAGGGCTGCGTCCCGGGGGTCGCGGAGCCCGGAGCCCGCGGGGTGGCCGATTAGCTCGCCGGCCGGGCCGGGCAGCTGAGGGCATGTGGGAGCTTCATCGCGCGGCCCCGAGCTCCGCGCCGCCGCCGCCGCCTCTTCGGTTCTTTCTCTTCTTCGACTCTCCGAGAGCGAGCAATGCTCCGGCGCTCTCCACACACGCACACTCACACACGCGCACACACGAGCAAGCTCCTGCCAAAGCAAACCGTGCAATCCGCGCGCGCGCACACACCCGGAGAAAGAGGACGGAGGCAAAAAGAGAAGAAAGAAAGGGGAGGGGGCGAGTCACAGGCGGCAGCAGCAGCAGCTGTCGGAGCGGAGGCAACGAGCAGTCCGGGAAAAACCAGCAGCGGCAGCGGCGGCAGCCACCCGGACCAGCGGCAGCATCTGCATCCCCGCTCTTGGGAACTGGGGCGAGCGGTGCCGGGCGACCAGGCGACCCGGCGACGCGCCGAGAGCCGGCCGGAGCGCGGGCGCGCGGGGGTCGTGCAGCCTGCGCGCGGAGGACGCAGCCGGGGCCCGAGCCGAGGCCAGAATGAGCCGCGGGCTGGCGAGCGCCAAGAGCGCCGAGAGCCGGGGAGGGGGCTCGCGCGGGGGGGATGAGGGTGGCACGTAAAACCCGGATCTGGAGTGCACTCGGGCTCCGCCGCGCGGACTCCACCTAGCTGCTCGGCAAACGCTTGGAGGTGGGAATGAGAGGGCTGCTACATGAGGCTTCCCTTTCAGGGTTTGTCAAACAAAGGGTACCTCTCCTCCCGGCTTTGAGGCACGATTCTCCTTCAGTCTCGCAGTGTCTCCCTCTCTCTCTTTCTTCGTCTCTCTCTGTCTCTCTTCCCTCTCCTCCCTTCCTCTGTCCCTCTCTCCCTTCTTCTTTTCCTCCACTCCACCCAGGTAAGTAAACGTCAGACTGAAAGTCCTGCCAGTGTCTCTTTTTCTAAGTGCAGATTATTCCATATTTTCATTATGCAGGTACCGAGTCCCAGTGCGTTTTCTGCCTTTGGTCCATTTTATGTTCCTTCAAACTTACCTCAACGTGCAAGTTCATCGCAGACTTTAAAGTATCCTCTGTTATTCGGACATAGGGATTTAATGATTTTATTTCATAATCAGTAAAAATTACCATAATGGATATAGAAGGGTGCCAATTCCAAAGCAATGCCTTCTGATGGAGGGGAAAGTCTGCTCAAGTTAACTGAGTGACCTTGGTCCATTACTGAGCCCCCTTGTGCTTTCTTTGTAAATGAGAGAGAGGGTTAAGTAGGTAATTTATAAGGTCTCTTCCTGCTCTAAACTTTCATGATCTGAAAAGACTAAGGTGTTATTTTCTGTATCAGTAAATTCGAATTACAATTATGAGAGAAACTAAGATTTATTATATGCATTCAACAAGCTTATTATATCCAAATTGTATTTGGATGTATATATTCAGTATGATCTAATGCCCTTCCAGAGCTCTTTGGGAGGCATAATCAACCCCAGTACATCTGAAGAACCTAAAACCTCATTAGAATTAACAGACCATACCCAACACAAGTGACTATCAATATCTTCATTCATTCTTCAAAGCTCAATTCTAGTGCCGAATGCTCCAGAATGCTCCTTTTCTCACCAACCCCAAATAAAATAATCACTCCTTTCATTATATTCCCATAGCACTTTGATGGTAAGCTACGATAACACCTATTTCATTCTGTTTTTTTCTTGTTCGTTTAAAATAAGGAGTTGCTTGTCTATAGGTCTCCTCAGATTATAGGATCTTCCTTAAATGCAAATTCCAAATTTTAATCATCTGTATAACATAAAATTATTATGTATCCACAGTACTTTGCACATTGTAATTTTTTTAAAATTTTGGAGGGGAATTTCCTGATATTTCTGAATTCTGACCAGCCAGATGTTCGTTCACACACTTAAATTAGGCAATTTGAATTTGCCTAATATAAGGCATCCACAAACTCCCCTGAGTACATAAAGAAAATGTAAACTGACATCTGAAGTCACTTGTTACTTAAATGATTTCGGAAATAGACTCTAGCTAATTGTGACAAAAGGAGGCAAAATGGAAACTACCCAATTCATCTCCCAAATGGATATATGTGGAAAAGCAATAAAATAACAAAATGTGGAATGAATGACTCTGTATAGATATTAAGTGTTATTAGTGATAGCAGCAGAAATATAAATAAACAGACCGATTTTTACAATCAGTCTTATCTTGACAGGTCTGGAAGGATATGGGAGAGGAATTCAAATTAATTTCAAAATGGAAATTAATATATCAAAATATAAAATATACTAACTGAAAACTGCATATTAATTTAAATAAGTAATTAAATATGAGACATAGTAACTGAAAAGTAAGCATATTAAGTTAAATAACTAATTGAAAGTATTCACCAAAGAATTTACCACAAAAAAAGTTACAAACAGAAAAATGAGAAGAACCAAAAAAGGAAAAGAAGTGAGTAAAAAATAACTCATAGCTATTTAAGAAAAGGAGGTAAAGGAAAAGAATAAGTTAATTATTTACACAATTTAATCAAATGTCAATGTAATAGCTTTTACAGCAGCAACCTGTATTTTGGGCTCAAACTTCATGCATCCAAATCCTTTTAAATCTGATAGGCATAGTCTTTTATATTTAAGATATAAAGCATCCTATTCTATTGCCAGGAAATCCATTACTCTTGCCAATATTTTTCTAAGGTGAACCTTCTAGAAAAATAAAATCAAGTAAATTCTGTGCCTTTTTTGCTATACAACTATATTTAACACCTTCTCAGGGACAAGATAGCATCACAGATGATGTTTGAGCAATGATGCTATTTACAGGGTAGAGCTGTGTGCAAGAGTGGTTTTTGAAAATGATGGCATGGTTGGCTTTAGCTCTATTAAATTTGAAAAAAAAATCAGTATTTACCATGTGGAAAAGAAACCCCCAAATTTAAGCTGAATATCCAATCAAATAGGATAATTAATATGAAAATATTTTAATAACTAGTAAAATTCTCTGACCAAATGACTCTTTCAAATTAATAAATACACTATGATGTCCAACAGTGTGAAAGTTAGGAAAAGAACATGGATAAAATGTTCACAGAATAGGTAAATACAAATAAATAACCAATAAATGTAAGGAAGGATGCTCTGCCTTTACCCACACACACACAAAAAAAATCCCATGCATAAAAATATACACAATTACAAGATCTATCATGTTTCATGTTTTGCCCGGGAAATTAGCTGAAAAGTAACAGTGCCCTAATACTAAACTCTAAAAAAAAATACGTTGAGCAGGCTTACTCTTATGCTAATAACAGACATTGACATATTTTTCTGGAAAGTTGAAGATATGTGTCAACTGACTTATAAAATATGTATGTCATTAATCCAGTCTTTCTGCTTACAGATACCACTTCTACAGAAATAAACAGAAGTATGGACAAGGATTTTATACAATGATATACATCTCAGTCATAATTGTTATGTAAGGGGAGAGAGTATGTAAGGTATGTATATATTCATAGGGATCTTGTTTCTTCATGCTCAGTAAAAGACCCCTTATCTGATTGGATTGGTAGTTATTTAGTTGGTGGGAAAAAATGTTGGTTAAAGCAAAAAATATTTTTAAAAATGATCCATATATTCTATTTTAGTGAGGATTCATTTTTGCTGCAAGCAACAGAAACACAAAATAACAGCAACCTAAATAAGATAGAAGTTTATTACTTTTTCTAGTGAAAAGTTTAGCATTTGGTGATCCAGGGCTGTTATGGCCCCACAAAGCACCCTGGGTGTAAAAGACACCTTTATCTTCTTGCTTGGCCACCTATGACCTTTGTTCCCAATTTCAATTTTAGCAATCATGCTACATTACAGAAGTAAAGAAGAAAAGGAGGAAGGTAAAGACATTCTCACACCCAAGGACATTTTCCTAAAGTTGCACACACCATTCTCCTTTCACTTCATCCTCAAAAATGGTGAGATGGTAACACTTAGCTACAAGGCTAGTGGGAAACATTGACTATTCCAGGCAATCCTGTGTCCAACTGAAAATCAGATTCTTTCATTATTTAGCGTTTCCTCAGCCTATCACTTAACATTGTGCACCACCTTGAACTGAGCTTTGCATACATTAGGTTTTCAGTAACCAAATGAAGGGCTAATGCAGACACTAGACAATGTCACCTTCACATGAAATGACCTTTCAGTTCAACCAGAGGTAAACTTTCACAAAATTTCAAATTAATGAGCTTTTGCCATCCAAAAAAAAAAAAAAAAATACTCTCTAATACTTGATCAAATATCAGTGGACAGTTAATATCTTAAATGCTACTGGGCCTAGATACACTGACAGATCAAGGTAATCAGAGTTAAATTACATCTGCGAAGCAGGTAGCAAATCATAGTACTCAGATTCCTAGTATGCCATGGCATGATTAGAATTCTTAGGGGTCTTGTGTTCACTAGAATAATGATTCAAATTTATATTATATATTGGGGCACCTGGGTGGCTCAGCCGGTTAAGCGTCTGCCTTCAGCTCAGGTCATGATCCCAGGGTCCTGGGATCGAGCCTCACAGGGGACTCCCTGCTCCACGGGAAGCCTACTTCTCCCCCTCCCACTCCCCCTGCTTGTGTCCCTCTCTCACTGTGTGTGTCTCTCTGTCAAATAAATAAATAAAATCTTTAAAAAAAATTATATAGACCATCAACATATTTGATTGCCCTAGCTTAATTCTAAGAAGTGCCTGGTGATGCTCTCCGTTCCCTGGAATACACATCAAGGGCCCATTTTAGAAGACTGTAAAATCTTACCCAGATTATATTGCCCTGCTAATTTGGTATCATCTATTCTTTCCTGCCTCAAGCAGTTCACCCTTATTCTTTTTCAATCCAAAAGACGATCTGTGTATTTTCTACATTCTAAATGACCTGGAAGCTTATCTATAGATAGAGATAAGGTAAATCTAGATCTAGATATTTTTTAAAACAGCTTTTCCTAATTAAGTGGTTAACTTTTTCCACATCCTGACTTTTTTTTTCCCCCCCAATGGAAGAGACTCCTTAAAACTCGGAGTCATAATTTCTCTAATGCTTACATACATGCATGTCAATTCTGGTAGACTCTGAAAGGAACAAGCTTCTCCTTCTTCTTCTTCTTTTTATTTATTTATTTTTTGTAACTTTCTCCACTACCTTGCCTTAGACCCAACAATTAAGTTACCTTTCATAACTGCAAATTAGGTTCAACACCAAATGCTTTCAGCCACTGACTAAATGTTAAACACTGGCTCTTACAGAAGTATTCAGCACTCACACAAACATAGTTGCCTTAAACGCATCACATCATAGTGTCTAGATTCTAGAAATATGAGAATATTCAAAAACCCAATACTGTTTTCTTATAAAGACAAATATGCTTATACTTTATAATGAAAATATCATGACCAACCAGAGATAGTCAGTAATGACTGTTACGTTCTGAAAAGGAAGGAAATAGACTTTTGGTTCCTTTGTAAAACATTGCCACTCTGCTGGGCTCTGCTCATCAGCCCTCTCCTTTAAGACTATAGGAGACACCAAGAGCAGATACCTAACTCATAATTAATCCCCTTTCTCTGAGAATGGTTCTTACAGATGTGGGAGGTGGCTTTGTACCTATCCCTTGGCCATGGGAGATTGGTCCAGGCAAGGTCAGCTGACCCAAGCTTGGCTAATCAGAATCATTCTCTAGGATTTTTCAGACTATATGATGCAAAGAGTCTCAATATATCCCTGATTCTCAGAGTCCATCTTCTTATTCTTCTTTTTTTAACATATAATGTATTATTTGTTTCAGAGGTACAGGTCTGTGATTCAACAGTCTTGCACAATTCACAGCGCTCACCATAGCACATACCCTCCCCAATGTCTATCACCCAGCCACCCCATCCCTCCCACCCCCCACCACTCCAGCAACCCTCAGTTTGTTTCCTAAGATTAAGAATTCCTCATATCAGTGAGGTCCTACGATACATGTCTTTCTCTGATTGACTTATTTCGCTCAGCATAACACCCTCCAGTTCCATCCACATCTTTGCAAATGGCAAGATTTCATTCCTTTTGATGGCTGTATAATATTCCTGTGTGTGTGTGTGTGTGTGTGTGTGTGTGTGTGTGTGTGTATACCACATCTTCTTTATCCATTCATCTGTAAACAAACTGAGGGTTCTAGAGGGGAGGGGGTGGGGGATGGGTTAGCCTGGTGATGGGTATTAGAGAGGGCACATTCTGCATGGAGCACTGGGTGTTATATGCAAACAAAGAATCATGGAACACTACATCAAAAACTAATGATGTAATGTATGGTGATTAACATAACATAATAATAAAAAAAATAAAGAAAAAAATATATCCCTGATGATGGAGGAGGCTCAGTTTCTTCTATATGGTGCTACCTAAACCTGACTTAGTGCAAAAATTTCCTGAAGAATGTAGTCGATTTAAAAAAAATAGCCTAATCAGAAGTTCCTTTTTCTTTTGCATCTATTATAAACTCCCAAATAAGATGTACACAAGGGGAAAATTCTGTATGGACATGTTGTTATAGTGCTAACGTGCAATCTGTGTTATGGTGATACCTAGGAAATTAGGTTCCCCTTAAGATTGCCTACTGGATTTTCCGGAAAGCTGAGCTCATAGAAGGCATATTGCATTATTCTTCTGGGAATGGTGGTCACATTATTTTTGCAGTACTCCCAGTTAGATGATTTTCTCATTTCTGGTATCTGCTTCAATCATACACCTCACCTCTTTACCTATAAAAGCAAAATGAAAAGTGGTAGGAAAAATAATGGTTATTGCCTACTTGGAAATACAGTCCTCGGGCCCATAGTAGATATTCAATAAACGTTTGGTGAATGAAATAATTCAAGGCAAGTGTTATATAATATATATTATCAAATATGTAAGGTATATCTATTAAACTATGTCAGATTAATATATCTATCATTCTGTTAAGATTATGTATTAATAGAGGTTATACATCTAAATGAGAGCCATCAAATTCAAATTAGTCACCTTCACTAGGATAGGCAGCCATTGCTCAAAACAAATTGAACTCTTTTGAGATCATTTTATACTATAGCATGCTTTGGAATAGCCTTACGATATTAGCAAATCTCTTGCTTTTAAAGTACATTTGAGGGCGCCTGGGTGGCTCAGTCATTAAGCGTCTGCCTTCGGCTCAGGTCATGATCCCAGGGTCCTGGGATCGAGCCCCTCATCGGGCTCCCTGCTTGGCAGGAAGCCTGCTTCTCCCTCTCCCACTCCCCCTGCTTGTGTTCCTGCTCTCGCTGTCTCTCTCTCTGTCAAATAAATAAATAAAATCTTTAAAAAAAAAAAAGTACATTTGATTTTTTTGTTGTTGCTGGGCTAATGATTTAGATCAAATGAAAAAAAATCACTGTCATTAAAGACCTGTAATAGAGCTTGGAAATCGACTAATTAGTTGTCAAGCTAGGGGATAACATTTTTTTGTTCAGAATAAATAAAGTATGACTAATTTTTTCTGTGGATTAATTTTAGACTATAACTTCTTTAAAGTAATGATCATCATCTTCTATGGCCTGAGTCTAATCTTCCGAAGAAGAAACCAGCAACAAATGTATTATGCCCACTTTATTAATAATGATACTAAGATTCAGATGGTATAATAACTTTCTCAAGGCTAAACATTCAGTAGTGCATACCATTCAGACAAGTTTATCTTACTAACCCTCTGCCTACATTGGAAGAGATCCCAAAAGCAAGTTTTCACAAAGAGAAACTTCCTCCTCAGCTACAATTCGTTGGATTGGGGCGGGGGGTGGGGGGGAGGTAAGTTGCTTGATTAACAAGCTAATCAAGTCTTCTTCCTAGGGAAATTGAAATTGGGCTTGAGAGAGTCATTGTTTCTTTCTCTGAGTAGGTCATTTGGGTGACCAAGCTGTGGAGTGGCCCTCTTTTCTCTGCCATATTAACTCAGGAATCAGAGGTGGTTCACTCTTGAGGAGAGACATGGACTAGTCTATCATTAGTTAAACTTGCTTTTAGCCACCCAGCAGAAGTGACGAGAAGACTAAGTTGCAGAAAGAAGCATAAAACAAATGTAGAGACAGGAGTGTAGATAAACTGCAGAGAGAGATTTTGAATCGCTTTCTGGACCCTGGTTCTATTTCTTTCCTGATATCCAGCTGCATTTCTGTACTTAATTGGAAAACAGCCCTTGTGGTGTTATAGGACATTCTTCTTTTTGATGAAGCCCACACAACTTTGTAGTAGTTATCAGTGGATTTTGTCTGGTCATTTCTCTCTTTGCACTTCTGGAAATAGTATACCTCTTCCTTGGGTGTCCTTTTCCTCTTCATTTTATATATTGGTAATGATCTGTCCATTTTGGTACCCAGCTCACACAGGGAAGGCACATGATCCAGGCCAAATCAAACACTGTAACAGGCTCTCCCCCAGTCATTTGTTACAGATGGCCACGTGACTTAAGCCTGGCTATTCAGAATACTTTCCTGTGATTTTTTTATATGAACACTGGAATAGAGAAATCTTCCCTCCTTCTCTGGTGTGTTTTTAAACTGGAATGGTATAAATCTGAAGCTTGCTTTTATTTAGTTGTTTGTGTATTTACTTATCTATTTATATTATCCAAAGTGCTCTCTCTCTCTCTCTCTCAGAGATTTAACAATTATAAAAATAGAATAATAATTTTCTTCTAATTTATCTCGCAAATGATGAAGAGATTGAATGTATACATGCCAACAGCTTGGTATATTCTTACCTTAAGTTATTTAATATTAGATTTAAATGAGATATACTAGTTATACTTATGTGAAATGTTATGAAATAAGGTTCCAATCCTATACTGTACATCTTGCACTAAAATATGCGTACTGTGTCTCTGATTGTCTAATGGTCCTGGATCTCTAAATCCTGGATCAGGACTATAACATAGAGAGTGGGGAGGGTGGTGGTATATAAGTCTTTAACATAAGGCTTTTGAGGTTGTACTGGGCAGAGCATGGGTAACAAAGAAGAGGAGTGACTTCTTAGCATTTTATTTATGGGCTTGCATGATCCTTATCATGTCGACTTAGATTCTATTCACAAGAACTCAATAATATGGCCACACCCAACCATAAAGGAGATTGGCAAATATGCTCTAGCTTTTGGTCCAGGAAGAAATTGATGTAAGTTTATAAACAACTATGCAGTTTGTGCCATATACTCTTTTCATGATTCTGAAAAAAAGATTGTGAAAGAATATGCAGAATTATGTAGCCCAATCACTGCCACATAACTGAAGTAATATTTAGGCTGTATGACATGATGCAAAGAGCTCAGCACATGGATTCAGAAGACCGTATTTTCAGTCTTGTCCTTACCACTGACTCACTCTGTATTGGGCAAGTCTCTTGATATTTCTAGGCTCTATTTTCCCTGTCAGTAAAATTGGTATGTTAAAATCTCTGTGCTACCTACACTAGTTTATTGTGGCTACCAAATTAAGTGTATTATAAACTTAGAGTCCTGTTCAAATGGAAGATCCTTGCTAGCACACCACACACACACACACACACCCCTACACTACTTACACAACCAGAATTCAATGTGTTATACTCTAATTCCTGTGTTTTCCCATGCTATTTGAATCTTTCCTCTATAAATGTAATATCTTTCTGGCATGCTATGAAACACCTTGCATTTTCCTTCTCCCTAGGACCAAAATATTCATTTCCACAGCTGGAGGAATGTAGACTACTTGTAGATGAGTCCCTCAAGTATTTTCCTCTCTCTGCTGAAGGGAGATGTCTTTTTCAAAATTATGTTCCCTCCCCAGAGATCAACCCATATTCAGTAGCTTCACAGGGGTACTTAGCAATGGGCCCATTTCCTGCCCATTTCTTCAAGATTCCAAAGAACCATCCCAAGTTCAGTGAGCCCCACTGGATTGCCTGAAGGCTCTACTGCTCATCCATTTTTCCCTCTGCCCAATTCTGAGTCTCTCATTCCCCCCACCGCCCCATGCCCACACTATATTGTTCCTGAGAGCACCCTGAATAAATCCCTTGTTTGCAATCCTCTGTCTTAGAATATGTTTCCCAGGACACTTGACCTAACATAGGCTCCTCGTTCCTATCCTTGACCTTGCTTAGTTTATTATCCACACTCAGCCAGAGAGATGTTGCTAGAACTAAGTGATTATATCAGTGTCCTAGGATTACTATAACAAAGTACCACAAAATGGGTGGCTTAAAACAACAGAAATCTGTAGTTTTACAGTTCTGCTAGAAGTTAGTTGGAGCTCAAGATGTCAGCAGAGCTATGCTCCCTCTGAGCCTCCTCGAATCCTTCCTTGCCTCTTTCGAACTTCTGATGGTGGCCGTCAATCCTTAACATTCCTCAGTTTGCAGCTGCGTTACTGCAAATTCAGCCTCTGTCATCATATGGCATTCTCCCTGTGTCTCTGTCTTCATATGGTATTTTCCTTTTCTTGTAAGGACACTGATCATACTGGATTAGGGCCCACCCTAGAGACCTCATCTTAATTTAATCATATCTTCAAAGACCCTATTTCCAAATAAGATCATATTCACAGGTACCTGGGATTACAACACCAACATAACTTTTGAGAGTACACATTTCAACTCATAACAGTGACTCTGCCCCAAATCCTCCACTTGCTCTCTCTATCATTCAGAATCAACTGGAAGTGGCTGGCAAAGCACTACACACTCTGGCCCCTGAAGCCTGCACAGCCTGATCTTCCACTCCGCTCCCCAGAGATCACTTTGCTGCAGTCATAATAGCCACCTTGTTGCTTCCTCACTTGCCAGACACACCCCCATCTCAGGGCTTTTCAACTGCTTATCTTTTTACCTAGAATGTTCTTCACCTAGACATCTCTGCATGGCCCTTTACCTAACCTACTTCTTATTTGTGCACAAATTCTCGGTGATGCTTTCTCTAACACTCTATTTAAAATTACATACAACCTTGGGGCGCCTGGGTGGCTCAGACGGTTAAGCATCTGCCTTCGGCTCAGGTCATGATTCCAGGGTCCTGGGATCGAGCCCTACATCGGGCTCCTGGCTCAGCAGGGAGCCTGCTTCTCCTTCTCCCTCTACCTCTCTCCCTGCTCATGCTCTCTCTCTCTGTATCTCTGTGTCTCAAATGAATAAATAAAATCTTTAAAAAAAAAATTACATACAACCTTATGTAATTTTAATTATTACATACAATTCTATCACCTTCCTTTTTTCCTCCATAGAACTTCTCACCATCTAATATACTATGTAATCTAGTTCTTCATTGTGTTTATTAGTCTGCAGTATGACTTCAGTGGTCTCAAGGCACTTTTGCCTTAATGGACCCCTTCCTCCATAAAAAATATTTAAAATTATATTTTATGGCTGCATTGTTATAAAGAAAAATATAATCAGGTTGGATGCGCTATTATAATATTAAAATTTTTCCTGGTTTTAAAAGAAGTTAAAATTAAAACATTTTTGTGTGCCCCTAGGAAGATTGTGGGTCTTAGGCCCTCTGTGTAATGGATAACGTGGCCCTGGGTTTATAACTGTCTCCCCATCAGAGAATGTACACTCTTGGAGAATGAGGACTTTTGTCTGTTTTTCTCATTGATATTTCCACAGCAAGTAAAGCAGGGCCTGGCATATAGCAATGCTCAATAAATATTTGCTGAATATATGAGTAACTAAAAATATCATTTTGATTTTCCATTAGAATTAGTTTTCCATTTCCTTTGTAAAATAGGTTTGTGTGGCCTAACCTTAGAATGTACTGTTATTTCCACTTCAGTACTTAAAACTTCAAGAATAATTCTTTGAGAGGCCAACCAATCTTTAAACTCGCTGTAGGACTCCAACTTTACACAACTCTTGGGAACCATGGGTAGCTGACGGTAAGTGAGCTGGAGGAATTACTCCCCTGGATCCCTTCAGGGTGCGCTGTAAATTTCTGTGCTCTATCAGAAAGTTATTACAAATATTATGAAAAACATTTTTTTGAACTTAAAAAAAAACTTTCTTAAACAATTATAAGAAAATATTTTGCTAGTACCTTGAAATAAACCATAATATTGAAATATCTTCTAAGTAACAAAATAAGTCAGGAGATTTATAAAATTAAACTAGTGTGGTTGCCATATTACAGAGATTTGTTTTAATGAGAAAAAAAAAAAAACTCCATGAAAATTGGTGGGTCTCAGGTGGTAGAGCAAAGATAAGAGAATGACTAAATTTGATTTCTATTTATTAGAAAAGGAAAGATCAGACCTTCAATTTGATTTGGGAAAACCGAAGTTAAACTTACAGGGGTATAAATATTGCTTATTTTGTACTGAAGAATCTTGGAACTTATGAATTTCTTAGGATAAAATGTGACCACTAACACCCTTTTGTGAGGAAATGTTATTTCATGGGAGGCAAAAATCATTACAGTGCTGCATACATTTATTAATATGCAGAATATTCAAATTTACAGCTGATGAGGAACTTTCATGGTTATTTCCTTACCCTTTTTGGAACTACTGTGAAATTTCCCATTTGTTCTACTTTCAGCAGTCTCATGTGTTTTCCTTAGAACTTGGCTAATACTCAATATTTAGTTACATATGTCTGTCCTCCCTTAAACTGTGAGGGAAATATGTACAATTTATTTTAGTACATATATCACCCAGCATGGTGTTTTTCATATTAATAGATATTCAATGAATAAACTGTTGAATGTAAAACAATTTAAAAACTATAGACATCGGGTGATTTTCTTAAGGTTGTTTTCATATATAAATATTTAGAAAATTCTTTCCTTTGAAGGTTTATGTTTTTACTGCCTGACATCTATGTATTTCATTTACCTGTTCAAGATATGGAGTCCCAGCCTTGTCAGAGCATAGCAGAAGATAGACCCATTATTTATTTATCTAATTACTTGCCTAAAACTTTGCTGGGGACATGATTTCAATAATAACAACAACTTAGAGATATAGGAATTATTTACTTCATATTATAAATTAGAAAGGCCAAGGCTGAATAATTGGCTCAAGGTCAAACAGCCAATAAGTTAAAGAGTAAAATTCAGTCCTAAACCTGCCTAATTCCAAAACTTACATTCTTTCTCACATGAACAGAAGATCAACTCTACAAAGTAATATGATATTTAGGAATGGAGCGAGCTTTTAGGACAAGATATTGAGAGATAACATAATGAGTTTTTATAAAGTAGCTTAAATTTTAATTCAGTCGCCACTACATTAAAATAAGAAATTTAGGGGTGCCTGGGTGGCTCAGTCAGTTAAGTGTGTGCCCTTGGTTCAGGTCATGATCCCAGAGGCCTGGGATCCAGCCCCACATTGGGCTCCCTCCTCAGCATGGAATCTGCTTCTCCCTCTGCCTCTACCCCTCCCCCCCCACCATGCTCTCTCTCATGCAGGAGCTCTCTCTCTCTCTCTCAAATAAATAAATAAATAAATAAAATCTTTTAAAAAATAAGAATTTTAAATCATAATGATCTGTCAGGGAAACCTATATGAAAATAATGAATACATTGCCAGGGTAAATATAGACATTTATAGCAACAGATATTGGTCCATGGAATTTTAGTTCATTTTTACATCTGTGTTTTGTCATGTCCAGGGCAATTGTGAAAATGATTCTACTTTTATATTCTTTATGCTTCTTTATCTTTTGTGATTAATTACTTCTGCCTGTCTCCTTTAGTCTTATAAGTCTCATCTTCACTTGCATTGCTGATTATTTTCTATCTTATTCCTATGAATTCATTACTCATCCAAAGTTTCTTTATATCTTCTCTTTTTGTCCTCCTGAAAGAACTTATCATAATACTATCTGTGTAATTCAAAGACGTCCCAATGTAGACCCATGCAATGTTTCTTCTCAGATTTCAGAGCTAGGGAAATATCTCTTTCCTGATAATTTGGTTTTCTACCTTATTAGCTATTGAGAGTGTTGTATCCTATTATATTTCCCTTTTGCTTTGAATGCCTGAAAGATAAGCATTTGGTCTTGTGCACAATAGCAGTAGTTTCCCTAGACTTCGTTGTCTGGGATGATTATTGTTCCCATCATTACTTCTCTGTTGTCATTGTTTAAATGATGTTACGGTTTTGTCATGTGTGACCTTAATTTGTAAGAGACTGCCCTTTCTTTTTGAAGGTAAGTAAGAAAAAAAGAAAAAGGATGAGAAAGAGACTGAAAGAGATAGAAAGAGAAGAGAGAAAATTAAACATTTCATCAATTTTGCATCAAGCCTGGTTCTGTCTTGTTTTCTTCAATTTAAGTCAATAATTCTTGTCTTGCTTTGTATGCAACTTGGAATGGCTGGGACAACTGATTTACTCTTTTGTGCTTGACAACACGTGTTCATATCTTATTTCCTCTAGGAATGGAGCTCTTCTTTATTTTGACAAAGTTTTTCTACAGTCTGTCTTTTTCCCAGATTGGAGCCCTCCTTCTGAATGCCAGATCTACACAGAGGGTCTTGTCACCCTTGGCCAGTGAGCCCCAGTTCTGAATGTGAGCCTCTCTCTCCATCTGTTTGTTGTTAAGTATATGTATGCACACACACCTGTATGTACACACGTATATTGTACACACATATGCATGTTAATGGTTTTAAGGAAGTCTAGCAGAAGGTGCGGGTGTGTATTTATATCAATGCTAACCACTTGCCTGGGCTGTTCCTGTTATCTGTCCCATATTTTAGTTGGTTGCCTTTTCCCCTACTATTTGCCTTTCAAGATGCTTTTTACAACACAGCATCTATGTCTACTTTGAGATTCATGCCCATCACTGCCAGCTTTAACACACAGCAGGTATTTCTTTTGTTGTTGGATAATCTGGTTTCATTTTAAATTCTTTTATCTCTCTAAAAAGTTAGAAAGAAACATTGCTTTATAGCCCTTTAGTTCGGTTTGGAATTTAATGCTATGTTGATAGTAGATTAGGTCAGCCGGTATGCATGTACATACATATGTTTGTATGTATATATTTATATTCTGCCTTATCCAATAAAAAGGGCATTCATTTCTACAAATTAGCTGTGCCACTAACACATTGTCCTTCTGCAATTCAATTCATCAGAACTTTCCTGGGTCTCTACTGTGTACAAGGCACTATACTAATTACATAGTAACAGATAGGAGTAAGACATGAAGTTTATTCTTTATGGAGTCACAGTCTATGCTGGAGGCAAAAACACCTGTAATAGAAGCAAAGAGAGATATGGATCTTGACAGTGATTCAAATTTTGTGGGCGAAATGTTTCCTAGTGGCATACTTCTGGGGTAGACCCAGGGACTTATGTAACTTTCAGAGCATAAGTTGTCATTATGACCTTTTTCCCTATTCGGTGGTGGTGGTGGTAGTGGATTCTTTTAGGAATAATCTTGAATTTCAAACACATGTATGCTGTTATGTGAACCTGAATAAGCTACTTAGCCTCTCTATAGCTTACTTACTTATTAATAGTATGTAGTCATATATATTTATTAAATGAATGAATACATATAATGTATGCACCTGGCACAATGCTATTCTAGGGGATAGACTGGTATAGAAGACAGACAAGTTTCTGTTTCATGAAGATTAAATTTTAAAAAACAGGCTTACTGGTCAAACTATAGTAATATAGAGTTACATATATAATATATAGCATATTATAACAATATTTTATGTAACTATGATTGCATATTTGAAAGATTATTTAATTCAATATATTCATATATTTATTTTTATTTATAGGTAATAAAAAGTGAACTTTTTCTTGCATCACCCAGAAATCAAGGTCTTATAATCACAAAGATCTCATAATCACAAAGGGTTACATGTATCATATGTACTTAATGTTTTATCTCAAGGTACAGAATACAATGTAGTAAGTGTATTTGGCAACTTTCATTCAATGCAGAGATGTCACAGGTATTGTAAAATGCTGTTTGATTTGACATTTCACTGATTCTTGAATCTGGCAGTTGAGATGAATACCAGAGTTCCTAATATGCTATGTCCTAGGTTTTAAATCACCTTCTGGCTCCTCTCTTATTCTCTGAACTTAATAAAGACATTATGCCCATGTGTTTTCCAGATCTCATAAAGTGTAAGGAGATGTTACCTAAGGTGCTGGAGGAAGGAGTCAGTAGATACCTCAGAATGGCTCCTTTCATCCTGATCACACAGCATGGGACATTAACACAGATCTATGCTCTTCTCCAGCAGCTGGACCCAGGGTAACTTCTGAGAAATGCTGACCTCTGGACTGACTCTAAGCAGAGATGAAAGAAATGTGTGTACATTTTAAAAGCAGTGATTAAAGATTTGTCAGACTTTCTACTATTCTTTCATCATTTATCCAAACTTATGAGTGTGACAAAGTGTGTCATTAGAAAGCTTTTGTTAAAAAGTAATCACATGAGATATGTGTAACGATGTGTTAAGAAGTTTCCAAAAAATGGTGTAATGAAGTTTCAAAGTAATAACTTTTAGATCATTTTGCTCAGTGAGAAAAAGGGTGTTTCTGAATGTAGATATTGGGCCTCAGTTTGCTTCTCTGTAACACAGGGGCAATAATAGAGGGTCTTTGTGAAAATTGAATAAGATACTATGTATGGAGGGCTTAGAAAAATACTTGACAATAGAAAGCACTCTCTCTCTTTCTCTATCTCTCTGTATCTATCTGTTATTATTCCTAAATTGTTTAAAACCAGAGTACCTAAGTAATTATAAAATGCTCATGATAGGTCTCGGGGTTATATGATTCAGGTGATTTTTATATTCTTTTCTTACCTACCTGTATTTTCTAAATTTTCTATGATCTATATGAATTTTAATATAATAGCAATATTATTAAAAAGTATTTCTTAAAGTTAATGGAAAAGATAATCCCATTAGGAAATATTAGATATATTATCATGGAGAGGGGTAAGGGATAGCCAAGCACAATTTAAATAGTCTATGAACTAAAAGCACAAAATAAAAAAAAGGAAAATTCCTGATTTACCAGTTCTGTGCTTTTGGAGGTGGGGTGGGGAGGGGGCAGGACCTGAGCCTAGCCAAAAGGAAAGTACAAGAAGAAATCCAGGTAAACCTGTGTTGCTTCTTCTTTTTCCACTAGTGAGTTAGTCTACATCAGAATCCCAGTTTTTGAAAGAATGATGTTCTTACTGTTTACCAATCAGATATTTTATTATCTATTACTGTATAACAAATTACCCCAAAATATAGAGACTAAAAACAACACTTATGTCTTACATCACAGTTCCTGTGGGTCGGGAATCTGGGCTCAGGTTCTCCAGGTCCTCTGTCTCACACTCTGTCATGGGGGTGCAATAATGGTATTAACCAGAGCGGTGGTCATTCCAAGGCTTGAGTGGGATAGGATCTTCCTGAAGCTTACTCATGTGGCTGTTGGCAGGACACAGGTCCTTGCTGACTGTTCACTGGAGGGTGTCAGTTCCTTATCATTAGTGCTTCTCCATCAGACCTTTACAAGATGGCCACTTTGTCCCCCCTTGTGTAGAGGATCATAGGCATGCACAAAAAGCAAAGGGAAAGAGGAAGCGAGAGAGAGAAAAATAGAGTCTTAGTCTTTTGGTAACCTAATTTCAGAACTGATATCCTTTCACTTTGTCCATACTTTTTGTTAGGAGAAAGTTACTATGTCTAGCCCCTGACTCAGAGGGTATTACACAAGGATTTGAACACAGGAAGTGGGATCACTGGGGACATTTTAGAGACTGTCCACCACAGATGTCCTGAAGGATGCTTGTTAAGCTACATTTATTGATCCTAAACACATGATTGATTTCTGTGATAGTTATGTATATCCAGATATGAAGTTAAGTTAATCAAATTATAGAGTTGAATGAAAGGATCTTAGAGAGTGTTCATTCCATGACCACACTCCTTATTTTGCAGATATAAAATCTCAGGCAGGAAAAAGGTAAATAACTTCACCTAAGTCATCTGCTGGTTATAATTAACTACAATGCAAGAACTAATGTATTTTCTTGACTTATGGTTTATCAAGAAATTGAGAAAGATACTATACAAATAATGTTAATTTTATATGGTCACTGTGTTAAGCCACTGAAATTTTGGAATTTATCTCTTAGGCAGCTTGTCTTACTAGAACTAATACACAAATTACCATTAGAAGTGAGTAGGAGTGGGGTGCCTAGGTGGCTCAGTTGGTTAAGCATCTGCCTTTGGCTCAGGTCATGATCCCAGGGTCCTGGGATTGAGCCTTAAGTCCGGGCTCTCTGCTCAGTGGGGAGTCTGCTCTTCCCTCTCCCTCTGCCTGCCGCTCTGCCTGCTTGTGGTCTCTGTCTGTCAAATAAATAAGTAAAATCTTTAAAAAAAGAGAAGTGAGTAGGAGCTATAACAGCAACAAAAACAAAAGCCTAAAAGATATATCTTGCCTTAGTAGAAAGTCAGTGGATGGCAAGAAAATTTGTGTCAGAGGCTAGAAAGATTGAGACCCAAGATATACAGTGGCAAAATACTTGGCAATACCAGCTGCAAAATCCTGGAAGGCAAACTATATGCATACCAAATCCGCATCAGTCAGAGTCCCCGAATAAATGAATGAATGGGCAAAGCCTGTGCCCTACCTATTTTATGTTAAGTGAGTGAAAAATGAAATTCCATTTTGTTAAGCTATTAAAAAACTTAGGTTCATTTGTTATTTCAACTAGAGCCACCTAAACTAATACGGTCTTTTTTGTAAACATCAATCTGTATTTTGGTCTTAATTTTATTATTCACCAAGTACTTTCTTCCTGTTAATTACACGAATTTTGCAATGTTTTTATCCAAAATTATTTTAAATACACTAGAGATTAGAAATGAAGAGTACTATTAAGCACTTGATTTTTGCCAGGTACTGTGCTAAAATATTTAAATTATCTGACACTTTACAGTATGACCCATGGCAGATATACAATCCTTATTCCCATTTTACAGATGGGGAAAACTAAGGTTGAGAGAGCTTAAGTAACTTGGTTCAAGTTATAGCTGGTACATGAAAATGGTTAGTAACTTAGGACCGTGACACAGGATGAAGATGAGATTGGTGATACTCAAAACTATTGAATATGGGTGATACAGTTTAGAGAGAGTATGTTTATGGGAGAGAAATAAAACAAAACAAAAAATAAAGAGGAGACGAGAAAAGAGCTGGTGTAGTACTTGAGAAATAGCTAACTTTAAAGCATGGGTAGAGTAAAATAAGCTGTCAAGTGAGAGTGATCAGGGAATCTGAAAGGTAGGAGGAAAAATAGAAGAGTATACTTTCATGAAAACAAGGAAAGTGAATGTTTCAAAGAGGGAGTGAGTAATCAAGAATGTTAAATGTTGCAGAAAGGACAAAGAAAAGGACCAAATGAGAAGTTTCCTTTAGAATCATCGGTGAAAACATGACCTTGGCAAGAGCAGTATAAACGATGGAGGTGAATCATACTTGTGCAATGAGCTGTAAGTGGAGGTGAGGAAATGAAGAAGACAGGAAGTAGAGGTGACATTTTGAAGAAGTTTGACTGTGGAGGGAAGAGAAGTATAAAGTAGTAGTTGGGGTGGACTGTGGTGTTGAATTTTGGGGGCTGTTTTGGGGGAGTAAGGGGAATATGTTGGGAAATAATAGTAGGGAAGGAGAGGCTGATGATGTAGAATACATAATTTGCACATAATAGAGCAAACATGAGGGTCTTCTGAGTAACCCAAAAGAATGGAATCCAATATGTGGGACAAAGATTTATATTTTAATTTGAGGAAAGATGAAAATGATAGAAAGTGAGGCAAGTAAGTAAGTAGAATTATTTTAGGTAAGGAAGTTAAGACAATTCTTCACTGGTGTGTTCTATTTTCTCTCTAGAGAGGGATGTAGTTAGTGGGCTGAGAATGAAGATAGTTGAAAGTTAGAGAGAGTGGTCATGATTTTAATTATCTTCAAAAACTGGAGAGAGAAGCTAGTAAAATAGACAAATAATACAGGTCTGCAGCGTGGAGGACCCAAATGAGGTTGAAAGCCAAACACAAAGAGATCAAAAGCCCACTAGAATTTTGCATACTCTTTGATCTAGTGTGTTTGGATTAGAAATTTATCCTAAGTAAGTATAGATGTACCCAAGATATAAGCATGAGGATATCCATGGCAGAATGTAGGATAGTGAAAAACTAAAACTAACTTAAATGCATATTGGGAAAATTATGGTACATTTGTAAGTAGAATATCATGAAGCCACTAAAAATTGTGTTTTAGAATACTTAACAGCCTATAAATATGTTTGTAATATGTCTAATGAAAAATAGAGACTGTAGAAAAGAACCTGCAGTATGATTCCTTTTTTATAAAAATGAAAGTATAACTAATGCATATAAAAATGACACAAAGTCTTAAAAGTGGTGACTTTTACATAATGGGATTACATGTGACATATTTCCATTTGTTCTTGTCTATATTTATACCTCTATTATAAGATTTATAATATTTATCATTAAAATGCCTTATTTTTAGAGGATTTATTAAAGGTTTACCGAGAACCTAAAATACATGGGATTCATGACATAGTACAGATACCTTAAGCCATTGTTCTGAAAAATATTATTCCATGTGCTATTAATAAGTATTTGTAGGGGGGAAATGCTCACATGGGTTTGGAAAATTTTGTTTTAATTAAAATTTCACAGGTATGACATAAAGGTAAGAACACACAGAACTTCTAATATACTAATTTTCATTGGGAATCTTCTTTCCCAATTTTAATTGACACTGAATCCTTTTTGCATGAAATACATATCAACATTCCTTAAAACTAGTATTTCTTATACCACTTAGATAAATATTCTGTTAGCATAAGTGTCCTTAAGACCATAGATGGTCTCTATATTGGGTGCCTTATTGTCATGACACTGATAAGTAAGAGCAGGTATACGAAATTTTATGGGCTGATAAAGATTGTCAGTTTTTAGAAATCTATCTCTAAGAGCGCACTACTCAATGTATAGAGTTCGGTTTTCTCATTTTTATCATTTTTTAGGTGACAGAACTTTTACACTGCTTCAGAAGTGCAACTGTTGTGACTTTCAACCAATTTAAATCAATGAAACTATGTGACTGAATGGTGTTCATAAAAAAAGTTTCTAAGAGATAGGCTAACCAGTGCAATAGAAAACAAAGATATATAAAATGTGCTGACATAGAACTTTATAATCTAAGCTTTTTTTTTCCTATAATGGCTTCTGTCTTCATAGCATTAATAAGAACAAGATGAAGGCTTGATCATAAGTCTTATCTTTTAAATTTATTTAAGATGCTTTATCTTGAACCTGTGGGGGTATATTTATTCTCCTCTGATTTATTGAAATGTATTTATCCTCCTCCTATTTATTCAAGTATTCTACTTGCATCCTGCTTCTTATATTTTAAATGAACACATGCCAAAAATCTATATAATCACTGAGTAATGAGGGAACCAGTAAAGTGTTACTACTAGTTTGCACAAGAATCCAAAGAGCAGTAAGTAACCTATATAGGCCTATGGTGAATGTTCAAATGAATTTACTTAATACATACACAACTGGCAAAATTGGTCAATATCTACAGAGCCGTAATCCACTAAACACAATTTGGACTTCTATGGTCAAGTGTCATTCACATTACAGTTGACTCTTGAACAACATAGGAGTTAAGGATACTGACCTTTCATGCAGTCAAAAATTCATATATAACTTTTGGCTTCCCCCAAACTTAACTTCTAATAGCTCACTATGGACCAGAAGCCTTACTGATAACATAAATAGTAGGTTAACACATATTTTGATGTTAGATATATACTCCATTTTTACCATAAAGTAAGCTAGAAAAAAAAGAAAATCTTATTAATATCCTAGGAGAAAATACATTTATAATACTTTACTGCATTTATTGAAAAAAATCTTTATATAATTGGACCCATGCAGGTCAAACCCAAGTTGTTCAATGGTCAACTGTATTTTGATATTCTACAATTTACACAGTTATAAAATAGGTCAAAGGCAATGAAAAGTGTAAACCCCAAAGACTCAGATAACCTAGAAGGGTGTGCTCTAGACAATACAGAGTTTTCTATTAAAGACAGCTAGTAATCTTTTTCCTACCTTTCAAAGTCTTTCACAGCTTTCCCTGACAGTCTCTCCTTACCTTAAAATTGTGATAATCACAAAGAAAGATTTTCTTGATTACAAAATAAGGCTGGTCTCACTAGGTTTGACCTTATTATTTATTATTTATATATGTGCAATAAAAGTATTAAATTACCATATAGACCTTCTTAAACTTTTTGCAAATCAAAAGCCATAAATATTTAACAATTCCAAACACGACAAGGTTAAGTTCTTTTTGGAAGCTTTCATAAGTAAGCTCAGGTTTGACTTACAAAAGCTTTTATTATTTACTATCCCAAGGTGAGGAAATGAAGCCCAAGATATTCCCTCCACTATATTTCCCCTGAAGTAGCTCTAAATTTGGGTGATTTTTTTCTCTCCTCACACAATCCTCCAAATATTCTAATTTTCTTGATCTACTGGGAAGTAGCCTCCCTTACTACCTGTAAGGCTGGACCCTGCAAACCAGGTATCCTGCAGGAATCATGCAGGAGGGTTTTGTATGCATTGTCCTCATAATAAAGCTAGCCTTTGTTTCTCAAAAGCAGCTTGTCTGGATTAAATAAGCGCTGTTCTCAAATACAACACTCAAGATAAGACCATGGTTATACAATCATTTTGTTCTTTTAACATCTGGTAAAAAGAAAGACTTTCTTATCAAACCTATGTAAATAACTCTATTGCCATAAAAAGCAAAGAGAAGTAGTAAGAATTTCTGAATTTAGTGATCAATGAGAATGAGATATCATTTAAAATATTTCATTTCAATTTACAAAAATAGAATTTTACTCAGTTTTTCTGGGTTTCAGATAGCTTAACAAACAGAAAAAGAACTTTCTTATATATTCATGAAATAGAACAATATTCCCCACTTAAAGATTACATTAAAATTCCTCTCATCAGTTCATACAGTTCTAGAAATCCTGATTTAGTCCGCTGGTACAGTCTAACAGTGGTCTAAACAATGGTGGGTCAGAAGTGTATATCCAACATTCTCTTCGTTGAAGTGTCAATAGTTTGAAGTACCTAGTACAGTCCTTTTCCACAAGATTTTGAGACTGTCCTTTTTTGTTGACGGAGACTTTGATCTTTCCTTTGTTTTTAAAGAAGTCACTGACTGTTTTAAAAAATGGCCTATTTTTTTTTTATTCTTATGTTAATCCCCATACATTACATCATTAGTTCTAGATGAAGTGTTCCATGATTCATTGTTCGTGCACAACACCCAGTGCTCCATGCAGAACGTGCCCTCCTCAATACGCACCACC